>NC_081826.1:16089242-16392272 GCF_030867095.1 Alligator mississippiensis
ACCTTTCTTTAGTGGATACTGCAGCACTTATAGTCTTTCCTTGCCTTTTGGTTTCATAGTTCCGGTGTTATCACTTCCACATTTTTCTTTACCTTTGTTTTTGCAGGACATTTCCTTATCATTTGTTTTTATCAGATTTATCATTCCATTGAACATTCAGCTTACTCTTCTCCATCTGACTAGAACTGATCATAACATTTTCCAGTAACACCTGTCCAATAGCCAACCAAGCTTTGATCAAATGAACGTATTCACAGAAAGCAGCCTTTTTTCTCAGTATTTTCTTTTTTCCTTGTTTGGTTTTCAGCAGTTTTTGACTGAAAGGTTAATTTTGATTGGGGTTTAATTTTTGACAAATCAAAATTTTCCATAGAAGAAACGCATGAAAATGTTGTTTTCTTTGCAACTTTCCAAGGGGAAAAAAAAGAGAACTATTTTTCTAACCAGCCCTGCATCTAACCATTTGCTTCAATACTGGAAATAAAAGCAACAGCAATGGTACTTAAAGGGCACATCTACACGAGATGCTATGTCGCCATAGCAACAAGCTATGGCGATGTAGCTCATCGCTACGGTGATGTAGCATCAGCGGGCACTAACAGTGACACCACCGCTACTGTGCTGTAGCAACGAGCTACTGCGCAGTAGGGCTGAAAATGAGCCGTGCGCTGCCAGGACCCCGCAGTACTGGCAGATACTGCGGAGTCATTTAGTACATGGGATTTAGTACCTTAGCAAGCACTAGAAGACTGCACAGTACCAACTGTGCAATCGGGCATTTGTAGACATGTCCAGTGTACAGTAAAACTGGCTAAAGTAAGCTGTCTTTTTATTGCTATTCCTTGCTCACCCTGAAGTGAGTTCTGGCCTACAAAAGAATGCAGATGACCTCTAACAGATTTACAGCAGATGTTAGTAGCAGTCCATCATAACCCCATCTTCCTGACTGCTTTCTTCCATCTGACTCATAGTTTTCAAATGAAAAGCATTTTGATTGAAAATGGGGGTGGAGGGGGAGTGTTTCAGAAACAATAGTTTTTATTTTCAATAAAATGGGAAAAATGAACAATCCATCTTGTCTTTCTTTGCTGTTTTTGATCCTACCCTGTCTTTCTTTTGCCACTAAAAGCATGGAGCAGAGAAACAAAGGGGGAAAGAAAAGAGGTGGTGAGAAGAAAACTGAGGAAATGAGAACTTTCTTGGAAAAAAAAGTGAATAAAGTCATTGTGGCATGCAAAGGACACAGACATTTTTGCTTTTTTTCCCCCAGCTCGACTTCTTACATCATTAGGAAACCATTAGGCATTTGTTTTCACCTACTGCATTCTGCATAATGAAAACTTTGCATTTCTAAAGCTAAACTGGTGTTTTCTTAGGAGATGTATTTATAAGGATTCTTTAGTTAGAGTTCAAGCCATGTGCAAACAGAGCAACTTTCTGGGCCTTTTTTCAAAGTCTAGCTTTGCAAACCTGTGCTCCACCCTCCAAGTTTAAATTCAGCAAGACCTTGTGGGTGCCAGCTCCTCTAATTTATGGCAGTGATATCAGTGGCCTTAGGCATCCTGGCAGATAGGAAAAGAATGATGGGGGGTTGTGAGGAATTCAACTTTCCATGACTCACAAACAGGCCAGCAAACAAAGCTGCTTTCTCTGGGAAAATGTGAGGAAAAGAGTAAAGTGGAAGCACCTTTCTACATATCACCTTTTCTGTCGGGCCCACTGCTGCTCCCTCTGGGCTGGGAAAGGGAGGATGGACTTGGAGGTACTTTCTCATACAAGATCCACCAGAACAACCGTGTTCTGGGACAGTGCTCATAATTATGGTTAGACTGAAACTCCGGGCTGGAGTTAAGATATTTCTGGTGAAATGTTCCTGGCTATGGAATGACCTACCTAAATAGACAGGACTGAGCTTCTAGGCTTGACCCATCTTCAGAGCATCTTCCCCAAGCCTGTTCAGAAAAGGACTTGGATACAACCATGATGGAGCATACAATTCAAAAAGGATGTGGAGAAGCTTGAGAGAGTCCAGAGAAGAGCCACGCGCATGATCAGAGGTCAGGGAAGCAGACCCTACGATGACAGGCTGAGAGCCCTGGGGCTCTTTAGCCTGGAAAAGCGCAGGCTCAGGGGTGATCTGATGGCCACCTACAAGTTTATCGGGGTGACCACCAGTATCTGGGGGAACGTTTGTTCACCAGAGCGCCCCAAGGGATGACGACTAGGTCGAATGGTCATAAACTACTTCAAGACCATTTCAGGCTGGACATAAGGAAGAATTTCTTTACTGTCCGAGCCCCTAAGGTCTGGAACAGCCTGCCACCAGAGGTGGTTCAAGCGCCTTCATTGAACACCTTCAAGAGCAAACTGGATGCTTATCTTGCTGGGATCCTATGACCCCAGCTGACTTCCTGACCTTTGGGCGGGGGGCTGGACTCGATGATCTTCCGAGGTCCCTTCCAGCCCTAATGTCTATGAAATCTATGAAATCTATGAAAAAGCAGAGTAAGAAGCTGAACCTAAAAGAAATGACAAATCCATCATGCTCATCACTTTGGGATGCCTGGATTTACTGTCTATATAGTACAATATAAGGTATATTACATATACCTGGAGTATAGGATTTCCAGAAGAGAACAGTCTAGCTGGTGCAGAATGTGGCTATCCACTGCTGAATAATGTGGATGAATGAGAGCAGATTATTCCTATATCCAGTACCCTTTGCTGGCAACATGAAATTCAGTGTGCTAGCTCCCATGTGTAACGTTTTTAAGGACTCAGGAAGATCCAGCTACCTCAGGCAGGTGTTATATAGTTTGAGCTACAATGAAATAAGTGAACTTGTAAAGGAGATGGGAGGCAAGGCATTCATAGCATCATGACCTTGCCTTAAGTAAGAATTATTAACATAAAGAATTCACACAAGGCTACATTTCAGAAAACATAAATATGTCCCTATCCTGCCAATGCAAATGTGTTTGGCTTTGTCCATTTGAATGGTTCATGGATTTCCATGGGATTGCTTACACGCAAAGTTAAGTACATATATAAGCATTTGCAAAAGCAGGGATCAATTATCCACCTGCTTTTGCAAAAGACTTTATAGGGTCTTTAAATAATAAGGGTGCTGAGAACCTTAATTTGATATTTTCTCCAAATCAAATAAAATAACTACAGAAAACACCAAAAGATGTCACAAGCAAGAACCACAGCAACTTGCTGGCGTTTTTATTGTTGCTGTAATTTGTTTACAATGGAAAATAAATCAAAAGACAAAGTGGAAAGTCCTTCCTTAGGCAGCACTCTCCTTGTTTCATCTGAAGTTTTCCCTTAATACAGGCTGCAGGGTTTGCACCTAAAGTAACTGACAAAATGGAGTAAAAGTATATATATTTTTTTAATTCCCTGTTTCTTTAAGAGCTCTCTCTCTCTCTCATTTTTCAACTGCCCTTCCCCCATTCTGCTGCAGTCAGCAGAATAATAAATCATCAAGTGGTACCCTGAAAGTAACACATAAAAAGCTGTAGAAATCTGAAGTTACAGCAAAAGAGAGGGGAAAAAAGTACGCAAAAAAATCTAGATGGTAATAAAGCAAACACAGGACTAATAAGTGAACATGCTTAGCAGCACAGACCTTCACTATTCTGCTTTTGCAGTATTCAACTGCAATATCATTTCATTGTCAAATAAGGAATACTAACCTAAAAAAAAAAAAATTGCACATTTTTTAACTGAAACGTTGCCGTGCAGAAATCAAGAACAATAGAGGGAGAATCTTTCTCGGCTGTTAGGTTTTCAAATCAAAAGGGGTTTAAGCCGGGTGTTTGCTGCCCAGGCTAATGCACAATGAGAAGCTGTTTAGACTTTTGAACCCCGCTGGACAGATTAGGTTACAAGGCAGGTTTGATTTCAGCTCTGGCTGTCAGCAGGGGAAGGGTTAAGGGGAGACGCGGCATGTTAACTGTATCTGCGGAGATTCTGGAATGTTTATCCAGTGTTCAGATTTCCTGTTTGAGTGTTTGGATTTCCTGAAATCCTGGCTATCAACCCAAGTGCTGCCCCGTGAGCAGACGCTTTTTTTGTTCGTGCGGCTCACATGGTTGGCTTTCCTTCCTGCTCTCTTCCCAGTTGTAGTGCCTGTGTCTTCTCACCGCTCAGGGCATTCATGGATGCAAACCAAAACTTTTAACCTCCAGAACTCGGTGGATCCTCCTCCATTGGATTGCACTGGATTTGATTTTTTGTCTTACTGGGATTAATAACTGAAGAAACATGGTCTCTTTCAGCTGCTTGTGGGAGAATATATTTTAGCCTAAGATGGAATAATGGCCTTAGGTTTGAGAAGCAAATTTGGAATGGGAATTCAAACCGCACAAGTCCTGGTGAGTTCCAGCCCGTTGCACCGAGGTGTGGTTGGTATTGTAACCTTTAGTGCTGAGACAGTGACCGAAGGGGAGCGTGTGAACCGCTAATCAAAGACATAGATCCCTGCAACTGAAGAGTTAGGATTTGTTAGTAATGCTGGTAAAGCCCATTTTTACTTTTGTGCCATGCGGGCTGTTTGCAGGGCAAGCTAACCATTAATGAACTTTACCTGAGCAAAACATACAGGTGGACTCAATTCTGAAAATGCTTCCTCCTCCAAAGAGCCCCTACTCACGGGAGTAGCCTCCTTAATTTTAAGAATTGTTCCTGTGAGAAAGAGATCCTGGAGGTTTAGGGCCACTGCTGGTATAGTACAATATCTTCATCTTAACAACAAAGGCTTTTAAAAAACATAGGGATTTTATATCTGGCTTGTAAAGATATCTCTCCTAGGCCCTTTTGCATGCCATTGTTCATCTAGTTTTAAAAGGAATTTTGCAAAAAGAATCAATGCGCCAATTTTTTCCTATCATCTTTCCCAAAAACGAGTAGCAAAAGTGATAATTGGGTGCAGTGTGTTACTAGGGGCCAAAAAAGGGACTGTTTTGTATTGTAGGAAAATCACTTAAAGATACACTGCAGCGAATCATTTCTGAAACTGGAATAAAATATAAGGCTTAATGAACTTTATAACTTGGCTTTTGAATAGGAGGGTGCATGAGAGTGGCATTAGCGATACATTTTTAATAGAGCCGCAGTCACAAATGCAGGGTCTGATGGCCTCAAAATTGAAGAGGAATTCTTAGGGCTCAATCCTGCAGACCTCACCAAGTCACATCTCCCATTGAAATCACGTGAGCATGTTGTCTGTCCACAATAGAAGCTGCCCTGTTGTAATGTATTTTATTGTGCCCTGAAATAAGTATCTAGTGATGCTGAACCTTTCTAAGTTGTCTGAATTACTTTGAGGGTTTTTTTGCTGTGGCAGGGGGATTACAGTGCCCCAGAAATTGCTTAGATACTAGGCAACAGTTGCACTGGAGGTAGTTTTTAGTTTACTTGAAATATTTACACTTCAGCATTGTCCTCCCAGTGGAATAGTGAAAGCTTCCTGAATTTTAATTTTCAATATTGCGGGTCTCAGGTAGTAAGGCAGCTTTCAGATTAAAATTCTGGGTACCTTAAAGTGAGAAAATGCTTTGCCTCCTTTGCATTTGTAAATGGAAACTGCCTTTAATGTGCTTCATCCAGGTCCGTGAAGATTTTGGAGGTTCTAAACAATGGCATTTTTTAGTCCTCCCACGTCTAGCACAGTACTTTAGATTGAATCCTGAAAGCGTGAGTCGAAGTCACCAGCAGATTTCTGTAAGCAAGGCTGACAGGATAAGCCTTTTCTCCTTTCCTTCCATTAAGCTGGCAGCTATGCTGTTTTCCTTGTATTCAGGTTGTGATGCTGAAAAGAAAATAATCACTACTTTACTTGATACATGGAAAGTCAAGATACCACACTTTGCACAGACACTTACAATCAGATGAACAGCTCAATAGAAACCAAGGAGGGATGTGAGTGAGAACTTCTGAACCACATAGGGATATATCAGATTAGATTTTTGGTGATAACGCTGTGTGGAAAAGACAATGTATTAATTTGGCTATTAGTTGATAGTCTCATCTCCAAACTGGCCTATCTACAACACTCGTAGGAACCTGAAATGAATGAATTTCTAAATCAGAAAGTCCCTAATGATAGTCAAATGTCAGAAAATTCAGAGGGTGAGCAGAGATTAAATGTTGAAAAAGGCTTATCAGTCTCTTGGGCTTGAAAATATGGTTGACAATCTAATGAGAATAAGTGTTTTTTCTGTGCTTTCTGGTTTGGGTTACGCTGGAAATGCGGTGGAAATAGCTTTTCTGGTGGTATTTTGGTATTTCCTCTTTTGCTCACACCCAGAACCAGGAAGTGTAGAAGCATAAACTTTACTTCTTTGTGTGTGCTTTTTTTAATTGTGACCTCTCTCTTCCTTTCCTTTTCTTTTCTTTAACATAGCCCTCAAATATTTTAGAGTTAGTTTGATTTGGACGTTAGTCATTATTTAGAACTCTTTCTGCAACTGCAGAAAGCTATTTTTCTTTAAATACAAGTAACTAAAATACTAGTTTTAAATATTCAGAATGCAGTAGTTTCAGTCCAGCTACCTATAGGCATGTGTGAACAGGACAGTCATAGACTCATAGAGAAGTAGGGCTGGGAGGGACCTCCAGAGGTCATCTAATCCAACCCCCTGCCTGAAGCAGGATCATCCCTGTCCAAACCATCCCATAATTTAAACCCTACATAAGACTACCATCAATCTGACACAACATAGACCTAATACCCTAACCTGCTACAGGTAAGGCAGGAAAACCACATCAGCCAATGTCCTACTTCTATAAAAGGTTGTCAGTATATGCTCAAGAGATCCCAGGTAGAGGGTCGTGCCCTCTGCTACCGATGTGACCATGGGGTAAAATTCCTTCCTGACCCAAATATGATGATTGGTCTGACCCTGAGTGGAGGGACAAGACCTTCTACCCAGGAACCTGTGGCTTTGCTTCTAGCAGGAGTATTGGGACACCCCTGCCCAAAGTCCCCAGCCTTGTCTGTAGCCAACACCCAATGCTTCTGGGAAGGCTTAAAAACACCCTGACACATATAGCAGAAAATCAGGGGGGAGCAGGGGCTACCAGAAAAGACCAAATGCATGGAAAATACTGAAGTTAGAGCATAGGCATAACTATGCTTAAATCATCCCCAATTGTGGCTGCCCAACCTCTTCTTGAACACCTCCAGTGATGGAGAGTCCACAGCTTTCCTAGGCAAGCCTTCTCCAGTGCCTTACTACTCTAAGAATGAAGTTTTTCCAGATATCCAATCTAAACTTACTTTGCAATAACCATCATGGTAGCTCACTCTGAAATGTTTTCACTGGCAGCAGAGACCAGGACTGAATAGGCATCAAGATTAAATTAGCTGATTATTCATTTTCTCTAGGTATTTTTTCCAGGTCAGGGTTTTTTTCATTCCACCCCATGTAATCCCCATCAGTAAGTACTGATGGGGAAGTCTCTTTTCCCTCCAAATTTTGTTATTCCATCGTTGTGCAAATGTGAGGATCTTTGACTCATGCGCTCCAGTTCTGTGTGTCTCATTCACCATTGTGCCTGCCAATCCTCCTGCTCTTCTTGCTATTGTTGGCAAGTATACATAAACAGTTTTGACAGGCATAGAGTCCTGAAGACTCAACTTAATACATACAGTGATGTGTCTCTGCTCCAAAGATAAATGGATCAGAGCAGCTAAGCCACTTTCACTGGATTGTTCCTTTCATTAAAAGCTTTTAAACCCTTCTTGTCCATTTTGCTTGTGTAAAAAAGCAGTGGAAAGTGTTTGTATGCATTTCCTGGCATACAGATAGTTTTTAAATTTCAGGCATTTTTCTATAATTTCTCAAATCCTTCCTAACAGTCAGTCATATTGCACAGCCTAATGTTTTTTAAATGGCTGCTTATATTTAAGGTGAAGTTACCCAGAATTATGGGTAAAGTATGCATCGTTGGTATGCAAGAAGGGGTACATGTCTAGGTGTAGACTTGTGTGTAATCACGTGGGAGCTACATGGTGGAATAAGACAACTGAGTTTGCAAAATCATCTCCTTGCCTGCGTACATGTGCAAGAATGCTGCTCAGTAGTTTTGTAGTCCTTAAAAAATAAAAGGAAAGAGAAGGACACTTACTTCATAGAATATTTCTTTCACTGAAGGAGAAGCCGCACATTTAAAAGAGGAGCAGTGTTAGGAATAATGAGTGTTTTGGTACTGTGTGCTTGGGTTAATTCTCTTGCTTTCAGGTTGAAAGTCACCACTTGGGCTTTAGGAACCACCAGTACTGGAGATGCAAGAGAAGCAGGGACAGCAGGAAGTTTTTTTACAATCCTCCTGTAGTGCAGGAGGAAAGGGGATGGGGATAGGTATCTGTTTTCTCCATGACGCAGCCCACAACCCAAGCTCCATCTGCTTGAGTGTGACTTATTACTCATGTACAGAAGTTGTACATAAACCTTTATAAGTGATCATGCTTCTTCATAAGCGAGCAGAAGTTCAGTGCACATAGGCTGGCTTAATAATGATAGACCCCAGTCTAAGCTAGACCTGAATGGATGCAGTCTCAGACTTAATTGATTTTAGGTTAGACTGGTCTATTGAACTTCTGTACCAGATCCCCTGCTGACTCAAGTTAGGTCGGTATCTGCTGGTCTCAGGCTGCTTGTGGCCCCCGCTAACTCCCCCATCGTGAGCAGGTGCACTAGCAGCCGGCCCAGGCATGGCTGCTCTTGCTAGCCCCACCCCCAGGCTCTCACAAAGCCAATCAGCGCAGCCCTGCCCAACCCTGCCTCCTTCCTGCCTGTGGCCAGCTAGCTGTCAGCCACAGGTGGGAGTAGGGGGAAGGGAGTGTCTGTAGCTCAGTACTTTTCTATTTTTATATGATGTTTCCTAGGTCTCCTGCCATTGCCTGCCATTCACTGGAGCTCTGGGGGGCCTGATCCTTCCTTCTGTGGAGTTCCCCCTGTCCACTCGCTGCTGCTAGCCGGGCTGCTGGGTGTGCCATGGTGACCCACTCTAGGGCTTTCCTGGAAGCCAAGGGCTGGGCATGGGGGCGGTCCACAGTGATAGGGGTTGGGAGTGTGGTCATCTGTGGCCATCAGTCAATCAGGGCTGGGCCAGCCGCTTGGCTTGGCATTCTCTGCCAGCCCAGGGAGCCCTCGAAGCATGGTGGGAAGTATACGGGACCATCCCCACCCTGCTGACCTCAGCCAGTGCAGGCAGCCCACGTGCTTTCCTCACCAAAGGGTGAATGTGTATTCTGTTCACTCCTGACCTAATCTGTACTGCTTATAGAAACCTGCATAGGTTAGGTCGATTCTGCTTCAGGCTTTTTCAGTTCATAGCTTTCTAGGGCCGGAAGGAGCCTAATTGATCATCGAGTCCGACCCCCTGCCCTGGGCAGGAAAGAGCACTGGGGTCAAGTAACCCCAGCCAGGTGTTTGTCTAATCTCCTTTTGAACACCTTCAAGGTAGGGGAAAGCACCACCTCCCTTGAAAGCCCATTCCAGATTTTGGCAACCCTTACCATAAAGAATTTCTTCCTGATGTTCAATCTTAATCTACTTTCCTTCAGTTTACGGCTGTTGTTTCTAGTGACCCCGAGGGGTGCCCTGGTAAATAGAGTATCCCCTATTCTCTGCTGACCCCCCGATGAGATTTTGAATGCCTGTGCTTAGCCATGGTTTGGATTCCTCGGTGCAGGGCTCCTGTATCTACCTCCTAGTTCTGGCTCCTCTGACAGACAGCGGCACTCCTCTTCTATCCTCTTGTATCTTGGCTGGAGTTAACAAAACCTGTCTGCCACTGAACCAGCAAAAATTACTCCGTATCTCTGTGCAGGGCTCTAGCACCTGGTGACAGCATGAGATCACAGAGAAAATCTGCCTTCCTATGCAGGTTTGCGAATCCTGCTGCTGTGTTGCAGAGAGACTGGATGACCCAGGGCACGCACTATTGGTAATGGAAACTGGAACCTTTCACCTCTGTCACAAGCTGCCACTAAACACTTTCCCAGCTTGATAGGGGCCTGACCCTATGTGCGTGTGCCCCCCACCCCCCTGCAGCTCCCAGAGCAGTGGAAGGTGTTTGGTGCCTTACAGAATTGGGCCTGCAGGATCTGATCTGGCTCACTGCAGTCACTAGAAAGAGTCTCCTTCATTCAGTGGGCTTTGAAACCGGTCTGTAGGAAAGAGAGGTTGTTACCATAGTGGGGCTATTTGTGAGCTCTTGTGGCATTGGTGTCTTGGCATCTCAGCTCAGTTCTGGTCTAGTAAGTCTCTGTAACATGCACACAGACACACACATATACACCCTCCCACCCCATATTGTGCATCAGGCTGGCACTGTTTCGTCCTCCCCATATTGTGCATTGTTGCCCCTGTCGTACACCCACACACCCACATGTACCATACTGTGCATCAGGCTGACCCTGTCTCACATACCTCCACACCTACCATATTATGCATCAGGCTGGCCCTGTCAGGCACACAGCCCCACATCTGCACCCACCATATTGTGCATTAGGCTAGCCCTGTTGGGTGTCATCAGAGTGACCAAATAGTGACTGGAAGTGAAAAATGAACTGTGGGCCTTCATGCCACAGTCAGTTTGGGCCTATTCAAATCCAAATTGAATCACATCAGGTAGGGCCATGTCAGGAAGCAGGTTCATCCTCTCTGTCTGCATTTTATCTGTACAGCAGGTAAAGAGAGGGGTTTAGAGTCTCAGTCGCTGTTAACTGGCCAAGTCAGTGGAGCTGGCTCGTTGACACCAGCTGAGAATATAGCCCAGGATATAACCTCTAGGGGCTTTCAAACAAAGCACCTTTCGCCAGTGTGAAATGTGCACAAACTGGCAATGTCGAAGTGATGACAATCAACGCTTGCTGCTTCTCGGCGGCTACTAGAAGAACTAGAAGAACATTAAAAGGAAACTCTAATTTTGTTCTCATCAAAAGCATAAATAAGGAAGCCCCCTCCCTCCTACCACACTGGCTTCAGCGAGTTTGTAGGTGTGTGTGTGGGGGGTTGTTCTTAGTGGTTAACCACATAACAATTTGAAGCATGCAGCTAACTCAAAAGACACTGTTTTTAAACATTTGCAGACTGCAATTATATTAACAGGAATGGGGCATTTGTTGGGTCTGCTAAGCTGCATTGTAATGCTGTGACAGGAAGCCATGCACAGCCCACGACAAGGTCTGGGTAAAATTCAGTCATCTTGGAACTCATCTTCCATCTGCCCACCAGAGCAAGGTCCAGCTGGTCTCCTACCTTACAGCTATATTGTATCTCTGCTTGGCACATCTGAGTGAAACACATAATAGGAAATAAAGCAGCCAGAGAGAAGAGCGGGGTGGAGGGTGTCCTTAAGAAAGACAGCAGCTTTTGTAAATGGAGTGGGAGGAAAATGAAGAACCGAATTTAGGAATATTTGTTATAGAAGTTTGTCAACCCTGGATTGTGGAACAGTCTCCCCAGTACTAGAAACCATAGGGATTGGAGCATTTAGAACAAAGCAAGAGGAAGCACTAGAGAATATCTGGCATGAAACAATCCTGTTTTGTCTGGGGACTGGGCTAAATGCTCTACTGGGTCTTTTCCAGCTCTTTCTTTTTCTTTCTTTTTATTCTCTAGCACTGCTCTTTGGTAAGGAGAGGAGCAGGGAGGTAGGGAACCCAGAACACAGAAGTTCCCTACTGTGATGTATGACTTCAGGAGTAAACGTTCAAAATCCTGCGTGACGCTGTAGCTGTGTAATTCCCACTGCTGTCACCGCAGTCATGGGGCTGGAGCTGCATTCAGCTGTTAAACTTTAGACTCAGACAAACCAATGAAACTTAAGATCACAACATTTCTCCATGTAGAAAGATGCTCGTGAGAAATTTTGCAAGCAGATGACTGCCACTGGATCCCTCCAATAGGCGCTCTTTACTCACTTCTCATTGATTTCCAGTGCCCACTCACCTGTAAACTGGAGGGTCCATCTTTTTCTGGAGGTGCCACTTGACAAAGATGTTCTTCACGTGCCAATTATACAGAGAAATTTCTCCACTCGCTCATCATCACTGCCCAGCAATGAGCCTCAATCGTAGCCTAGCACAGGGCTGTCCAGTTGGTGGCCTGAGGGCCGCAGCTGATCCCCAGGGGGTCACATATGATCCCTGGGTTCCTGCTTGGCTGCTGCTCCCCTCATTCCTCCAGCTGCTGTGGCCTCCCTCCTCCACCTTCTGCTTTCTGCCCCTACACCTGGGACAGGTGGGGCTGGGCAGCAGGAGAGTGCCATATTCATAGCAGGGGGGGGGTCCAGACTGCCCGCATGGCAAGAAAGGGGTTGGTTTGCCCATGCTACACACATGGCCAAGAGGGAGGCTGCACTGCCCATATTGCAGAGGGGAGCCAAGCTACTTGCACAGCCCACAAAGCTGGGGGAAACTGAGCTGCCCAAGCAGCTGCGGGGGACTCCAGAGATGGCACCCACAAGGGGTCTGTGGCCAGCGGAGTGTATGTCCCCCCTTTGTCCAGAAGTTGGAGGCCCCTGGCCTAGCAGGTAAAAAAACATTAGCAACGTAGGTCATCTCCCTCCAGTGTCCCTCAATGTCAGTTAGGCTGGGAAAGTAAATGTACGTTGCAACATGCTCTAAGGTTGACAAACTAGAACTGCTAGAGACAGAGACAAAGGCAGCCCCTGGCAGCTTCTCCTTCTCTGCAATACAGTTTCCAGTGCTTCTGCTGGCTACGACTGTGGTGGTCAGGCAGGAAAAGCAAGGAGCTCTTCCAGATAAGTAGTCAGCAGAATGAAAGTGTGATTGCAGCATGTACTTACATACCAGTACTAGCTTCATCTTGCCGGCAAGGAGAGAAGACACAAATAACAAAGGCCTTAGCACAGCTGGCAACCCCAGCACTTTATAACTAGAGCCTCTGGAGAATTTGCACACGTCATGCATTTCTTGGTATCCATTGTCCAGCTCAGGGAGAAGGAAACGATGCCAAAGCCCAATGGTTGAATTACAGGAGTGGGATTCAGAAGCCCTGGTTTGACCCTCAATCTGCCCCTAAATTCCCCTCTCCACCAGCCGTCCCAGTTACAAATTGGAAACAGTGCTACCTGCCAATATTGTTTTTCCCCCCATCTGGTTTACAAATCACTCCGTGCTGTTCTGCCTCATACTCTCCAAAAGCAATGCTCTTTCCCTCAGTCTGTTGCTTTTCTACACCCAGTCCCGCTACCTCTCACCCCACTGTGCTTTTCCCTCCCCAGTAAACCATGGAGGCAGGCAGGTTCTCCTGTAGATGAAGCAGTTCATTTGGGAGAGAGGGTGGTTCTTGCCATGGGTGAAGCTTCACTGACTGCAGGGGGAAGAGCTGCTGTGGGGAATCAGGCTAGTGCAAGGGAGTAGGTGGTGATAGTAAATCTCAAAGACAACACAGCTTGTTTCTGCTTCTTCACATGCCAGCTTGGGGCGAATCCTACAGCACTGGTAGGGAAAGGTAAATGCAGAGCCACTCGGAGTAACAGCAGGACCAGTTTGGCCCTGCTTGTCTTTCTCCTTGTACATGGCTGGGGCAGTCAGCACAGCAAGTGTGAGTGGGCGACGCACAGTGCATTTTCCATGTGCTTCCAGAGCCTACTGGGGCATGTAGGAGCAGCCACTGAAGAGGCCAATGCAGCTGAGCATTGACTGTATACTTGATGGCTGTATAAACTGTATTCAGCTTAATCCCAGCCTCAGGGACTACGTTCAGATAGTCAAAAAGCCCAAGACTGAATCAGTTCAACCTTTGCAGGTTAGTCTAAGCTGAATAGGTTGAACTGATAAGCAAGTAAACAGACATTCATTTTGGATTCTGGAAATGCAGCCGGATGCCACCAGAGGGGATGCTAGAGCATGCCTCCCTGCCCAGCTGGAGCAGACATCTTATAGATTCATAGATTCATAGATGTTAGGGTCGGAAGGGACCTCAATAGATCATCAAGTCCGACCCCCTGCATAAGCAGGAAAGAGTGCTGGGTCTAGATGACCCCAGCTAGATGCCTATCTAACCTCCTCTTGAAGACCCCCAGGGTAGGGGAGAGCACCACCTCCCTTGGGAGCCCATTCCAGACCTTGGCCACTCGAACTGTGAAGAAGTTCTTCCTAATGTTTAGTCTAATGTCTAGTCTTGTGCCAAGGCTAACCTGCACACCCTGTGAGGGGAGAGTTGTGGGGGAGGTGCAAAGTATCCTGGGATGCTGGGGGATTGTGAGTTAACTTGAATCTGGAAGGGACCTGGGACAGAAGTTCAATAAACTGACGTAACCTAAATCAGTTAAGTCTGATACAACATCCATGCAGGTTTATCTTAAACTGGTTTCAGCCATTTTAAAAGCAGCGAACTTCTGTTGTGTTACAGATTTGAACTGGTTTTCAATCATTTTTACTGATCTATATGTAATTTCTGTCCTAACCAGGGAGGACAGAATGTCATTATCACCAGGTACAGCAACCAATATTTGGAGAATAAAATCCACAACATAGTTCTGGGTGCTTCTGAAACATCTGGGACTGAAAGGAGGCTATGACACATCCAGTTCCAGTTAATATAGCCACCTTAGTTTTACACTACAGGCAGGTTACTTATCACTGCCTATTAGCCATTACCTCCAGAGTGGAAAGCAGTATATTCATGCTCATACCACCAATTACATTTGGAGTTCAGCAGAGCTAATTGTTATAGCTGCATTCACAATGCTGCTATGAGGAGCAAATTAGCTTTCCTGAGAGCATAAGCTAATTTGCCCAGGTGAGATCCTGTCTGAACATGGTTAGACTGCACTCTCCCAAAACAAGCAGTTTAGTTGCCTTCTGGTGGCACCTGGGAGCACTGTGCTATATTGTCTCAGCAAATAGACACTATAGGGAAGGTTTGCACAAGTTGGTCAATTCAGCACCAATTTTACAAAACCCAGGCAGCTTTCCAGACACTGAAAAACAGCCCTGAAATTCAGGGCTGCCCCAGAAAATTCAGGATATTCACTTTACCACTGAAGCCAGCCCTTAGCATATAGGACTCCATAATAATACTGAGCACATGCTTTCAGAAACAGAGTGTGAGCAGTGTCACCATGTCCCTCGGCACTCACAGCCTTGCTAGGTCCCTCATAATGTAAAGCATTTCATGCATCGCGTCATTAAATGAATCTCTCAGGAAACATACAGGGCCAGATCATCATTTGGCATAAATAATCTTCCCACCCATTTTATCGGAGGCATATCTTTGTTGCACCTCATTTAATAATTAAATGTGTCAGCAGGTGCTCTTTTGTCTCCGTGCACAGCAGTAATTCAATCAGTAGCCAAGTATGCAACCAAGCTTATCATTTAGAATTTAACACAACCCAGGAGTCTTACATGTATGCAGGAAGGAGAGTGTCTGTGCTGAACTGGAGTCATGTATCCAGGCAGTCTATCCAAACCACAGGCTACCATATTTTTTATTTTGAATTTACAGCCATTATATTAAGACAGGTACTCTGGGCCTGATTCTGATTTCACACACCTCTTAAAACAGTGTAACTCCTTGGACTTCGGCAGAGTTATTCCAGATTTACTCACAGGGCCCGGCTCTCAAAAGCATGTTAGCTAAACATTTTTATTGTTTAAGTGTAAGAAGTCCCCAGGTGGCAGATAGTGAAATGACCTTCAGGGAAGGTTCGCTGTGAAAAAAGCAGGGGTAACGCCGATGAATAAGCAGTTGTGGACTAAGCAGTGGCAGCACCCCCAGGATGTGGTGAGGACAGCCAATGGTAATGGTTTCCCTCCTGAAAAGCCACATATAGCTTTTGTCAGTGTTGTGACATGGTGAGTGGAGGTTGCTACTATAATAATCACCTGCCCAGCCTCCAGCTATGAGTCTGCAAGTCCGCAACAGCAGAGCCGGCAGAAGAAGATGTTAGAAGCTTAATGCCTGCAAAGTCAGATAAAGGCTCCAGCAGAACGAATGTCCCGTTGTCTTGGTCTCCTTGCCATTGGATCAAGGTCTTGTTCTGTCCAGAGCCATGTGGAAGCTGACACACAGCAGCTTCTCCACAATAAAAGAAGTCATGGATAGGCATCTTCTATGCCAGCAAAGATGGGGTTAAAAGCCTGGTTTTGGCACAGAAGATGTACAGCTGGTATTAGCTCTTACTGCCTCCAAAGACAAATGTGGCTGGCTCAACTGAAACCAATTTCCTTACTCAGGAGAGGACTAGTCTTAAAAGACTTGGCAAGCAGCAAGAAGCAGGAGCAGGGGTGCAAAGAAACTGTAAGGCACCTTTGTACACTGGAGACTTACACAGGGGCTTATGTGGTCCCAGTGAGAAATCACTGGGCTTTTCTTCCCAGGATCTCTGGGCAGCATAGACTAGCCCCGGTGCAGTGCTCTGGCTGCACCCATTATTCGTCCGCTCCATTCCCCATGTTGCGTTCGGAAGCAGAAATCAGGGCTAGCATGGAGATCTTAAGCCAGGCAAGAAAGCCCTCTGAACTGAAGATGATCCCAGGGCCAATTTTACCTCCTTCATACTTGCAGAGGGGGATAACAAATAATCAGGCCTTAAGCTACTCCCTCTTAGAGAGTGACCCTGGAGTAGTCCCACATCCTCTGAGGATCATATATGCAGGGGGAACACAGCAGTGACTTATATGCTTCCTCTGGACCAAGCTCCTCTGAGACATCTGGGCACACAGCCGTCAAAACTCCACGTGATCCTTTGCTTATATGACAGCTGCCCTCTTGGCTGCTGTCAGTGAGACCTGAGCTACAGCTTTTAGTCTCTGCAACTTGAGCAAGAAAGTTGCTCAAGGGAAGAGCTGCAACAGATTCACATCCTCTGGAGCTGTCAGGAACAAAGGCTGACACTTACTGTGCACTCCGCAGTCAACGAGACCACAATTGCCTCAATGGCCAGGACACAAGGAGCGTTAGTCAACACATTTTGCATGCTGTTTGACTAGAGGCTCTTGGGCTTTTTCGCTGGGAGAGAGATGATAACATTACTTAGATGGGTGTACTTACATGCTGTGTTTTTGTGGTTTGGGGCAAAAACATCTGCAGGAACTTCTAAACCATGGTATTTGTCTTAGTGAGCACTTTGCTGGCCATGTTGACCAGGTTCTTTTAAGTACTATGGGATGCAGATGTGGGATTTCAACATCCTTAAGATGTCCTTGGATGTTTGTGCAATACCGTATGTGTCAGCTATTGAATGGCCTTTGCAGCAAGCAAAAGAAACTTGTTGTTTATCCTACTAATATATTTTGTCTCCTTTGAAGCTGTACGTGTTTGCAGTATTCCAGTGCCCTGCCTTGCCTCTGTTGGTAATGGAGGAAAAGCTCTAAGAGGAATAATATTCTGACTTCTGTTCTTGTCTGTACGGTTCTTGTGTGGTGTTGACCAATCTGCTGCAGCAATGCTTCACTTGCACAAGTATTGGTGTCAAGAGTACCATACTTACTAGAGCTGGATATCATGAGTAATAGCTAAATGAATCATTTTTAACACTTGGATGCCTGAAGCTGGGTATGTTAATCCATATCTAGAATCCTAAATAAATTACTTTAATGTACTTTTGAAAATCAGGACATTTATTTAAGCACGTAAAAATGTGTCTGGGGGCTTAACTCAAGCCACATTTGACTTAAAAGGGATTCTAGCTGGGTTTCTTTTAATGATTCAAGCAGTGCATCTCAATTCTGGGGGCAAATGCTTTTGTTTTTGAAAACACTGACATTTTCTTATTACCTGGGATCCTAGAAATCCATTTGCCATGGAAAAATTTGGAATTTGCTTTTATTTTTTTAACCCAAAATCTTTACAATGGCCAGAAAAAATGGAATAAAAACTTAGTGAAAATAAAATGCTGGCTCCCCAGTGGGAGCCAGGGGTTCTCATGGCCACTGCAGCAGTCTGCCGGGGGAGAAGCAGCCACGGTGGTGGCTGCCCACTCTTCCCTCCACCACTGATTGGCTGAGAGGGCAGCTCATTGTGTGGCTCCGCTCCTCTTGGCCAATCAGTTGTAAGAGGTGGGGCTGCCACTGGGGCCCTTTGGTCAGTCAGCATTGTGGGGTGGGGTCTTGCCATGGAAAAACATGGATTTTTATGTTTTTTCATTGGAGGATTTTATTTTTTATTGCAGAAAACTAGGATCCCTGCTATTATAAATTGCTAGATGTGACAAAACATGGTGAGAAAGCAGGTGCACTTGGGAGCTTGGAAGAAACCAGCAAGCTCCTTTGAATTTGTCCAGACATGGAATACAGATCCCTAGAAAGGACAATGCGCTAGCTCCAGCCTCATAGCACCACCTAGCCGCCTGCAGTGCGTATTCATTGATTGCGTGTTGAAGAAGAATGAGGCATACGTACCAGAACAATGTAATAAAGCTTATCCAGCTCTTGCTTCTGTGCACAAATTGCAGTGAGCTTTACATTAACCCCGAGATATAGCTAAGGAAGGAAGAGGGATCCAAGCGGCCAGACACCATCTGTGTGAACTCTGGCAAGCCAGGTCTTCCTCAAAGATGTGGCACCCTCGCTACTAAATAATCTCGTTCTGAGACTGTAAATCTGTGTTTTGTCTTTCCCCTTCCATGCCGGATTGAGTAAGAAATGTTGTTTTTCCAGAGAGGAAATAGGCTGATTCTGGGATGCCCTGAGGACACTGGGTTCTTTCAAGCACTATAGGATGCAGATGTGGATTTCAACATCTCTGAGCTCTCCGTAGGTGTTTGTGCAATATTGTGTGTGTCGGTTATTGCGTGGCCCCTGCAGCAAATAGCAGATTTGGTGTAAAGACACCTACTTTATCTCATTAATACATTTTGTCCTTTGAAGCCACATCTGTTTGCAGTATCCCAATGCCCTTCTCAAACACTGCTTCTTCAAGGACGAAGAGTCTGGGAGGAATAGTATTCTGACTTCTAGCCCCTACAGTCCTTCTATTGTATTCCCTGTGCAAAAGATTGGGAGAAAGAGGATCTGAGCAACCTGTTCTTGAGGCAATTATGAACAATGGGATGTATAGCAAATCATGCTGTAAGATGACATTTAAAGCAAACTTTGGCTGAAGAATGAACAAGTGGCGAAGGAGTTACTGCGTTAAACTGGATCAGATGTGCCCTGTGAAATTTTTAGGTTCGCACGGCAATGAGGTTTTGCTTTTGGAGCACATTGGAAGGTTTAGCTTGATGGTCTTATACAAATAACTGCTTGCATGCCCCTGGGGCCTACGTGAAATCACCCGGCCATGAGATATTATTGAAGACAGGATGTCAGCTGGGTTTTTTAAAGGATTTGTTATCCCATATGGCTAATGGGAACATCCCTCGTTATACCCAATAAGATAAAAACATTTTCGTAAGGGAAATAGCCTCTCATGCTTCAGAACAGAAACCAACCGTTAATTGACATGGGGAAGGCAAAATCTCCCATAAGCAAATTATTCCATAATTGGCTATTAGCTGCCTCTGAAGCATTTGTTGAAGACAGATTCCTCAACGAGATGTCCCAATGGGAGACTCAGAAATTTAGAGAATACGAGGAATGGATTAACATGGGAGACTTAGGGCCTGAAGAAAGACATGAATCCCAGTATGACTGACTGTGTTTTTATACACTAATGTACATTAAACCAGGGGCCAGAGTGAATAGACAGCCAGTTCTCCCATGATGCCACAGTAGGTGCTATTACAGAAGTCTGCCACTCCGTGGGTGTTGACAGTACTGACGTGTTTGCACCGAACAAACAGCGATAGCTGTGGACACGACACCTACAGCCATGTGACTTACAGTGGAGCTGTTTCACCCTTGGCTTTTCTCTAGGTAACCTAAAAACCTCTGGGAAAAGATCATAGCTGTCAACACCAAATAGAGGGAAAGATCTCAGTACGGCTGCGAGTTAGGCTCCTATATGTTATATCAGTTATGTTATAGAAGCTGGTAGCATAAATCTGTCATGTGCCCTGGCCCTCAGGCACCGAAATCCAAAATGTATGCACCATTGGCCTTCTTCCCCCACTGCAGTTGTGGCCTAATCCTGACGATGCCTACAGACCCTGGTTACTTTTCAACTTGAAAAGTCATGCAGGGCCCTACATTTCTACCACCGACTATGTGCACAACTGCTAAAGCCCTGATGTGGCCAAGCAGATTGGAGTCTAGCTCTCTTCCAAGCCCTGATGTAGTTCATGGACTAGGTTTTTCTGACCTGTCCCATCAGGGCTGCATATGGCAAGTAAATTCTCAGTACACCTCAACCTGCACAAAAGACAGCCAAAAGGAGAAGACTTGGTGCTGTCTCTTCTTGTATCCAGTAACCCAGGAGTTGAGAGTGCTCACCTGGGATGTGGGCAAGGTGGATTTAAATCCCTGCTCCAATCAGAAATGCTTAAGCACTGATATGTTGCGTGTAAAGGGAGGGCACCATCATCATTATAATGTGGTATTAATAAATGAGCAGACTTTACATCTAGGAGAAGGTTTATAGCTGCAAATACCAAATAGAAGGAAGATCTCTCTATGACCCTGAGATAGGCTCCTACTTATCCTCAACTTTTCCTCCTGGTTAGTTTAAGCAGCTCCTTGTTCATAGTGCCAGCTTCTGTGAATACCGTTTTGAGCATCCCCATGCAGTCTGAAGAAGCCTGGCCTCTTAGGGTAGTGAATTTCTCAAAACAACAGGGTTCAGCATGGCAGCACCTGAGTCTCTCCTGGTAATCTAGCTCTGAGTGCTTAACATTTTAATTTCAATCATTGTTCATTATAAAGATTACCTGCAAACTGTACACCAGTCACTGAGGCTGAAAGCTTGCCATTGAGTCTTTTAAAAGATTTCTCTCCACCTTGTACATGAGTGCGGAGGCTGCTCTGATACACTGGAATTACAGCGTGTCGGAGGAGACTCAGTTAAATGAGTCTGCTACAGCATAGTAATTACCGTGTTCCAGCAGCCTCCCGCATCTTATGTGTCAGCGTCCCTGCACTTCAAAATGGTGGCAAGAGTGCTTTAACTAAAGCTCGTCAAATGAGCTTTAATTCAAGTACCCCCACTGCCATTTTGAAGCATGGGGACGCTGATACACAAGACGCTGCAGTGCTTTAATTAGAGCGGCTCTCAGAGCACACGTAAAAGTGCCCTTAGAGACTATTCCTACTCCCCATCCCCCGCAATGGCTTGAATTTGGAGTGGGCTAGAAAACCCACGGTCGTAGGTGCTTCATTGTTGGAATGGATCGAATTCACTTTGTGAACATAGTGGGCACATCTATACGAGATGTTTACTGCAAAGCTAACTAATTAGCTCCACCAAAAAATGTCACCATCTACACGTGCTGTGCTATTAGGATGGAGTAAGCTAATTAACTCTGCCATAGAATAGTACTGCTAGATACAAGTCCTATCCTACAGCAGAGTTATTTGCTCGGCCACAGTGCCCATGTAGAAGCTAACAGGGCTGGCTGGAGCACAGGGGCGCTTCAGTGTGGGGGCTGCCTCCACACTAGAGGACCCTCGTGCCCCCACCAGCCCCTGTGCAGCACATTGAGCCAGGTCAAAGCAGCCCCAGTATAACAGGCTAGCCCCCAGGGCTCGCTGCCAGCCAGGGCTGCTCCATCCCAGCTCAACGTGCTGCGATCCCAAGCGCATGTATAACTGCATGTATAACTGCAGTGCCCAGGAACAATAAACTTGGCACAAACTGTGCCGGAGTATATTCAGCTGCACTAATTTCACATATAAAAGTGGGTGGAAGGCAGTGCTACAGAAACTAACACTGATGACATCAGCAGTTTCAGAGTCGTTCATGCTGGTTCTTCTGCTCAGCTGACCGGTAAGAGAAGCAGATTAATGGTATGAGAGATAATGTGGCCAGGGACTAGGTGTCATACTAAATCTAAGAGACTCTTGCATTTTAATTTAGGCTTTGACACTTAATACCTGTGTGAGGTTGGTCAAGCCAATTCACCTCTTTAGCTTAGTTTTCCTGTCTGTAAATACACCTGATCATCTTTGCCTGTCAGAGGATTTGAGAATTTATGTAACTAGAATTAAAGCTTGAAAATTGCTCAGTTGCTAAAATGTATCAAAATAAACAAAACAAATCCTCCAGGGGCTTGGGGCTTGGCGCTCTGGCTCATTTAGATGATTGCCCATTAATTTTATTGTGTAGGGGGGAGGGAGAGATGAGTATTGGCATTTGGCAACTGCACAGATCTAACACAAGCAGCTGGGACCCACTTCTGCAGCAGACATAAGGAAATGTAAAGATCCCATTATACAGATGTAACCCGGCTTTGTGTAAGATGAACTGGCTAAATTTGGAATGTATCCCAAAGAGTCATCTCGCTGGACTCAACGGGATCACTCACATTTGTAAAGTGAGGTATGTGCATTAGTGTGCTGGCAAACAGAAATGTATGTGGAAAGTGCTGAGAAGCCATGTCAGTACCAGGAACATTTTTTGCCTAGAGAAATGGAAGAATTTAATTAATCACTAGCCCTGTTTTGTAAACCCTGGATTGACACTGATGAACATTTACAGAAGTAGTGTTGCCAAAATCAATGGGGCTTTTGGTAAATGGCAACGTGTTACTCAGTGTCAATAAGGATACCCTGAAATGATTTCTTTGTTCTCTTACACTATGGATATATGTACAATACACTACAAGTTAAAATGGAGCAGAGCTGGTTTTAGCTCCATTAGTGGGGGGTAACTTACTCCTCTTTCACTGAAGGTTAACCTACTATATTTTGGTACTTAGTGGGCATGTCTACACAGGATGGCTTAATGCACAGTGGACTGTTCTTCTATACTGCGCCTTTGTGTGCAGTGACAAAAACCATGCTAATGCACAGCAGAATCAGTCTATTGCACATTAAGTGTCACAAAAAAGTGTTTGCCTTTGCTGCGCTGCACCTTTGTCTAGTACCTCATATTAGAGGGTGCTTATACACGAGCGCTGAGACTGCTGCGATGTGCTGGAAATCCAGCATGTGGAAACAAACTCAATTAATCGAGTCTGCTGGAGCGTGGCAATTACCGTGTGCCAGCAGCCTCCTGCATCTCACGTATCAGCATCCCTGTGCTTGAACTAAAGCTTGTCAAACAAGCTTTAGTTCAAGTTCCCCCACTACCATTTTTAAGCACAGGGACACTGATACAGGAGATGCAGTGGTATTTTAATTAGAACAGCTCCCAGAGCACGTGTAAAAGTGTTCAGAGGTACTAAGCTTAATATGCAGTAGCAAAGATGCATTAATGAACGTGTAGATGCACCTACTATGGAGTAAGCATATGCACACAAGCAGTTACTACCCAGCAAATGACATGTGGTAAAGCAGTTCATATCTCCATAGTCTTAGTGTCCCATGCAGTCAGGCTTTAACTTGGCAGCTCTCAAAGTTTGGCTTGTCATTGGTTTAGCTCTTTTCGATCCATCCATTTGCAACAGCCCCTCCCCCCAATGTCAGAGCTCATGCCTAGTTTATATTTTAAAAAGCCTATGAAAAGAATGAAATTCATGATTTTCCTGACAAAAGTGAGGCATTTATAAAATTACACTATAATGCTTCATAGTGTTTTATTTTTATGTAATGCCTTTCCTCCAAGGAGATTAGTGTCTTTTTACATAGCAGTGCATCCTGTAGATATGAATCCTATGGAAAGTCCACTAGAAATTTCTATTTTTATTTCCTCCATAAGATTTGTCTTGGCATTGAATCATTCCATGATTGATATGGTGCATTGGTTAATTTAATCATATATGAGAGATGTACTCACATATATGAGCATTTATGCAATTAGGGTGTTGGCAGAGTGGTTCAGATGTCTTTCTGTGGCTCTAAAGGTGTGAATTCAGCACCTGCTCTGGAGTCTTGCCAAAGACTGGCCCTATCTGATCCAGCTATAAATGGGTACATGGTCATTCAGACCAAGGAGTCAAAAATGGCTAAAAGTGATTCTAGCTGCATGCCACCCTTATGCTGTTGGCTGCAGAAACTGGTGTGCCATAACCACACCAACCCCATGTGCTGTTAGATTTGGAAGAACCTTTGACTTGACTTTTGATATATGTATTGGGGATATATGTAAAGGGGAAACTTTTTTATTTGTCTGGGGCACATAATAACACAAATACTTAATATTTCAAACAGTAAGTTCTGCCTTTCATATCCATTGGTTCACAGAGAAAAGGCAACATCCTTAAGTTATAAGAAACTTAAAAGTTGCTTTTTGGCCTGCATGGCCAGAAATCCAATCCCATTCTAATTCAGTAAGGGGCAGTGTGAAAAGAGCCCAGAAATATCATTGGGAAAAGTAAGCAGGATGGCTTCACTAAGAACAGTCCACCGAGATAGTTGTAGTCAAAATATGACCTTGTGGTGAAGACACGAGAAAGACTGAGTGAATCTGGATTTGGGTCCTGGACTCTCTGGAGGTTAAGTAGGAATATAAGTATCCAGTTGGTTAGAGCTGAGGCAGAGATAGGGAGTTTGTTTTCTTGAAAGGCTGCTCTCACACACCAAGAAGGCACTGCTTGAAGACTGATTCCTGCAGTTCAAACTCCCCAAAGTTTCATAAGGGAGAAGGGTTGCAGACAACTCTAGCTGACTCAGACTTTTAGTGTCTTCTTCTTGCAGAAACATCTAGGAAATTACTATTATTGCATGCAGCCCACAGGGTCTGTTTTCATATTACAAATCAATAGGGAGGGAAGGGTTTTGCAACATCCAGATTATTAGTATCCATCTGTAATCCTTATCACATGTACAGGACATTTTCTACAGACTCAGTAGAGTAAATCATTATAATGGTGAGAGGAAGCATTTCTAATTTATCATCATCCCTTCATAGACTTTGGAGATGAACTATCAGTTACTTGCAATCTTGCATTGCTGATGGCAGCTTTGTCATCAAATATAGAGAAAGAACCATTGGCATGATCAATGAAAGCTTTCCCATGATCTAAAGGAGGAAGCAGACATCCTGATGAGATGCTGCCTCCAACAAAATGACAACTCTTCTGGACCACAAGAAACAGCTAATGGCTAGGAAATGCTAAAAAGAGTCATGCTTAAGTGAATCAGAAGGAAATATAAGACACAAATATGATTATCCCAAAGCCATCAACAAATAGCATAAGGCATCAATACATCAAGGGCTGGAGAGACCATCTATTTAAGCACTTTATATTGACTTTCTTGTCACATCACTGAGTTCTGGAGCAAATTTGTATTTGAATAAAATTGCAGAAAACAACAGAATAATCACATTTGAACACTGCCATTTTAATGCAATATATGTTAAACACTGTGCTGATACATGCCACTGAACTTTTGTGTCTTGGCATCCTTCTGTTTTGGCTAGTGATGATTCACGCATCACACTGCAGCACTGGAATGTCTTACGGGGTTATTTTGTGGTTCTTTGCAGTTCCAAAATATCACAGCAGATGATGATGATTAAATATTTTCCATTCCAACCCTACCTCAAGAGAATGCTGAATCCCAGCTACAAAAGTTAAATGTTTTTAAATCAGTAGTTCCAAATAACTTGCATCCAAGAGTTTTTTAAGAGAGCAGACTTGGAAATCTTTGGACTGTTACTGCTGATTTTCAGTAATTCTTGGCTACTCTCTCAAGCTTCTCCACATCCTTTTTGAATTGTGGAGCCCAAAACTGGACACAGTACTCCAGCTGCAGCCTCACCAAGGCCAAGTACAAGGGGAGAATGACATCCCAGGATTTGCTTGAGAAGCATCTATGGATGCAACCCAGAGTTTTGGTCGCTTTACTAGCTGCAGCATCACATTGCAGGCTTATGTTCATCTTGTGGTCAATGATGACCCCCAAGTCTCTTTCTTCCATAGTGCTAGCCAGTGTAGCACTGCCGAGCCTATAGGGATGCTGCAGGTCTTTCCTCCCAAGGTGGAGAAGCTTGCATTTTTCAGTGTTAAACACCATCAGGTTCTCATCCTCCCATTTCCTGAGCCTGTCCAGGTCAGCCTGGATCGCCCTCCTGTCTTCTGGTGTGGATGCTTTGCCCCAAAGTTTGGTGTCATAGGTGAATTTGGCCAGTCCGCTTCTGACTCCAATGTCCACATCATTAATGAAGATGTTGAACAATATGGGTCCAAGGACAGAGCCTTGGGGGACCCCACAGGTCACAGGGCACCATTACGATTGACTTCCATCAATTACCACCCTCTGGGTCCAACCACAGAGCCAATTTCCCAGCCAGCGGATCATGGTGGACCCAAGGCCACAATTGGCCAGTTTTGCCAAGAGGTGATCAAGGGATACCAGGTCGAAGGCTTTTTTGAAGTCAAGATATAGGACATCAATCTCTTCTCCCTTGTCCAGATGATAGATCTCTTGATTCAATTTGGATTTGGAGATTTGGCCACTAAATTGGGTTGAATCTCTGCTGTATCGAATCAGGGACCGAAGCTTCACATGGCCCTAATAATCAGCTGAGCACAGGATCCCAGCAGATACTAGAGCAGGGGCGGGCAATTATATCGGGTGGAGGGCCGCTTACTAAGTTTTGGAAAGCCACCGAGGGCCTCATGACAGGCAGCCAGAAGCAGATATATATTAACTTTCTAAATGTTTTAGGGGCCCCATGGGCCAGATAGAATAGCCTGGCGGGCTACATCCGGCCCGCGGGCCACATTTTGCCAACCCCTGTACTAGAGTTTATATGCTATGAATAGTATTGCCTGCCTCAGAGCATTTTTTCCTTGTCTTCATTTTCCCCTTGGCTCCTTGGTGGAGTTGCTTCTTCTTGGCAATGGTTTCTTTTCTTGACCCCTCAGGGTGTTTTGTGCAAAGGTACCAGGAGCTGCTAAACTACTGTTCCTCAATAACAGAAGCTATGTGGGTTCATCAAGGGGAAAACAGACTTTTCAAATGTACTTCATGTACTTGAATGGTTTGAAAAGAGGGGTGATGAGTGGTTTAATTTTATTCCTCAATTATTTATTTAATGCCCAGAAGCATGTGTATTACTTTGATGGTTTGCCTTTGTAAAGGGGTTGAACAGCTATGGTAAATTTTCCTATCTCTTCCTCAGTAAAGTATATCCAAATGTACACTCATGCATATTAATAGTGTTATCCAGATCATGGATTAAGGTAAAGCTGAAGAACACCTATGTGTTACATCTACCTTAGCTTGCACCACAGCAGACACAAGCAGAACAACGCTATAATTCATTTTACCATGAAATTAAAGGAATTTACTTTAAGCACATTGTGGTTCAAGAGCATGTCAGTTATCACATGGATCAAACAATTTAATTCCATGCATGAAAGTAGCTTCATTTACCTTTATAAAATATGGCTATTTTTTGGTCATCTTTAACCCTGTAATGCACATTTTTCAACAGACTGTAGATGCTTACCAATGGATTCTCTGTACTTCAAATAACTTGGTTAATCTTTTCATTTGCAGAAAATCAGATTTTCTTTCACTGTGTGAAGCTTCTGGCTTAGTTGTTTGTAAATTTAAGTAAAAAGCAGCACCTCACAGCATTTACAGATGATGTAGTCTGTTTATACAGAAAGCACCAGGGCTATAATTACGACATGATCTCATTATGCATCAAGGTCAGGATTCTGTGATTCACTCTATTGTTTAGACATGAAGGGAGTTGATTTTCAGCATGGTGGTGTGCAACTACTATTATTGTTACATCAATGACTGTAGAAACAAGATTATCATTTGCTTGTTTCAGTTTTTCTAGTTAACTCCAGTTAGCACACCATGAAAACAGGCCTGCTAATGTTCACTCTAAAATATTAATTAGGGATGCAAAATATATATTTATGTTGTTATTCAGGTTAAGTATGATATTTTGGGGGAAAAGATACAAAGCAGGTGATTAAGTTACCTACGGATGACAACGCATGAATTGAAGATGCACATAATTTATAAGCACAGGCTTACCTCCCACTCTATTTCAAAAAGACTTAGTCTATACCTTCTTTCATGATCATCATCCAGTTTCTAAAATCATAGGAAAGTAGGGCTGGAAGGGACCTCAAGAATTCATCTAGTCTCAGCCCCCTGTTCAAGGCAGGATCAGGATCGTCCCTGACTAAACCATCCTAGCCAGGCGTCTGTTTAACCTGCTCTTGAAAATTTCCAGGGATGGAGATGCCACAGCTTTGCTGGGCAGCCTGCTCCAATTTATCATCACATGCATAGTCAGAAAGATCTTCCTAATCTCCAACCTAAATTTCATCTCTTGAAACCTGAGGCCTTTGCTCCTCTCTCAACATATGTAATTCAGTCTCATAATTCATCTGTATATTTTTCTGTTAATGAACGGAAAAGATGGGATCTCTAACTCGTCTGTCAAAGGAACACCCTCTTATTTAAGAAGTAGATGTAGTAAGGCACTTAAGTTGCACCATTGATTTTGATAAAACTAGTTTTATTTAAAATTCGGCATATGCTTAGCTGCTTGCCTAAATTGCAGACTTCACTATATTATTCATAAATAATAAATGACTGATATTCAGCCTTAATATTCCCTTTAATGTCATCCCATTAGTTATAATCCCTCCTATTACCTCACCCTAACAAACCATCCTCTCTCCTTGGTTTTGGGTGTCCCTCAGGTACTTGTAAAAAGTTACCACATCTTCCTTTAGACCTCATTGCTGCCTGTCAATCCAGGTTACTTACACAGCCTCCCTTACTGAGGTATCTGAACATCTCACATAAACCAAATGAATGGGCCATGGGACACTTGGAGCCCAGCAGCTCCTCCAGAGATGAATATCTTGCTGGGATCATTTGACCCCAGCAGACTTCCTGCCTATAGAAGAGGTGGCTGGACTTGGTGATCTCGCGAGGTCCCTTCCAGCCCCTAATGTCTATGAAGTCTATGAACATAATCATTTTTTCTGGCTTTTCTCTGCATGCCACTCAGTTTGCATCCATCACATTTGTACTGAGCTGCCAAGGAGTATTTTAGGGGTAGTCTCTCCAGAGCCACAGAAAGAAAATGAATATAATCATCCTTCACCACAATGACCTTCCCAGTGAGGACACAAAATCATACCAACACTACTGCCACACAGCCCAGAGCAGTACAATAATAATATAATGTACTGGAATTATCTTAAGTAGCTTGTTAGGACAGAAACAGGCAAATCAAATGGTAGATTTTGGATTGATGAGAAACTAATCAAATGCTGATAAACTATCCTCAGTTCCCAACTTAACGTAACAACTCATGTCTTGGTTGCTTGTGAGCTCTGCTTATGCTTCCATTGGTTTACAAAGCATTGAAACCTGGTCTTTTAAAGACTGATGTTACTTCAATTTTAAATAGCATAACTGTATATAAGTAGCATAGCCTACTACTGCTGGAGCAAGGCTTAATATGAGAACTAATGTGTTGAAATATCAGACACCAACAAACAGAAGAGTTAAGTTAAGAGGGGTGAGGCCAACCCCAGTGCTGACACTTCCTGTGATTTTATCATACTTGATTGCACACTGCCTGGCTGCCTGGTCTGCAAATGAAAGAACTAGCATCATGCTCAGGTCTCTTTGAGGCATTTGTTCCTCGGCACAGTTTTGTGTTTCAAAGTGCAGCCTTCAGACTGCAGAGACCCAAGCTTCGTGCTTCTCTGTCCACCTGGAAAAAAAGACATGCCTCTTCCTTTATACCTCTAATAAATCAGTGACAGGCAACAGCTCTTAACCATTTGCTGACTGCCTCTCTCACCACATTCATGTTTTTCTTAAGGTCTCAGCTCCTTTGAGGTAAATAAGTAAGGATCTCAGCTTTTTTGTTAGTTTTTAAATATATTTGTAACCATCTTAGTTGCAGAAAAAATCCTGAAAGCATTTCCTGAGTGCACCTTTCTCACTCAGAAATTAGTAGGCAGAAAAGAAAAATGAACAATACTTGACCCCAAATAATTGTAATCTCATGATTTTCAAATTAATCTTGTGATGCTTTTTTTTGTTTGTTTTTTTGAGGCTGGTCTCATGATCTTGTTTGAATGTTTGGGGTAGGCAGTATTTTGTGCCTGAGGGAGTAATTTGGAAACATTAAGTAAATTGGATAAAAGTCAAAAAGCAAAATATAAAATGTATGGTAATTACATTTTGCCATGCTTTATATGCACAAAGGGGCCAGCATACGAAGACATGGGCAATGTAATTTTTGGTATTTCTGAGTGCTTGACTTAACCTGAATGGTCAAGTCAAGGTACTTTGAACACAGGTTTTTTTTCGTCTAATATCTTTGATATGAAAAAAGTAAACTGATTCAGCAGGAATTTGATCATTTGCCACCATACTGACACCCACCTAGGTGGTCATCAGCAGGTTTAGGGCCTTTAGATCCACCACATTGACCTTTGTCACTTGTGCTAACAGAGTAACTGATACCTCTTGAAGACTGTAGTTTCCCATGGGGAGCACACCATTTGCCCATGGATTTCACAGAAGTTGCAAACAGAAGATGGATGGTGAGATTTGGGAGTCTTATTCTATTCTTAGTTTGGGTCGAATGGGCACAGACTCTTCTGCTTGTTACCATCTAGCTTTGCCTGTTCTTTCTAGCTCTAGTCCTGTCTCTTCCTCCAATCTTCTCCCCTTGTCCAAGCCACTTTATTTTGCCTATCCGATCTACTCAGGCTTTTCATCCCAGTCTATTGACTTCACCAGTTCTAATCCCAATTGGTATTTTGCCCCAGGCATTTGCCTCACCACTTCCCAGCCCCAAGCCTAATTTCCAGGTCCAGACCCAGCCCTAGCCTTCTCCTCTCCCCTGAATTTACTGTTCCAGTTTCTCTTTTAATTTCCGTCTCTTACTCTTCCCTCCCAGATCTTTGTTCCTGCCCTGTTCAGACAGTCCTATCCATTGCATTCTCCAAAAAATATCAGCATGAGGTAGAAATCCGATACATAACTTCTCTGCCTGAATGGTTGGACTTTGACAAAGTTATAAATAAATGCAAATAGGGTCTTAGTGGGATTGTCAGCTAACCCCCAAATCAGACAATGTTGCCTGCCCTGGCTATAACGGTTATGCGAATGAATGCAAAATTGAGTTGCCTACACAAAGTTGCTATCATGTAGCGATTTCTGATAAGATGATACCCCCGTGGTTTTCTAATTGGTCTGTGTACTGCGCAGAAAGTAACCAAGTAAAAAAACGTGGAATTCTTCAGCAGTGATTCTTTTTGTATATTCTGGACATTGTATCAAATATAACTTTTTTAAAGTGACCTTGCAAATTGTGTAGCTTTGTTTGGCTCTTAATTACTCCTGTCACTTTTTCTCTTTATCTAGGTAATTTTCTTGTGGTGACAGATGAGACATGAGATCTTCAGCCTCCAGGCTTTCAAGTTTTTCTTCAAGAGATTCATTATGGAATCGGTAAGAAAGCAGCAAGACATTTTAGGTCAAAATAACAGGTTTCTAGTATTTGCTGTGTACTTTTTTTTAAATCTTGGAGACAGTCCAGGTATATGAGAAACAAGGCACCAGGTCATCTTTATTCCAATCACAGTAGGTAACAATGGTTCCTTTTCTGTTTTTGTCAGTTTGGACTATAACAAAGTGTTCCTATTTTCTGGAAAAAGCCTAAATATATCAATAAGCCCTGTAAAAAAGAAAAGTCATATTTTGTCTGAACAGACACTGAAGCAAATGCTAGTATTTATAAATTATTTTACTTTGCAGTGGAAAAATATGTTTTGAAGCCGTTGAGCAAAAGAAATAGAAAAAGGAGCCCTTTGAATTTCTGTTCCATGCATGCAGATCTGATCAGGAATCTTCATTTAACTTTCCAAATAACATAGACCTGAGATCAGTCAGCTAGGACTTGTGTGGGGGTTTTAAAGAGCAGACTCATAACTTCTGGTGATGTAGAACAGCACCGAGTTGTCTAAATAGACTAGTGTTTAGTCACTCTATGAATGGTGAGTACTTTTATTTATTTATACTGTGACTTATTAAACAAAAAGCAATGTTTGAATTGCCTGAGTTAACCCACAGCAACAGTGCAGTTCAGAGTTAAGGCTGACACCCTTAATTTCGCCTCACTTAAGTGTTTCAGCTGTTGTCCTTAAGAAGATTGCATTCTACTCTAAGGCCATAATACCTATCACTCAACAGACAGGTTGGCTAGATTCCCTAGATTAGTGGTTCTCAACATTTTTAGACTTAAGGCACCCCTCAGAAAATACCAGGTCTTAGCTTTCACTCATTTTTTTAACTACAAAAAAATAATACAGGAGCTCTTTTTCTTGCAAAGACCAGAACAGGTCAGTGTGTTTTTGACATTGGGGATTCCATTTGAAATATCTGGGTTCATCTAGCCACATCTGCCTAACAGTGCTAATATTATGTAACACCCTAAAAAGGATTTTGCAGCATTTTCAGATGCTGCAGAACCTTGGTTAAGAACCACTGACCTAGATCCAACCACTGAGCTAAGTCTGGTACCTATAATTGATTTTAGACTTCCTTAGTTTTGTTGATTTACTCTATATTATTTCATCTTTTTTTATTCCATGGGGGAAAGGTAAAACTACAGCTCAGACCCTCAGAATACCCTCTACCCTGAGGGCATCTTCCAGGTGACAGCTGACTAGGCCCTTCTTTCGGACACTTATTTTGCATGGGGCTATGCACATTCTTCCCTTCTGTGTTCATTAGTAATCTGGTAATTACCCAAAGCTTAGAGTATTGCAATTAACCTATCAAGTTGTCTATGTAAATCTGATCTTGAAACATCACTTCTTGTTTTTTCTTAATTTTCCTAACTTTTCATGCAGTGACATTAGAAACACACTAATGGAGAAAGTCAGGAATAGTCTGAAATTGCTTTAAAATGAGCCTAAATCCAAATAGTTATAGCTGCAGATATGCACCCATATTTGCCAGGCAATGCCTGTTTATTTTTAAAAAATCATTTGGAAGAGCAAACTTTTAAAGCCACACAACTATGTATTGTGCAGTGTTCCTGTCATACTCTGTAATATACTGTAGCACAGGACTGTCTCAACTTCAGTGTGGCCTGGGGCTGTAAATGAAGGCTATTTGCATGCCATAGACCAGTGGTGGGCAAAATGCAGCCCTGGGGCCAGATGCGGCCCACCAGGCCATTCTATCTGGCCCTCGGGACCCCTAAAAAAATTAGAAAATTAATATTTATCTGCCCCTGGCTGACTGTCATGTGGCCCTCAATTGCTTGCAAAAACTCAATAAGTGGCCCTCCACCCAAAGTAATTGCCCACCTCTGCCTCAGACTGTGGGACCAGGGTCCCAGGATCCCGGTGCAGGCTGTATTGGCAGCACACAACACCCTGCTCGCCACTGCATAGACTTTACCAGCAGTGCGTGGTCTCCATTGCTTGGGCAGAGCTGGTGGTATGTGGACCCCACTGGGCCCTCTCCCTCCGTGCAGTGGTGGGAGAGGTGGCTAAATGAGCCTAGGCCATGTAAGGCTCAGTTGGACAGTCCTGCTGCAGTATACCAGCGTACAGAACAGATCCGTTGGGCTGCAATCATTAAGGGGATGGCACTCCTGAGAGCACCACTGAGTAGCATGCTGCCTCTCCTCCTCCTACTCCAGATGTGCCAAACCTAGAAACGAGGCAGTGAAGATGCCCTGTGGGTGCCCCTCATCCCCACCACCCTGTAGCATGCTAGAGACAGCATTCTCAAGACAGCCATGATAGGGTCCTGTGGCAGGTGCCTTCATTGACTCTCCACTTCTGGGTTTGAAGAGTGCAGAGCAGGAGTGGATAGGCAGGCTGTGCTCCTCAGTGGAGCTCCTGGGAGTGCATGGAAATGGTCTAGACATATCCTTAATGTTTCAAGCTTGGTGAAGTGTACTAGGCTGACAGCCAGGGAGGTAAAGTCCTCCATTTACCTATAAAACAGATAGAGTGTGGGGTGTGGAAGCTTCCCTCCCCCCGTCCACCTGACGTGTGCACCAACCCGACTGGAGACAGCACTTCTACAGTGAAACGAGTATTTACTTTCAGCAGTCTGCAATGGATATGATCATGATTAAGTGTTACTAAATACACAGGCAGATGGCCCATTATGGTTGGCCTTTCTACTGAAATTCCCTACAAGTAAATTTAATTTAGCATCATGTAGAGCCTGATCCATTAGAAACTAGACTGAGACCAGTGAGCTCATTTCTCAAAGGCCATCAGATACTCATCTAACAGTAGCATGCTTGGGTCAGTGTTGTCTCAGACGGTATTTTAACCAGCGACTTTGAAGCAGACGTTCTACCTCATTGCCAGCCTTTTAAATTACCCAGCCTCCCTGCTGTAGCTTCAAATGAGAAGCCAGGCTTTATTTCTATCAGGGGCTAAAAACATCCGTGACTTCACTGTAAAATCAAAGCTTGTTGAGTTATGGTAAAACCTTGAATTCTAATGCTGGTACTCTTTAAGTTTCTCATATTTTGCACATAAGCAGGCAAACAGTTTTTTCTTGAAAATATAGAACTAGAGCAAGAAATTGCTCCCTAGCTAAAACTTTGTATGCCAAGTTCAAGTCTGGAGTGACTATTTTTGGCTGGATTATAAAACCCTTTGTTTTCAGGGATTTGTAAAGGAAATGCAGATGTGCCATTAAGTTTAGTGGTTGTAGGGACCTTTCTTACAGTATCCTTCATTTGTAGACTCATTTGTATCAGCATTTTCATTTTATCACTATAATGATACAACAACTAGGATTAAATAGTGAAGTGCAAAGTGTGTGCAGTCAACACTATAATCCTCTCGGAGGGTTTCATCTGCTCATGTTCAGAGGGACATGGGCATGTTTGCCGAGTTGGGGCCTTAGAGCATAAGCTTTCCTAAGATTACAGGTTTGTGTGTGTGTACCCTGCCTACTGCAATGAAACCTCAGTCCTAATTAAGCCACAAGATGCTGCTTAAATATGCTTGACTATAAATACATACTGATAAATTATAATTGTTTACAACTGACTAGAAATTTATCTCTGATTTGAATATCACAAACATCATCTTGAACATGTCCCTTTTATTTTCCAGCGAGTCATTTTTCTGTATCCAGAAAAATTGGTGCTTTTAAATGTTTTTGGTCTAAGGGCTTTTCATTTTTGTGGGAATGAGTATCCATGTTTCTCTAAAAGCCTGTATAATAAAATGAATGCAAATATTGTACATATTGTACTTTTCACTTATTGAGCACGTAGTGCTTTAAATTCAAGGAAGTGGTTGCCACTATTTCATTATCCCTATTCCACAGGTGGGGAATATGAGGTGTAAAATGGTGGTATGTGTTGACCAAAGGGAAACCACAGTGCAGTAGTATATTGAGGAACTGAGCCCAGGTCTCCTAACTCCTACTCTGACACCCAACCCTGCCTCTACATGTGGGCCTGAATCTGCAGTCACTGGGTGCATCTACACATGTGCTTTATTGTGCATTAGCCTATTTTAATGCTCATTAAAGAGTCACTGAAAAAAACAGTGCTATTTAGTTAATGCGCATTCACTGAAGCACATAATGCATGTGTAGACTCACTCACTGTGTAGGCAAAACTCATGATGCCTTTAGTGGGAGTTTACTGCCTGAATAGGGTTGGAGAGTTGCTCAGGAAGGGATTTGGGTACATCACTTCCAATGTGAAACAGAAAATATTGAAATGTTTGCAATGGGTTGATGAATTATTTCAGTCTTTTATTCTGGCAAAGCCTGCTGCACCAGCTGCCCTGCAGCCTGTCTATTTTTGCAGTATCATTCCCACTTTTTAGTCAGCACACTTTCTCCTATAAAATCAGCTTAGATACTAGCGATTTTTCCTTCTCTTTTTTTTTTTTTTTTTTACAAAAGCTAGTTGCTGTCTCTCTCTGATTGTGAAGAAGAAACAAGCCAGTTTGGCCTGGTCTACTCACAGCCCAGTCAGCAAATGCCATCTCCCCTTTCCCTCTGTAACACCTTGCAACTCCACAAAGAAGAAAAAAAACAAGTCTACAGGCAACGACTTGGCTTACAGCAAGTTACTGGCATGACAGTCCAAACAGTGCAGCTTATATCCGACTTGCTTCCAGCAGTGATAACCATTGTGCAGTTTTCCACTGTGCTACTCTTCATCAAGGCAGTGTCCATGGGCAGGGGGATTGCTGGCACGATGGTCCAAACAGTGCTAACTATCCTATCATTATTGCCCTGCACCGAACTGGTCACTGCTTAAGTAGCCTGTCCCATCCATGTGGCCAAGCTCACCAGATACCCAAATATGCCAATTCAATTGATGATTTTTTTCCAGTAATCAACACCTGCAAGAGTTTTGTCTTCATAACGACTCAAACACACAGGGTTTTATCTCTGATATTAGGGGTGACTGGTGCCTCCTGACTGGGGGGGGGGGAGGGGGGCACAATTTGTGGGCAGGCCTGGGGGTGGGCCAAAAGCCCCTTATCCAATCCTATACTTCTGTGCCAAGGCATAGCGCCCCCCCCCCCACCCCACACCAACACGCCACCAGCCCGTGCGGCCCATTGCGTCCTGAGCAGTGCCAAGTCGGGGGCCAATCTCAGTGGGAGGGACACGTGCCCCCCCCCACCGTGTTCTCCCCTTCCAGTCGCCTGTGTCTGATATCTTTTAAGAATTAGTCCTATATGAATGTGAGCTCTGTCTTAGGCCACACATTGTGTTTCCGATGAATTAGAAAGAGAGGTAGTTAGCCATTTTAGTCAGGCAGAAGGCAGGGGAGGGTGATACCTTAGAGACTAATTTGTTCAGTGGCATAAGCTTTGGTAGACAATATTTAAATTGCTTTATGCTTTTCTATTTAGTGCCCCTGCTTTCTGCAAATCCATTCATCCATCTGGGTAGGTGTTGCCCATGAAAGCTTTTGCCCCTCTGAAATCTCTACCGTGCCATCCTGCCTTCCATATGACTGAGAGAGGGTCTCTCAAAGTGTGCATCTACAGGCCCTATACAGAATACAAAAGGCAACACACCTGCAGAAATAACAAGAGAACATATTTCATGGCATCATGCTGGTACCAGTGTGTGTTAGTTTTTGTCTACTGTTTCTGGTTTTGCAGAATACAGCGGTTCCAAAGAATAGATCATTGCTTGTTGTTACTGAGTCTGAAATGCCATTATGTGTTTGTCTGCACGACTCTTGATCTTGCATGACAAAACAGAAAAACAAGGGCAAAACTGAATCAGCATATTAGTCAGCCTAATCTCAGGGAACCTAATGCTCTACTTCATTTTCAGGATTTTTCTTTTCAGCTGTCTTTTGAGACAGCTATTGGAGTATATCTTGCATTATCATAAGCCTCTGTCACAGGATAATAAAGACAAAAATGTGGACAGCACATAACATATATAATCAGTTCTATCATTTCTGACAAAGTCAGATTTAATTTGGCACGTCTAGTGTTAAAAATGTCAGATCCTAATATTACCAAAATGTCATGTATAATAGGAAAACAATGGATTCCTTTTTGCTATCACATTAACATTGAAAGCATGTAAAACGAACCTTTTGTTGATGTTGTTGTTACTAAAAGCACAGCTAAACTGCTCTTAAACTGATCCTGTACTTTCCAAGACAGTCGCCTGTTTTCTTAGCTAATTTTAAATACCAAGTGAAGAAAATACTTGAAGTTGCCAGTTTTGAAATTGAAATCAGCTGACGCCAGTATCCAAAACAGGCATACGGCAGCAACAAAAAAATTGTTGATGCAGCTTATATATTCTACAGGCCGTACTGTAGTTTAAAAATACAGACTGTCCATCAGAATATATGTCTGATACCAATGTGATAAACAAGGGGTTCATACGAGGTAGTGAGATCCCTGCCTTCTTCTGGTTATACGGGCACCTGACTGTTGTGTCCCAATAATAACAATAATTTTGAAGACGCTTGCAAACATTAAAACCCTGAAATGTTTTAGTGAAGATATTTTGCAGTTTGTAATCTGGGCTTCTGAACAGCAAAACAGTACTGATGTCAACATTTAAAATAAATTCAGACTTTCACTGTGAGCACGTGGTGCACTTTGTGTGAGCTTAGACTTGTAAACATGCTGTATTTAAAATATATGTTTGTTATATTTCACACAAGGTTCAGTTAGCTGATTGGATGTGCTAGTGTTAGGAAACTGCTAGTGAAATTGCTCCTGACGAAAAACGTTTCAAGATGAAACACAAAATGAATAATGTTGCATGGCCTTATGTAAACAATACATCAAAAATGATGCTAGTGGACATATTTACAAGAGCTTGTTAAGGAAGCTTGGCACAGCGGATACTCATAAATGGAAATAATAAGCCAAATGAATTCTTTTTATAGCTGTTGATTTGGGCCATTTTTATAATCGGCAGGCTCAACAATCAACTGAAATTGCACCAGTAACAAATTTAGATAAGCAAACAGAGTCTAATGCCTATGTCTATGCCTATATTCATTTAATGCATTTCCCATTAAAGCTAAAGAGAGTCTTTGGCAGCTTGTTCAGGGGATAAATTATCAGTACATAGAAAACTTTACACAGGCACAAAGTTTTTCTCCTTGAGGGATTTGAAAACATTAAAAGTAGAACCACTTCTAAGATTAAACATAGCAACACTGCACAACAGGTTCAGATCAAAAGAGCAAACAATAATATTGGCCAACAATACTATCCAATGAAAATGGCAGAATACAATTATGTGAACTAGAAAACTGGGCACCAGAGCAATCTTACCATGCAATTTGTCTACTTATGTTTTTTACCTGCTAATTTCCCAACATTGCTACTGTCTTTGATTTTATTGTTGCCAAGCGGAGTTGCATGACACAGTGCTTACAGTATTAAACACTACACTAGTTCTCCCAGTAGGGCACCATTCCTGTAAAGAAAAGAGGCCACTGAGAAATGTAACTACAGTGGGCCAGTGCTGTCATTTTACCTGTCATCTCAAAGAGCAATTTCGAATATCCGCAAGCATGAAATCCTGACCCAGCTGAAGCCGCTGGAAATTTTGTCACAGATTTCAGTTGAGTCAAAATTTCACCCCTTGGTGCTTGATTTTCTGTGATGCTGCACACCTGTTTCTTCATGGACTTTGTATGACTTAATTTAGACATTCAGAAATTAAGGCCCTCCAAATTTTGCTCGTTTGGACTGTTTTCCTGCTCTATATCTCTTTCACAGGTGTGAGGTTTAGTTAGGTAAGCACAGTGAAGACATAAAGACCAACATAAGTGCAGAATAATTATTCAAATCTGGCACATGTTGGTAATGGCTGAAAGTTGTAGCTGCCTGATTGCTATTGTTTGACCTCTGGGAGATGCACAGATGATCTCAGTCCAGTTCCAAGTGGTCATGAGTGTCATAAAAAAGTAATTGCCATGAAAATAATTGCAAATGCCTTTGTTAGTAATTAAATTTATGGCTATATTCCCGAACCCATCCCTAAACATGGAGAATATCACAAAAATTGCTTTGTAAAAAGGCCAAGGACTGAACAGGTTTTAAGAAAGAACTACCATAACCCTCCCAGATGCCTGGGTTAGTAGGAAGGCCATTTCCTGGACCAAACATACCCTGAAGATGAAGAACAGATTGTAGGGCTATCTATCACAGTTTGCACTCTTTTCACCAGTATCAGCTCTATGTAAAAGAAAACAGAAAGCTATTCCCAGTATAGGACAGCAGGGACAGGAGACAAGTTTTTTATCAGAACTTTTACAAATGATGGGCATGTCAGGTTTCTACCTAATACTCTATACAAGAAAGTGCATATAGCATGTGCCCCCCAAATGTGCAACTATCTAGATTATCCTCTGAGGCAGGATTTTTGCGGCCTGAAAATCTGTATAAAGAGGGATCATGAAAGATTAGAAATGAAACCCAGATTAAAAAAATCATAGAAAAATAGAGCTGGAAGGGACCTCAAGAGGTCATTTAGTCCTACCCGCTGCTTTAAAACAGGAATATCCCTGTCTAAATCCTCTCAGCCGTGTGCCTAACCTGTACTTAAAAGCTTCTAGTGATAGAGATTTCACAACCTTTCTAGGTAATCTCTTTCAGTGCTTAACCACTCCCATAATTGGAAAATTCTTTCTAATATCCAACCTACATCTCCCTTGTTGCAATTTAGGACATTACCTACTGAAGACACAGTCTGTCACCACCCTCCTTATAATGGCCCTTTTTATATTTGAAGACTATTTTTACCGTATCAGCCACCGTCTTTTGTTTTCCAGATGAAATAATCCTAGTCCTTCCAACCTTTTCTTATATGTCATTTTTTCTAGACTTCTAATAATTTTTGTTACTGTCCATTGGACTTTTCCTAGTTTGTCCCCATCTTTCTTGAAGCATGGCACACAAACCGGAACACAATACTCTTTCTAGCTAGAGCCTCACAAATGCTGAATAGAGTGCAAGTCATTTCCTATGATTTATTAATCCATCCCAGTATGTTACAAGCATTTCTTGTAACAATATTACACCATTGACTCACATTCAGCTGGCAGTCCATGATGACCCTTGGGTCCTTTTGCGTAGTATGAAAGTCTAGCCAGACATTCCCTGCTTCGCATTGGTGCAATTGCTTATTTCTAGGTGCAGACTTCACCATTTAGAGAAGCTGTTTCCTTGCTGTGTTTTCTCTTTCCTTTGCTTTGGGATAGCATACTGTTGTGCCATATTTATGGTTTCTTTTGCTCTCCCTTACTATATCACCTTCCTAGCAGATATCATGATCAATAAAGTACTCTGTTAGCACTAGGTTCTCTAATCTGGATATTTCCAGTAGCTATTTAAAAAAAAAGTTTCATCCCCCTCTTTCTCCTGGTTTGTTTTAATATATAAGGTAGTACTACCTCCTTTTCCCTCTGTCACTCCTAAACAAGTGAAACTCATTCCAGTCATGCAAACTATTCCACCAAGTCTCAGGTATTCCAATTATACCATACTTCTATGTATGTAGTAGGATTTCCAGTGTTTCCTGTTTATTCCCCATACTTCTTGCATTAGTATGTAAACTACTTACGTGACTAGTTGATTGACCTGCTAATTTCCCTCTTACAACATTGTTAAAACTCCCTAGATTACCTCCTTTTCCTTGGCCTTTATGCAGATAACATTGCTCTAGTTCCCTCCTCACCAGGTGGGACAGACTGCATGCATAGATACCCTTCCTCTTTGTTAGGTTACTGTACTGTTCACAATAGGAAAATAAATGGGAATAAAACTGCAATATATTTAGAATCATCTGAGATAGTTAAACATTTGTATTAATTTAAATAAAAGAGTGGCATTTTATATTCAAAAGAGTGACATTCAATTTATATTAGAATTAGTACTAAGGCTTGGGCCTTGTTTCTACTGAACTCCAGATAGAGTTAGAAAAGGCCCTAAAATACTTAAAATAAATGCTGGTTAATTAACCACTTCAAGGGGAATGCAAATAATGGAGAATTATTTGGTAGTTATCAGCGGTTGATAATTGGGGGGGGGGCAGGAAAGGAGGCTGCCAGGAAATTAAGACAACGGCAAATTAAGCCATAGTAGGAAATGTTCCGCTAGGTGAATTAACCAGTTTGCTATCTGCCAATATGGTTATTTTTTGATCCACGACTTACAAGGTAAAGGAGTGTTTCAAAAAACCCTAAATGACCTCTGCAGGGTCTTCAGTACATTTAATATTTTCAGAAACTCTAAATACTTTTAAGAAGTAAGGAACAGTTGTGTTGAGAAGCTTCCCTTTCTGTCCTTATGGAAATAGATTTCTTTCTCCAGTATTTTTTCTACTTAAAAACGTAAAGAAAACTTGATATAAGATTTTCAGTGATTTCTAATTTTTTGCTGATGTGTCTGATGATGTAACACAATGAAGCCAATCTATCCCTTCCATCTTAAAAACACCTGATGCTTGATTCTACTTACTCTCCAATGTACCTGACCCTCCTCCTTTGACTGAAAGTGCCATTTACCGTGTCTCTTTCTGGTCAGAGACTCCCTCCTCACCCTCTTTGCCCTGCTGGCTGCCTTTAATATTGTTACCCTTGTTTGTGGTCTTACTGTTCCTGGCCCTTCTTTTATGATACCATTCTGTCCTGATTTCCCTTCTACCTCTTTAATTTCTAGTCCAGTATTTCATTCCTTCCCCATTCCTATTTTTAGGGTGGAACCCACACAATTCTGCTCTTGGCTTCCTTTTTCTAAATTTCCTCCCCACCCTCTCTCTTCATCATCTCATGACTTGAACTATCATCTGTAAGCTGTACGGATGGTAAAACTGAGCCCTACATCGTGGTACGGGAAAGCCAGACCATATGAATAAGCAGAAGCCACATGACCATATGAAGGCCAAGTAATGTGTTCAGGAAAAGCCATTTCAGAGTTCTCTGGCAAAGAAAACATGCAAGCTCTGCTGAGGACATTCATTTATGGGTATGCACAAAGTTCACGCTTGTGTTTTATATACTTACTCAAACAGTGCGGGATTATTTTTATTTAGTTTTATTTTAGGATTTTTAGGATTATAGTACAATGTAGTTCCTTACATGCAGGGCATCTCTACACATGCCATTAGTGTGCAGCAATAAACTGCAGAGCTTATTGCTCTACAGTTTATTGCTCCCGGGAAGCTCTTGGGCATGCTGTTAATGCATGTGCCTGGACCACAGCACATTGAGCTGGGTCACAGCAGCCCCAGCTGGCAGGGCCCCGGGGGGTCAACCTGCCAGGCCAGGGATCCTCTGACCCGGTTCAGTGTACTGCGGAGGGGCTGGCTGGGGCATGAAGTTGCTAAAATGTGGGGCTATCCGGTCGGTAGGCAGTCCTTGCACTGAAACACCCTTGTGCCCCGGCTGGGTCAGCATCTGTATGTGCGCTGCTGTGCACAAAAAAAAATCTGCAGCAGTGTAGCACTTATACAAGTATCATGGTTAAAATCCTTGAAGTGGATACATGCACCCAAGAAATGTTCTTTCTTGGTTAGTTTTTAGGAATATGCATATGGAGAGGGCTCTTGGAGTCCAGCAGGTACTGTGAGAACCTCAAGTGAAGGAGGAGGGGGAACCATACAATGTAATGTTCAAATCAGCCTGAAGGACAGATGAGGTTGGCAATTATTTGGGCCTCTCAAGACCTAAGCTTGTTTCAAAAGAAAACAAAAACAAACAACAGATGGGTATAAAACTTGAAGCGAAATAGTAAAAGGAACCAATTTTTATTATTGCTGTTAAATCGTAGCGTTACAAAGCAAGAAATATGAATGTTACCCCACTCAGAAACAGGATGGAAAGTTAATACTTGTGCGTTCCCGATGCCCTTTGTTTCTGTTTTAGAAAATGTCAGGCTACTATTTCTGTTGTTTGAATGTATCTAGGAGGAAATGGTGGTGAGCTATACATACAGTCATTTCAGTATTAAAAATACACATGTTGCACTCCATAAAGGTTTGGAAATGATGTTAGCAATTTATAGTATAGGTTTCAAGGCTCCTGGCAAGGATAGCATAATTTTCAATGATTCGTGTATGTAACAGATTTGTTGGAAATGTGTTGTTTATATTTTATCATGCAATCATCTATGCTCTATTTCTTGGTACCAGTGAAAACTGGAAGCTGCGAGGAGAAAATAATTAGCTTGCCTGGACTATTTCACCAGGAACATACTCTAAGATATGAAATATTTCCATCCCCCATACCATAAAATGCTTGCAGCACGAGGATTTGCGAGCGCCAAAAACAGCAAAGGGGGGTTAATTGGATGGCTATGATGGGCTTTAAAGGGGGAAAAAATCTACAGCTTTGCCTTTGAGAGTAATCTTCATCTGATTAGATGGACTGGGATTCATCCAGGCACTAGGTTTGCAAGTTACTGATTTGTGCCTTGGTGGGTGAGGACCAAATTCCCTGATGCTGAAATGCTGCTGGAATTTACCGCTTGTTCCCACATGCGGCGCACATTCAAGTGATGTGACGCTCCTCTGGGATTCTCCCACCCCGGTGGGTGAAGTCATAACAAGGGACCAGACTGTAGAGCAGCATCGCTGAGGCTAAAACCCGACGACCAGTTTAATTGGAGGCTGCAATTGCATCAGAACAGGCACAGGGCGGTCATTTCCACACAGGCCTTCAATGGCAATTAATACAGATTAGCTGAGATTGTTCAGATTGTTCGGCAGCAATGCGAATATTCCTGCGAGTATTCCTTCGGATACTTCCCAGACATTTCACATGGGACAGTGGACTTGCCTGTCAGGTTGGGGGTTCGCTGTGAGACAAGATGCTCAAATCACAATCAAACTGGTTGTCAGCACCCCCAACCCCCGCCCAGTTATGGAGGATGAAGCTATTTCCTATTTCAGGAAGAATCATGGAAAATCATTAGGGTTGGCAAGGACCTTGGGAGGTCAACTAGTCCAGCCCCCTGCTCAAAGTAGGACCATCCCCAATTATATCATCCCAGCCAGGGTTTTTATCTATCCAGGTGTTAAAAACCTCCAAGGATGGAGACACCATCACCTCTCTAATTGACGTGTTGCAGTCCAAGCTTACTGTCCTCATGAGAGAGGTTTTCCTAATATCCAACTTAAACTTCCCTTGCTGCAACTTGAGACCGTTGCTCCTTGCTCTGTCATCTGTCCCCACTGAGAACAGTCCAGCTCCATCCTCTTTCAAACCCCGCTTCAGAGAGTCGAAGGCTGTTATTAAGCCCCTCCAGACTAAATAAGCCCAGTTTCCTCAGCTGTCTGTTCCCCAGACCCTGAACCAAGTCCGTTCCTCCTGAAATACGGATTCTGTCGGATGGTTTGGACAGGGACGATCCTGCCGCAGGCCCCGCCGGGGTTGAGCGCATGACCTCCGGAGGTGCCTTCCAGTTCTCTAGGATTTGTGAAATAGCTTGGGCAAGCTGACTGTTTTCTCCTCACAGCCTAACATACTCCAGCCTGGTCATAAAAAGAGAAGGCAGGGCAGGTTTACACATTACAGGCCAAGCAAGGACTGAGCACGCATTCAGATGATATATGAGGGCTGTTCAAAAAGTGTCAAGACCGATGCTGTAGGAAAAAAAATATTTTATTTACAGGGGTTTCGGCTTAATCTCCATCAAAGTACGCTCTGTCTGCAGCCGCACACTGCTCCCAGCGCTTCTGCCGTTGTTGGAAGCACCTCCGATGAGCAGTTGGTGGATTCGCTAACAGCTGCTCAGTCGCATTTCGTGTTATGGTTTCCACATCACAAAATCTTCCTCCTTTCCAGGTTTTCTTTAGTTGAGGGAAGAGAAAAAATTTGCACCGAATCCCACAAATGCTGCAGCCTCCATACTCACCTGGTATGGCCCTTTGTGACCCTCCACTAAAGCAGACCTTGAAAGGAAGAAGATTTTGTGAGATATAGATGGATGGATAGATGGATAGAAAGACAGCTGGATAGATAGAAAGATGGATGGATGGATGGATGGATGGATGGATGGATGGATGGATGGATGGATGGACAGATTGACTGATGGATGGATGGATAGATAGATCGACTGACGGATGGATGGATGGATGGATGGATGGATGGATGGATGATCAATGGATGGATAGATAGAAAAATAGATGGATGGATGGATGGATTGATCGACAGATGGATAGATAGATTGACTGATCGATGAATGGATGGATGGACAGATAGATCAATGGATAGATCGACTGATCAATGGATGGATAGATGGATCAACTGATCGATGAATGGATGGATGGATGGATAGATGGATGCATAGATTGATAAATCAATTGATGGATGATAGATGGATAGATTGATAGATTAATCGATAGACGGATAGATCGATTGATAGATCACTGGATAGATGGATGGACAGACAGATCGATTAATTGATGGATGGATAAATAGATCGATTGATCGATGGATGAGATCGACTGATAGACCGACAGATGGATCGATGCGTGGATCTAGCACAAGGTTTCCTGAGCTGAACCTCCCTTCAGCATCGCCAGGGGCAGCCCCGCGCAGCCCCCTCTCCCACCCCACACACACACACACACACACACACACACACACACACACACACACACACACACGAGAGCTCCGCGCGCGGGGAAGGGGGTGGGGCTGCCCCGGGCGCGCGTGGCCACCAACCGCCGCTGGGGGCCGGGGGGGCGTGGCCGGGGCGGGGCGGGCCCTGCGCGTGCGCACGTCAGCCCTGTCACGTGACGCGGCGGGGGGCGGGGCGGTGTCAGTCAGTCGGGCGGGGGCTGTCAGCGGCGGCGCAGCGCGATCCTGTCCCGCCGCCTCCGAGCCCGCCCAGCCAGCGCCGGGCCGGGGCAGCGGCCGGGGGAGCCCGCCCGCCCGCCCGCCCGCCGCGTGCTAACGCGCCTTCCCCGCAGGACCATGCCGGACCAGATCAGCGTGTGCGAGTTCATCGCCGAGACCACGGAGGACTACAACTCGCCCACCACGTCCAGCTTCACCACGCGCCTGCAGAACTGCCGCAACACCGTCACGCTGCTGGAGGAGGTGAGCACGGCGGGCGGGCGGGCGGGCTCCCCCGGGGCAGGGGCAGGGGCAGGGGCGGGTCGGCCCGGCCCTTGCCTGGTGCCGCCCGTCGCGTTGCGAGCCAGGTGCAGAAGGGCCGAGGACCCCGCGCCGTGCGGGAAGGGGGCTGCAGGGAGTCTCCCGACGCCCCCCGTCCCGGGGAAAGCCACCCCGGTGCCCCCCTCCTCCCCCCACCACACCCCACTGGTTTCCCAAGCGGCCGGCGAGCGTTGCCCGAGCCCCTCGCCAGCCCTGGCCGGCCACAAGTGAGACTCAGCTTCCGAAATCTCCCAGCACTCGAGATGCGAAGGGGTCCGTGTTAAAAGCGACGCTTTTCGGGGTCTCGGGAGCCGGCTGGGTCGGACTGGCGTGACAGGATGGACGTCCCCTGTAGTCAGATCATCTCCCTTCACGGTGTCCTTGTTGTTGTTGTCGTCGCCGTCTCGGGTAATTTCAGCTGGTAGCAGGGCGAGGATAAGACAATAAGTTCACGAACATCTTTTCTTTTTTCGTCTTTTAAAACAAGCGTGTAACGCTGATTAAGTTCTACCCTAACTTTCCCGGCTTATACAGATGAGTCACTTCATAAGTCCTACCCGCTTTAATGATCAGACGTTCGGCTTGTTCGCTTCTGCGCTTGACAGCGTTGCTGCCTTTTGTTCCCAGCGTGTGAAGTCGGGAAAGACATAGTTTGGCGTTACGTATCGTGGTGTTCAAGTGAAATTGATACCTACCGATACCTCCGATCCCACTGTAGTGTGTCGGGACGGTGCATAGTTTGGAGCTGTTGAGTATAAAATATCGGAAGCTGTCAAAAATCTCTCGTGTCTGACAATAATTGGGTGTATCACAGTGTGGTTGGAGGATCAGCAGTGGGCATTGTACCTATTTGCATCGGTATTTTTGGGATTGGTTCATGTAACAGCATACTGTACGCCCTGATTAGAAGAGCAGCCGTTTAATTGATGCCACGGTGTGGGGGGAGGGAGACTTAAGTTCAAAGTGGATATTCCTCATCTACTAACATTTAGGTAAGTTTTTATTTAGCAGGGGGATGAAATGAGATGAATCAGTAGCTGTGCCACTACATACTGCAGAAATATTTAACTTATTGTTTGAAGTTAGGGAAGGTTTGCAAAGAAATAAATGCCAAAGTTTAGAGTATAACTTCTGGACTGCTCCAGGTAAGAACTTTGTATATAATATATATTGCAGTCCCTGTTCTGGCGGCAGCAGGCTTGAACGTAATGCAGGCTGCTAAGGTACAGCTAGCAGGGTAGCAGATCAGCACCAGCTAACTGCACAGGTGTCTACTTCTAGTAGTCTTGCGTATGCACTTGTTCGCTTGCTTGCTCTCGCTTGTGTGCTCGCTGTTTCCCCCTTTTTGTTTGTTCCTTACACTCTAATTTGTGCCAAGAAGACTTCTCAGATACATAATTCCTTTTGTTGCGTTGAAACGGATTCTTATTCTGCGTAAGAAGGTGTCATGTTTGTGGCCTGGTTTAGTTCTGCTTTCCTCTTTGTTTTTTTTCCCTAAGCAAAAAGTCAGAGTACAGCTTATTCAACTGTCTCAGCACACTGATGTGTGCTCCCTTGTTCAGGCATCCTTTGATATCATGCTAGCTGGGTCCTAAAGCCTTCTTCACAGGAGGTCTTAGATTGCATAGAGTGGCAATTTAAGCGGAGTTTTTGGTGAAAAGTCAGGGCAGACAGCCTTGCCAAATAACTCCGATGAGTGTGTTCAGCTACTGACAAGTTTTTAGAAGAATGTGTGAATAAGATGCCTTAAGAGGACATCCGAAGGCTAAGAGGAGTTCTATGAAGTCTTCCTGGAAATTTCAGCATTTTTCCTAGCAATAAAATGAGATGTAATGTGCATTATCAAGAGAGAAAAAAGGTAGCGCGCACTGGGGCCGAGCAAGGAACCTCACTAGGCAGTGGAGCTGGTATGTTAGTTTATATTCTTAAATTCACTTTGACTGATCTTGCCCTCCCTTTGCCATGCAGTCTGCATAGTCTAGTAAATGAGATTACTGTCAGTGTGCTAGCAGGTAGTGCTAGTTTTAAGAGAATATAGAATGTTAATAGAGAGCAAACTTTGAATTGCACAGGTTTTTCCACAAACAAATGATTCTTCTCATTCGGTCAGGGAAAATTGGACTGTTTAATCTGTGTGCTTGTATGTAACCGACTGAATGCAGAGTACTTGCTAAAAAACATTTGATCAGGTAGCATATTCAAAGAGAATTGCAGGATTCTTTAAACCACTCTATTATATAAGGCATATGAGAATTGCCTGGCAGTTTTTACTAGTGGCAAAATAATGGGAGTGTTACCAATATTTATGCCCAGTAAATGAAGTGTTGAAGAGCGAATAGGGAAAAACATTGAATTTGATGCTTGTAGTTCAGTGTTGCATGTTGGTTCATGATTGAATAAAGCTTGGAATGGCTCAGTGTTTTATAATAAAGATTTTCCTTAGTATAGTGTTAAATTTGTAAAATAAATAAATAAATAAATAAAAAATAAAAAAAACAAGAACAAAAAAAATTCACTAGGGCAATTATAACATTTTTTTCTGTCAAAATGTTGTGAAGTGGTTGTGGATAAGATAAAAGCTCATGTTACAGAGCTCCATTGCTTTGCATAGGAAAGGTACATGGTCCATCATCAAGAAAATTTGCAAGCTGTAAACGTTGGGTTAATATGACTAATCAGTGTATTGATCTGATTCATTCAAAAAATGGTTTTTCTCTTTGAGAACAGATTCGCTTTAAAATTTGGCAATAGTCTCTTGAACCAAAGGTTTACAAAGCTATTTGAATAAAGTTGTTCTTATGATTAAAGTTAACATGTGAATGTGCCAGCTTACTTGAACCTTGGGGAATAAAAGCATCTATTTATAGGTACCACATAATGCAGTATCTTGCCTCCGTTTCCTGTCCTTAAGCTGGAAGAACACCTCTGCAGTAAGAGGACCGATACAGTCAGCATGGCCCTGCAGTCCATAGTTTCTCTTCTAAGATGGACAGCTGGAGTTTCAGATGTGCATCCGAGATGTATTTAATTAAGTAGACGTTAGACTTAGACCTTCAAAACAATGAGTGGATATGAGACAAAAATTTTCCACCGTTGTGGACCTGGGCTGGATTTTAAAGGGTGAAATGGGACTGGAAAAGGCTATCTGTCACTTAGGCCACCTTACTTTAATAGAAATACTGTAGCTTTAATGTTAATATAATTGCTCCTTACTGCTATCCAATAAGAAGTTAGCAGCAGTGAAGACTTACTCTTATATAAAAACTCTTTTTTTAAATGAGATTACAGCCTGATAACGATCTCTATAGGTAAATTTAGGAACTGCTTAAGTTCCTGCCTCTTGTAAATACAAAATATAGTTGTCAAAATAATTTTCTGTTTTCCTTGATTTGCTCTAATTTCTTTAAAGTACACTATTAATACATTTATTTGAACTGTTCATAATATCTTTATTGCAGATTCAATGTAGCTAATGTTTAGTCACCATTTTAATTAATGGATATTTAATTATAGGCTGGGCTGAGAATTTTTTATGGCTCAACACAACCCAAGGGGCAAAGTTCTGAAAAATTCTGCAACGTTAAATAGAATATCTCAGATGAGCACTGGGGAGAGGGAAAGGGTTTCTTTCTTCAGCTTGTTTACTTTGACTATTTGACAGCACATTGTGTATGATCACTCTTGTGGTTTTTCTTGAATAACTGGTCACTTTCTGCTTTAGTTTGGGCTTTTCCTTGTGGTAACAGGGAGGAAAGGCATAAAGCTTCCTGACAGTTTGTGGTTTTGCTGAAGCTTGTATTAAAATTTCTTTGCATTCATTGTAGGTGAAGTAGCTGTATACATTGTAGCAATATGTATAGTTAAGGTTGCCCCACACTTTCCTTTGTAAGATCCTTTTCTGAGTTGCTTATTTGCCAGATGTTAACTGTGTGGCCTGAAAAATTCACTAATATCCACTAAAACAGTTCAGCCACTTCTGGAACAAGGCTAACAATATTATTTTGTCTGTACCAAAAGAAAGAGAGACATTTAAAAACAGTTTCACTGAGAAGCTCTATGCATAGGAGAAAGCTCTTGTAGTGTTGTACAGGGCTTGCTTGCTTTGGTAGGAGGTGTTGTTTCATTTGTTTGCTTTTTGGTTTGCACATCTGTTCAGTTTTTAACATCATCAGAATTAAGTTTGCAAAATCAAGGACTCAGGAAATGCCAGCGTTAAAGCTGCTCTTGCACATGCATGTATTATGAAAGTCTGCAGCTACCACTGTCACACTTTCGATGCGATTCCTGCATTGAAATAACTTTAATGTTTTTTACAAAGCTTTTTATATGTGATTTTTTTTTTTTCTTTTACAGTAATGACTGGAGGTTCCTACCAAGTAGTTTCCAGCACCGTATGATACTTTAAAAGCTTTGAGAGTCATTGTTTTGAAGAACCTAATATAGGTTAAGGCCCTGATCTTGCAGATGTGTTTTAATAACTGCGTCCCTGAGTAGTTTTGTTGAGTTCATTAGGACTATTAATACATGTGTTGGTAGAATCAGGGCCTAAATATATGTAAGTCAAGTGTGTGTGTGTTGGGGTTGCAGCCTCAGACATGAAGTAACAGACAGCAGCATGAAGAAATGTGCACTTTTTATACTGAGTTTTTAGATAATAGTTTAGGAGTAATGTTCTCTGCTTGTCCTCTCCTTCAGCATTATCAGCTTGGCAGTGTTCTGGCAGTCATCTTGTTGGTGTTGAGTGAGGAGGACTTTGGAAGAAGGTGAAGTTCTGGCTTTATAGATGAGCTTGATTAAGATATTCCATATGCATAGAAGAAGGCATGAAGATGCAGGTAGAAGAACTGGATGTGGGTGAAGAAGTGAACACAGCATTCGATGTTCTGATAAGCTGATTGAGAAGACAGGTAGGGACTAACTTGTGAAGGGCCCTAAAGTTAAGGGAGAGAAGCCTATATTTAGTCAGATAGAAACATGGGAGGCAGCAGAAAGACTTGGAAAGGGTGATGTTGCTAGGAATATCTACTTTTCTATAGGCAATGAATGAAAAAGCTTGTTGCTAAGATTAAATAAACATGAAAAAGCAAGATCCTGGCATGGTAAAGATGCAAAGTACAGGTGTGGTTGGGAGCTTGGGCCCCACGGAGGAAAAAAAGGCCATATATTTTGAAATGATGTATAAGAAGTATGAGGAACATTTCAATATTTAGTGGACTGTCCCTAGTCTGATGCATCCAGATGATGCCCAGGTTAGAAGTGTAAATGCCCAGTATATATTTATATATTACCCAAGTGTAAGCAAGGGGGACTGAGGACAGTCTGATGTATGGCAGTAAGGAGGACAACAAGGAGTTGGCCAAATTATGTGCAAAATAACAGGATACTCAAAACAGATCAGAAATAGGCTGAGCTGTGTGGTTGGCCTGACTGTCCGGCATAATGAGATGTAGGACTAAAGATGGTGGTTTAAACCATTTGAGCAGAGAACTGATGAGGTATGGACAGAGAAAAGGAAAAGCCAAGTGCTATGTTTCAAATTGACCATGTCAAATCAACTTTCTGTTGTATGCTGCAATATGTACTTTGTTGATTACAGTGTAAACCACTAGGAAGTCTATTTTTGGGGTTGCTGTCTAACATGAAAGTCATTTTTCTTTAAGTTCTACAGAAATGTACTTCATCCTGATTTACAGTAATGTAAATCATAAAGTTTTAGCTCAAGATTTAAAAAAACAAAAAAGATGCATTGAATAACAAGGATGAAAAGGATCTGAATAGTAGAAGACTGCAGGCCAGCTCTTTTGGACCCTTTGCAGCTTGTGGTATGTTATCAGAAACAGGCCTGCACCATGGCACTGTTGTGGTCAGTTATGTAGGACCTGAATTTAAAAACTGTACTTAATTATCAAAGGAACACTTGAGTACATATGCTGTTGATAGCAAAAACATCCAAAAGAGCCACACAAGAAACCAGAAGTTTCTTTGCTTTATAAAATTAAGTTCAAGGTAAATTACTGTTGGTTTTTATTTGTTCCATAGCAAATTCCACACAGTAAGCATTTCATTTTTCTAATGCAAGTGGGATTTGAAGACCACCTTTATAGTTTGCTTCTTTTTTAATTCATAGTTTTTAAAAAGTGATTCCAGTGTATCAAAAAAAATGGGAAGGGAATAAGCTGCATCGTCATTCCCATACTTGTAATTACATAGCACACAAAAATGTAGCTAAGGTTACTTAGCTCTGTATATTTACAAGTTGCAGGGCATATCCATATACTCTGTAATCAGATTTATCTTTGATCCAGTGGGAATGGAAACATTGGACCATGGCAAACAAGCAAACGTCAGCTGATTACCCACAGCAGCTTTTTTTCTGAATAAGTAAAGGCAGGAAAAAATCATCACTCTAAGCCCAAATTTTGGGGAGAACAAACCTAACTTTTACTGTATGTATGTGTTTAAATGGCACTTTCAGAAGTTCTCTTCAGTGTGTGGTGGTTAACACAAAGTTCAGTAAAGTGTTGCTGCTGCTGATGTGCTGCTTAGTAAAGGACAAATGATGCTCACCTCTGTGATGCTGTTTTCGAGTCCAGTGGAGCAGGCACTGTGAGGTGTGGTGGCCAGAACTCTGTATTTATAAGGTACAACTCTAACTTAGCCAAAGTATTTAATTTAAAAGATAAAACCAAGAGCAGTATTTCCATTTGGCAGTAAAACTGCAAACTGCCTTAATGTCCTTAGATTAAACCACAACAGTATGACAGAGCTAGGAATGATACAGACATGTTAAGACGTTGATAATTTGCTAGGATTGTTTTGTTTTTTTTTTTAAATACATCTTATATCTTGAGCTCTTCAGGACCTGGTTTACATTTTTCTAAATAGGTTGTGGACTTGCTTCAGCTTTTCTCATGGACTTTGTCTACCCACATTTCCTTTGCCTACCATCTTCTCTTTCATACCCCATTTTCAAATATTGCAGCTGTTGGTATGAGAATTTAATTTATGTTTTTAGATGGTAGAAGTTGAGAGAGAGAGGTAGTTAACTGTGTTAGTCTGGAATCAAGCAGAAGTTAGGGTAGATGTGCCTCTTACAGACTAAATCGGAGATGTATAGCATAAACCAGGGGTGACCAAGCTGTGGCACTGGCAACCTTTTGTGTGTGGCATGCCACAGATTGGGGAGGGGGCAGTGGGCACAGTGCCAGGGAGCAGTAAGCGGAGCAGAAGATCACGCAATGAGCAGAAAGCAGGGCAGCAGACTGAGCAAGGGAAAAGGATCAAAGTGGCACTTGGGGAGGAGGAGGGGCTAATATAATTTGTGGCATGCCTGCCAAAGCAGTTGGCTCCCGCTAGCATAAGCTTTTGTGAGCCTGAGCTCACTTCAAGTGCTGTGGAAGGATATGCATAGAACAGTGTATCAAATAGAGAGAGTGATTTGAATACAAAAGACAGTGCAGGAGGGGGAGCAGTTCTGGGAGAAGCAAACAAGTAACAAAGTTATAAGGCAGTGGTTTTTAACCTTCTTAGACTTGAGGCCCCTCTGGATAGACTTTGGGTACCCCTTGGAAAGTGCCAGCTCTTACTTTTCTGTAGGCAAAAGAGTGAAAACTAAGACAGTTTTTTTCTTGCGAAGAACGTAGAAAGACCACAACTGTATATTTCTGTTTGGAACCTCTGGGTTTAGCTTGTGAATCATGTTCATAAACCTAACAGAGGTAATATTGTGTGGCACCCTTTGGAAGGATCCCGTGGCACCTTGGTTAAGATCACTGCACTAGGGACAAAGGCATTACAAAAAATAATACAGGTAAAAAAATCCGAAGACACCAACCAACTAATGTGTCCGCCCAGTCCTTCCTCCCACAAGGGTGGAAGTGAGGTACCAATGTATACAGCCCCCACAACATAGCCTGTTGTGCCCTGATCCCACCCTTGAGGGCGGAAGGGCCCTGCACAGCCAGCAGCAACTTCTGCGTGGGGCTGCTGCTGCTTCTGCTGCCAGTGCTACAGGCTTCCACATCCTGCTCACTCCCTGCAGTGGGTGGGGAAATGGTGGGGGCAGGGCTGCGGCTGGGCAGGAGTGCGGAGCGTGGGGCTAGAGCTGGTGGCAGTCTATTGCCAGCACTCCCTGCACTCATGTGACATGGGAGGGAAGCCCCATGCTGGAGCTGGCTGCCTTCTCTGCCCCAGCCACCTCCAGTGCCTGGCCAGTGCAGGGAGTGCTGACTATACAGACTGCCCAGCGAGGGGTGCGCTCCTTGCTGCGATGTGCAGTGCTAGCTGGAGCCAGGCACCAGCACCCCGAGCGTCCCCGTCTGCTGCTGTGCCATGGGGGGAGCGTGGGGGAGTCCCTACACACCTTGCATCCTCCCTTGCACCCTCCCTTGCACCCCACAAACTACTCCATATACCTATGCCCTGGCCCCATATCCCCAACATACCCTTTTGCCCCCCACACCCACACACTGTGCAAGACTAAGAATTTATTTTGAGTTATTATGCAGTCCTCTCTTATATACAGTACACAAACACAGATCATGAAAAAAGTATTTTTTGCAATAAGATGAAAATATGTTACAGTAGATATTTGACTTCTAGTTTATGATTTGGGGTTTTTTGGTTCTAAGCTGGCAACCCGTGTCCCAAAAGGAGTATTTCTGGAGGGCAAGGGGTGGGACTTCCAGTGGCAAAAGTCAGGGGTTATGGGTGGGACTTCCAGTCCCAAGGTAGCAACCGGAGCGCAGGGCAACTATCAAGAGGAGGGGCTACCCTCAAAAGGTCACCAAATCTCGTTAAGTGGCCCCCTGCCTGCAATAATTGCCCACCCCTGGGTTGGAGTGTTCTGCCACCAGCTTGTGTGAAGAAGCTAAAACCGTCTTTGTTTATCCTTCCATTAATCAGTCCTTCTCTCCTATTGCAATGCCTCACTTCATACAGATTTCCTTCCTCCTAGATGTGGCTTACTATATGTCTTTGAGATGCATCTGCCCACAATGTCCCAATCGTACTGTATGTTAACTACTGTAATCTCCTCCTTTACGTGCTTAAATTCAGTTCCTTAAATCTATTCAAAATGCTGTGGCACTGCTGCTGATAGTTTACTTCTATTTATCATTAAAACCCCCTCTTTCAATGTGCCAAAAACGAAATTCTTGTCCTTATTTTCAGAATCTTTCATAACTTAGTTACGTGATTAGATGATGCAAGACAGACTCTTCACTTTGGTAATAATGAAAACCTCATTTGTTCATGCACTCTTAGGTATTGATCAGCCCGATAAGCATTGGTCTCTGCTTACCAGCAGTACAGTTTATTTGTAGGCGTGACAGAGGTTACTGTTTCCGCTAACCTGATTTAACCATCCTCTTTCTCAAAGTATGTTTTGCATTTGAATTTCAGTCCCTTTGTGACGGGGACTATTGTTTTCCATATACTTGTACATTTTTGTGCTCAGTAGTGCTGTGACCTCTTAGCCGACAGGCACCACAACAATGTAGATATTAATAATGATAGATTAGAGGTGCGCTGATATATTGGTTGTCTATTGAATTGACACTAATGGCTTTTTTAGGCCATTGTAACCAATAATGTTATTTGATACTTAGGCCTTTTAGCCAGGTCTCCTGGAAGCCTGGGTTTCCTCCTGAGAGCCAGAGTGACCCTGGATACACCCCCTCTCACTGGCAGGCCAGGCTGGGCTGGAGGGGAGCACCTGCTGCAGTGTCTCGGGCACTGGTGTGGCATGGTGTGGCATGGGCAGTGGGCTGGGGCAGGCACTGTAAAAGGCTCCAAATGCCACAGACGTGATTGGGGTGGGTAGGGGCATGCAGAGCTGAGCGGCTCAGCCCGCCCAGCATGATTCAACCCATGTTGCCTGGGGGTCCATGCTGAGGGCAGAGCCTGGCAGGGTCTGGGCAGCCTCTCCCTGCTTCGCTTCCCCCCCCCCCCCCCCCCCCCCCCCAAACTGCTTAGGCTCTGGTCCCTCCTCAGAGCACAGCAGCATGTGGAAGCACAGCCCTTCCCAGGGTGCATAGCAGCAGCAGAGTCCCATGTGCTGCGTGCCTGTGTGCGCCTGCCACCAGTGGGGGCAAAGGGGGATAAGAGATGGGACAGAGGCTGCAGGGGCATGGGGGGCAGGCAAGTAGTTGCTGTGGTTCTGACTCTGGTGCTAACCTGGGCTCAGGGCCAGAGTAGGAGCCACAACAGCTGCCTTCTCCCCCCCACCTCAAATCTGAGAGGAGGGGCTCTTCCCCCCCCCCCATGTGCATGAAGGGGCTTGCCTTGCATCCAACGCACTGGGGTAGGTGCTGCTTTATGAGGGACGAGGCCTCTCAGCCCTCCGCAAGCTGTGCTCTGCCTGCCTCACCCCAGGACTCAAACTCCTCTTTTGTCCAGGTGGCAAGAGGCAGGATGAGGACTCTGAAGAAGGGGGAAGGCAGCGGCTCCCCTGTACCCTCCCGCCCCCCTCCCCCCCCACCGCCTTTCCTGGGTCTCACACATGCTGCCGTCTCTCAGAGCTTGCGGGAGAATCTATGCCCCTTGCTCAGCAGCAGCTGTCAGAAGCTGCCCCCCATCCCCTTCTTGAGGCCACTCATTTCCCCAGGCAGCCGCTCCCCTCTGCTGTGTGCAGCCGGGTCTCAGGGCTGGATCCATTCAGTCCCGTGGCCTTGCCTTGGACAGAGGTAGGAGCGGGAGCCTGACGCAGAGATCACCCAGCCCTGGGCAGCCAGGCAGGCTCGGGCAGCTGCCCCCAGGCTGGGATTGAAGGGCAGGGGCTGAAGGGCTCTGCACAGCCTGTTGCAGGCACTGTTAGGCTAGCCCCACCTGCTGCACCTGGCTCTGGCATTTTTACATGTGCTCTGGGAGTGGGGTGGTGGCACTTCAGTTAGAGTGGCTGTGAGAGCCACTGCAATTAAAGTGCCACCATGTTTCTTGTATCAGTGTCCCCACGCTTAGAAACAGTGCTAAATATACTAAGTATCAGTTAGCAGATCAGTATGGGCCAATATGGCTGGTTAATAATCGGCTATTGGTATCGGCCAAGAAAATCCTTATTGTTGCATCCCTATAATACATATTACCTTTTCAGTTCCCTTCTGGCTTTGTGATTTGTATTAATAGAATGGTCAAATAATGCTTTTTAAAGAGCTTTTCTCTTTTTTCTTCTTTAATTCATGTTACTTTCTGCAATGTCATTCTACATGAGCCTGTAAGATGATCTTTGCATCATTTTTTGCTGCAGAAGATACTGGGGAAACTCCCACGCCAGATCAGTCCTTCCTAGTAGATAGGTCTGAAAAGTTGGACCACACTGAAGTGACAACAGAATAGATTTTAGAACAGATTGGTAAATTAAATACTAATAAGTCACCAGGACTGGATGGTATTCACCCGAGTTCTTGGGTGAAATTGCAGGACTGTTAACAATAGGTTACCTACTATTGTCAGAAAAGCCTCTGTCAGAGGACTGGTAGGTTGTCAACATAATGCCCATCTTCAAAAAGGGTTCCAGAAGTGATCCTGGGAACGACAGACCAGTGGGTCTCACTTCTATCCCTGGTAAATTGATAGAATCTGTAATAAAGAATTAAATTGGCAGTTACATGGACAAATGTGTATGCTGGGGAAAAGTCAGCATAGTTTTTGTAAAGAGAAGTTCTGCCTCACTAATCTGCTGGAGTTGTCTGAGGATGTTAACAAGCACATGGACAAAGGGAATCCAGTTGACATAAGCTTTTTGAAAGTCCAAATATATTTTGACAAGGTCTCTCACCAAAGACTTAAAAAAAAAAAAAACCCCAAAAACTGCATTGCCATGGGATTGGAGGGAAGTAAAGTGGGTTAAAAGATGGGAAGCAAAGGGTAGGTCACTTTTTAGGATGGAGGGAGGTCAGAAGTGGGGTCCTGCAGGGATCTGTGCTAGGTTCATGTTCAACATTTTCATCAGTGATCTAGAAATGGATGTGCACAGTGAAATCTACAAGTTTGCAAATGATGCCAAATTATTCCAAGTAGTCAAATCCCAAGCTGACAGAGGAGCTGCAGAAATATCAGCATGAGTGAGTGAGCGAGGAAAAATATGGCAGATGAACTTCAGTGTCAACAAGTATAAGGTAATGCACCTGGAGAAAAATAATCTGAACCATACGTATACAGTGCTGGGTTCTGCATGAGCTGTTTTGACTCGTGAAAGATACCTTGGAGTCACTGTAGATAGTTCTCTAAAAACATCAGCTCATTGTCCAGCAATGACCAAATGGATAGGACTCTTCAGTTTGGAAAGAAGAGAGCTAAGGGTGGGGTATGAGAGAGGTCTATAAAGTCATGAACAACGTAGATGAAGTGGACAGAGAACTTTTATTCACCAAGTCCCAAACTTGGTCACTGGAACCTTGGGACATCCACTGAAGTTAGTAGGAGACAGACTTGAAACTAACAAGAAAAAGGACCTTTTTAAAAAAATGTGTAGCTAGTGTTTTTTTTTTAACATGTAGTTAACTTGTGGAATTCATTGCCACAGTAGGTGGTAGAGACAGATAGCATAGCCAGATCAAAAAAATAAAAAAAAAAGGAATTAACCAAAATCATGGCTGATAAATCTGTTAATGGCTGTTGAACAGAATGGAGATAGTTTAGAAATGCCACAGGAAATAATAGTGGTAGATGCTAGGGTGGGTAATGAATAGGCGTTAGATCACGCTAGCTATATTCAGTTCTAAAGCTGCTGCCAGATGCAGGATACTTTAAGGGATCCTGGGCCAGTGACCACCTTGAAAACCTATAGGCCTCCCTTAAAAAGGGAGGCTATTGAGAAAGTAGCAACTAATTTCTTGGGACAAAGCAAAAGGAAAACAGGGAATGGAGGGAGGTCACAAGTTCTAAATAAGGGACCTGAAAGGGGACACCGAGCACAGTACACTGAACAGTGCTCACTGTTCCTCAAACGAGTCCAAGGGGCCAGAGGACACTACCCAGTGATGTGAACAGATGAAAGACTGTCAGATGCAGGCCTATTTGATGTGCCATAGGTCATGAGCTTCTGCCCATAGTGGAAAACTTTAAGCCTCCCTTAATAAGGGAGGCTACTGGAGACAAACCAACTGATTACTTGGGACAACTAAAAAGAAAACAGGGATGGGAATGAGGTCATAGGTTAATAAGGGATCCAGAAGGGACCACTGAGCAGAGCATACTGGCTAGTGCCCACTGCCCCCTGAATGAGTCAAGGGAGGCTGTGGATGCTGATCAGTGAAACTTTGCTTGGAGACATGAACAAAGGAGTGACGGGAAGACAACCCCACATCTGCCTGGCTTCCCCTTGGCCAGAGCCTCCTTCTTGGTCTTCTAGATGACCAGCTTGGGTAGAGCCAGGAAGAGGTTGACCAGGAGGTCCTGGGGCTTGGTGGAGCCAGGAGGAGGTTGACCAGGAAGTCCCAAGGCTTGGTGGGGCCATAGACAGGGACTGCATTAAAAAAAAGAAAAAAGAAAAGGTGAGGACAGAAGTGCAGCCAGGACCTCAACAGGAGGTTCTGGAGGAGGTGGAAGAGGGGCTGCAACCTGGTGCACTTCAGAGAGGCATGCATCAGGATCTTTGTTGCGAAAAGGGGCAGATGTCGGGGAGTATCCATAAACTGAGCAAGAAATGCATCCATGATGACGGCTCTTTGGAGCAGTGGTCAGCAGAGGTCCCTGGTGGCTTGGGGGATGGAGGTGGAGTACAGACTTGTTCACTGGGGACCCTTGCCTCTGCCTGTCCCACCACTTTTTGCTGGGGAGGGACGCAAGGATGGGATGTTGGATTGTGTGGGACATGAGCATGTAGAGCTGGTGGCAGTGGGCTGTTTGAAGGCGGATCAGCTTGGTATCTCTAGCCTGCTAAGATAGTGGGGTAGGGAGCCCCGGGGGCGGGGGCTGTCGAGGGAGTGGCCTCATGTCTAACTCTGGAGGACTGGGGGATGATGGAGTGTGGGGACTGACCTTGCCCAGGACCTGGTCAATGTAGGTGAGGGCAGTGGGTGGCAAGGTACCCTTGACCTGGAGTGAGTGGCAGGGAGCATGCAGTGTGGACAGCTCCGTGTGCCGGGCCAGGGGGATTCGCCTACCCCTACCTGTTAAATTCAGGATACTGGGCTAGAGGGACCTTTGGTCTGACCCAGTATGGCACTTCTTATGATCTTATGTGATTCTCTTACGTATTCTGTGATATGAAGTTTATTAGTTTAAAAGTAGGTAAATGAGAGTATTTTCAAAGCAAAAAATAAGCAAGGCTTATCGTTTCATTTTTGTATGTGAATCTTCTGACACCAAATTTTGTTGGCATTTGTTTTACTGGTGAAAAAATGCTTTTTAGTATGTGTCAGATCATTTTTTCTCTTGATTATATAGGCAGAGCAAACTGGTTATTGTAGGTTCATAGTTATGAATGCATTGCTTTGCTTTTTCTACTCAAATATTTATGCTGAGTTTTTAATTTTTTTCCCAAGAAAAGTGCAACAGTTTTAACAAAAAAAAGACAAGAGCTTGATATACTTAATTACTTGAAAACACTATCTAGTATATAGGATTAGCTTTTGTTCTGTTTTCACTGTGACCTTGCAAGGTTCTTCAGTCTTCCCTGGTTTACCTGTTGCTTTTTGATGTGTGGTACCATGCATATATTTTTGATGAGATTACATTTCAAGAAGTTGTCTCATGCTTTGTGTTAAAAATAGCAATGTGAGCAGCTACAGAGAGTGTTTGGCAAAGGCTGTCTATCCAAATGATTATTCCATATACCATAAAGCCAACTATTGTGTAATCATCGTCCTACTTGAGCAGAAGAATACTGCTTAATTGTGTCTATACTGAAATAAATATCACTCTGCAGAAATATCTAGTGAGTTGGTTTTTTGAAGAAGACCAGCTGAATTCTGATATTGATGTTCAGCTGAGGGCTGTTTGCAAGGCAAATAACTGAAAACCCTTCAAAGACAGAGGAGATTTTTCTTTACTTGGTGTGTCCCAGAGCAAAATGTTGGCGGGCAGGGAAGGGTGCTGGGGACAGGGTGGTGGTGGTGGGGGCTGTGGAACAGACACTTGAAGAAACATTTCTGAGACAGGAAACAATGTCTCTTTCCATAATATTTCAGAAGAGCAGCATGTTGGGAGGGAGGGAGAGGGTGACTTAAAATGAAAGAAGCATTGTGTATAAGGAGAGTTTGTTTCTAAACAAGAATTTTTTTAAACAATAGGATTTAGGTATCCTATCTTGATTAGATCTGTCAAACTAACAAACTGTTTTTTCTAAGTTCAGTTAGCCTTTGATTTAAGAAAAGCATTCTGATTGGTATGTGACATTCATCTAATATTTTCTTTGTTTCCTTTAGCTAATAGGCGTAGAAACGAGAGGACAATTTTGTTTAAACTTTTAATTTGGAAATTACTGAGAGAGTGCAGTAAAACAATTGTGTAACACTTAACTTTTTTTAAACAATTAAGACGCTGTTAAAGCTGTACTTGCAAATATATGAACTATACACTATTTGTTTTAAATAAAATCTAAAAAGCAAACAAGTGGATTGAGTAGATTTTACGACTGCTTTAAAGATCTCTTAGAAGGAAGTAAAACAAACAATGATTGCAGTTGATTTGTACAAATGACAATAAACCATTAGATTGCATAACTTTTAAATTGGAAAGGAACTTGATATGTTGTTTCTACAGATTGAAGATTTGGGGTTTGTTTTTTTTGTAGTTTGTTTTAGAAAGAACCTTGATATGTTCTACCTAGGGACTGAAATGTGTTTTTGGAGACAAAGCTTAATTAAACTAGGCTGTAACTAGCATATCAATGTAATAATTAAAGTTACTAGAATGTCCAAGTTCTTTTTAAAGGCAGCCATTAAAATGAGGCAGTCAAAGATAAACCCAAGCCTTTGGGTTTACAGAAATGCATATAGGATATACATCTGACCAGATGCAAAAAAAAAAAAAAAAGCCTATAGAATTGATTAGGGGTGCACTGATAGAGATTTTGGGGGCTGATACCAATACCTGATATTTAAGGAGGCATATCAGCTGATAGCGATCCAGTTTCCGATACAACTGCATGCAGCAGGTAAGCCTTTTGTCGTGGAAGGGGAAGGAAGGAGAGTGGTGGGGGCAGATCAATGCCTCCAGGAGGCAGGGAGGAAGGAGACCGGGGCAGGCACTACCCAGTCAGGGTGGGGCAGGGTGTGGGACGGAGCCACGGCTCACCAGGGGGCTTCCGCCACTCTGCACCCTGGGAGAGCATGGGTGGGGCGGTGTGCCACCGGATCGGGGCGGGTGGGCTGGAGCTGCAGGCTGGAGCCAGGCCTGTGCTGGGCTCCTCTCAGTGGGGACTAGGTTCAGGGCGGGTGGTGGCATTGCTTGGAAGGGGCTGCAGCCACCCTAAATTTTGCCATAGCCCCACTCCCAGCACCGCTGCCACCCACCTGGTGCAGCCCCGGCTCAACCCCCACTTCCTCTCAAGTGCCCGGATGAGCCAGGACTGCCCTGGGTAGGCAGCAGCAGTGCTGGGAGCAGGGCTATGGCGAAATTTGGGGTGGCTGCAGCCCCTTCCATAGCCCCCCTCCCAGCAATGCCACTACCCACCCTGAGCCCAGCCCCCGCTGAGAAGAACCGGCTCTAGCCTGCCTGCCCTGCCCACCCCACCCCAATCCAGGGATACATGCCCCCATGCCATCCTGGATACATGCAGCCATGGGAGCTGCACCCCCCCCCACCCCCTACCTCCCGTTAAGTTGCTTCTCTGTCCCACACCCTGCCCCACCTTGGCTGGGCAGCGGCTGCCCCTGCCCCCTCCCTCTCCACAGGGGGCATCGATCTGCCCCCCATCACGCCTCTTCCCTCCCCTTCCACCACAGCAGACTTACCAGCTGCAGGCATCTGGGCTCTGCTCCTTGTTGTCTGCATGCTGTGCTGAGGCTGCATGCATGCACAGGCATTTATTGGTCAAATTATCAGCCACTTCAGGCTGATTTCTGATTCAGACAATTTTCTTTACGTAGGTTCAATATCAGATCGGTACTGATATATCGATGCACCTCTAGAATTGATAAGTTGCTAATTGGAAGGAAGCACACTGGGGAGTTCAGATCCAGTGCCCTGTCCTTTGTTACTCTTGGAAGTTTAGTCAGAAGTTAACTGTGGATCATGAAAGATGCTTGTTTCTCTTTCTTTAATGTCATCCACTGCACTTTAGAGCTCTAAACTTTTCAATTCCTCAGACATCTCAAGAATAGGTTATCACGCTCCTCTACATTCATGTTTCTAATTAAAGGAAATAAACTTATTTGTAGTGTTTATTGAATAATTTGCATCTGGGAATCTTTAAAGAGCTGGCTGAGGCAGACATCCTGATGTTCATTTTAATGCATCTTGGCATACTGGGGAAATTCTGGAAGACTGGAAGAAGAAGAATGTTGGGTAAGTGGAATGAGCCTGAGTAACTTATTAGCCTGACCTGAATTTTGGACCAAGTAATGAGAAGCTGGTATGGGGTTACATTTAAAAAAAATAAAAAAACAGAAAATGTGAAGGTTGCCTGTCAAAATGTTTTCTCCCTTGTAAATAGATCCTTTCAAATAAATCTTACTTAAGTTTTTGAGGGTTTAGACTCTAGTTGATATAGGTAGCTGTGTAGGTGTGTGTGTAACAGAGGGGGGTAGGTCTAAAACAAGGAATTGGACACCTGCATCAGGACTTAACTAGATATTTGGTGCCTAGGTCCAAACTACAACAAACAAATCCCTGCTTGGTAAGTACATAAACCTGTGGGCTCTTGACCTTGTGAGGTGCTTCCCTTTGGACCTGAAAGTTTCCCTAAGCTTGTGAAGTTCTGCGTTGTACATATACCCTGAATCAGCCGCCATGTCATTCTATCTGGTCCGCGGGGCTCCTAAAAAATTAAAAAAAACTAATATTTATCTTCCTGTTTTGCTGAGTCCCCATGGCCCAGAGCAAAGCAGCCTGTGCGGGGCCTGCCTCCCTGTCTCTTGGGGCCTGGGGAGGGGCGGCAATACCCCAGACATGGGTGAGGTGGTGGCCTGAATGGGCAAATACTCCTGTTTGGGCCTCTGAGATAACTGGCAAATGTGGTTATCCGGCACCCCCCACTCCCTGTGGGTGCCAGATAACAAAGCTTTTGCTGGAATAGCTTAATGGAGTCGTTTCTAAAGTTTTTGAACCAATTGACAACTCTCAACTCTCTTGAATGTACCACAGTGCTCCCTTAGTACATTTTGAATTGGAAAGGGAATTATCTGTGGATAATTTGTTGCCTTCTGGACCACAGTTTGCAAACCACTGGTCTAATAGTTAGTGCACCTGTTTGTGAAGTGGGAGACTTGGGATTTGGATTCCACTCAAGCTTGGGTATCAAAGGTGCAGGCATTGTATTGTCTAACTTGTGGGTGAGAGAGGACAGGTCCAGGGGACTTAAACTTTTGTGAAGGGTGTGACCTAGGACCACTTAATGTTCTGATTAAAAAATGTGTGCAACACAAATATTTTAAATTTTATTAACAATATGTTAACTGCCAAATTTCAAAATAGAAGGCAGGGCAGACATGGACCATACTTGAGCAAGCTGGAATCAGCACCTAGTGAAGTAAATATAAAATAACTACTGATTTAAAATTTGCAAGTGAGAGAGAGACTGGCAGAAGGAAAGTATAATGACAAAGACAAGATAATCATATGTAGTGATCTGGGTTACTAAACTAGCTTGGCCCAAACAAACTAGTTTTTAATATAGCCAAATGCAGAGTTTTCTATCTAGGAACAAGATTTGCAAGCCAGACCACTCTATAAAATCCTACCTATAGACTAAGGGGTTGTAGCCAAGAAAAAAATGACTTAAAAGGTTTCCAGGTGTTAATAAGCAACGCAGTGTGAGCTTGCAATGTGCAAAAACAGCTAATATAGTTCTTTGTGTCAAGAAGAGGATAATGGATGGGAGAAAGGTGATTTTTAGTTTTCAGACCTTTCTGAGACTGATACTAGAATATTAATGCAGTTTGATTTTTCACATTTTAATGGATGCTGAAAAAATGGAAGAGGACAGAGCAGCGTCATAAAATAATCCAGGGGTTGGAGAAAATGCCTTAAGAGTGCAAGACTTGTACAGCTTGTTCACTTTTTAGTTGATCAAAAAGATTGACAGGTAGCTTGGTAATAGATGGGGATCTTGGTTTTCTTTGTTTAAAAATCACAAATTCTCAGATTTTTTTTTATTGCTAAATCTCTGATTAAAACCCCCCAAATCTGTGATAAAATAAAATGCCTTTATATGATAGGTATCAGTTGAACACAATATCTTATTAATACATTTACAGTGTTAAAGCAGTTTCGAAGCCTACCAGTGCTTCAATCACTATAATAAGTATTTAGAATTTATTTTATAAATGGTGGTATTTGATTTTAGATGTTTTATCATGGAAAATCAGAGCTCCCCTTGCCCCTGTAGATCACGAGGACATAGACCCAGGCCCCCCTCACTCTCCACCCACAGCCACCCCACGCCCCAAGACCTGCTGAAGGAGGCCCCCAGCTGTCAGGGCTATGGGGCCTGGGACCACAGCCCACCTGCACCCCACAGAGTGCCCAAGCCCTGGCTGCCTCCTGTAGTGGAGCAAAGTGTGGAGCCTGGCTCCCTGTCCCCCACAGGTAGCATGGCCGGAGAGGAACCCATGGGGGTGGATGTGGGCTGCACACTGTGGACTCAGGCTTCCTGCCCTGCTGCTCGCCCCTGGGGCCTCCACAGTGCAGTGGGTGGGACCTGGTAGAGCAGGGCTGGGTAGGGAACCTCCTTGCTGCTGCAGTCTCACTCCCCCAGCCCCCCAGATGAGCCACCCACGACTCCGTCCTGCTCCCCACTGGGGCCCTGCCACCGTGCATTCCAGCCCCAGGACCCAAGCCCCATGCACTGCCCTGGCTGGGCAGTAACCCCCGTCCCAGCTCTGTCCAACTCCCTCCCTCACTACGGGGGGCCTCCATCCCTGCCGCCCCCCAGCCCCCCCACCTTACCTGCAGGAACTGTTGTCCAGGCTGCCTGCTGGCCATGTCCGTGTGTGAGCGCGCACGTGCACATGTCACCCCCTGCCTGACTGCCCTTCTCCCACTCCCCCCAGCCCCTTGCAGGCTGGAACTCTTCCAACCTACACAGAGCTCTTTGCAAAAATGGAAAATCCATGTTTTTCTCCATTAAAATGAAAAATCTGTGGTTTTCTCAGCTAAAAGGGGGGGGGGGAAAGTATTTTTTCCATTTTTCCATGGGAAACAGAAAACCTAGATCCCTGGTAATACATTTTCTGCCTGTGAAAGGAACTTATAATCTAAGATACTAAAGGACTGTTTAGCACAGGCAGTTGTAACAAAAAACAGTGTGTAGAAGCTGAAGCCAAACTAGTTCATGCTGGAAATAACTTTCAAATGAGAGTGATTAACTGTTGTAACTGTTTCAGGCACCATATATTGTGCAATGATAAAGGCACTCCATTCAAACTGTAGCTACTGGATCTTTATTATGTGCACTGTACTCGGTGTTGCTGCTTGCAGCCCGAGCACATGGAATTTCCTGGAGAAGTACTAGTGTCAGCCTCAAAATAATCCCTTTTACAGCTCCCACTCCAACTTGCAGGTTTCCTGAAGATTGTTAGAGGCACAAATTACCAAGGGAAGGGGTGGATTCTCCATCGCTTGTTACTTTCAGATCAAGATTAGATGCCTTCCTGAAAGATGTACTTTATTTATTTTTTTAAAAAAAGAAAGTTTCAGGGCTCAGTATAGGAGAAAATGAATGACATTTTAAGGGCTTGCAGTGGATGGGAAGTCGCATTGGATGATCTCTTGATCTTAAATTCATATGAACTGGTAACATCACCCTTTAAATATTATTTAATGTGGTTTTCTCCCTTGCAGAATTTTGCTTATGGACTAAAGCAGTAGTGGAATAAATTAATGACGTTGAATAAATTGTACTTGAACTTTCTAGGGCCAGCAGTGTTTGAGAGGGAATCTGTCAAAAACATTGTGGAATAATTTTCAGATTACAATTGGCAACAAAAATGTAATAGTTCAATTTGGCAAAAATATCTTTTAAGCTTTCCATATCCAGGCACAAAAGCAGGCTGAAAGGAAAAAGCTCAGAGGCTTTATCGCCTACTGAAGTTCTTTGATATAATGGTCTGTTCCAGTTGCTCTTCAGCCCAATGGCCTTGTGAGCTACCAGTACATAGGATTGCATAATCCTTTGATTATGACTTCATTGTTGCTACCTGTTTCTGTTCCCATCCTCCCCCGCTTTTTTTTTTTGTTTGTTTTTTTTACCTTTCCAGGGTGGGAATTGCTTTTATATTGGCTGAGAAGGACAGGAAGAGAATGTAACTTATTTAATCACTAATATTGTTTTGCAGACTACTTCCATGCTTTGACATGAATATAAAGGGCTATCATAAAATTTCTTAAAGTCACATCATTGATCACCTTCCATTTGAAGTTCTCATGGGTTTTTGTTTAGGACATGAGCTTTATACCATATAGTTGCAAGGCAATACGTTTCTTTTGACTGTTTGTGTTTTGTTTTGTAACTTGATTTTTCTGTTCCCTTTTCAGTAGTGCGACAGAGAATAGGACCTAATTATTGGTTGTGTTCATTTGTAGTCTAACTTCCTGGATTCTCTTTCCCAGTTAAAGAGAAAAATAAGAGACAGGCAGGTTGCAACAGAACAGCTCCTTTCTAAACTGATCTAATACAGCTGTGCCTGTTCTAATAATATAAACAACTAATCCTTTTTGAATCTTATTATGTTCTTGGTCTCTGTTTTCTGGTACACGGGGTCAGTTAAATGGGGCTTTGAAAAGGAAATTTAATAGGAGTAAATTTTACACCCAGAAGCACGTGACTTGTTCCCTTGATCTGTACTCCAGGTACACAGGGAGGCATATGCAATCTGCCATGAATTCTGTTCCTTCATGTCTGAGAATTTATTATTGCAGGCTTACTTCTGTTCATGTATAGCCCTTCCTGTGAAATCCCAGTACCCAATAGAGTGTCTAGAAAATATAAACGTGAGCACCCTGTGTGACCTGAAAAGAGATGCTGCCAATCAAGTTTGGAGAGGGTGTTGGGGAACAATGAAGGAATTTCTGTTGGGGTGGAGGGGGGTGTTGGGAATGGGGCTGTGGGCAGTGGAGGTGGGTGGGAAAAGGTTTTTTTGTAACTAGATGTGAGTGGTGGTTGTGGGGTATGGTTGGGATTGGTGGGAGGATTTACTTATGTGGAGATTGGGGCAGGGAGATCGTGGTTGGGGGTGAGTTGGAGTTGGATTTTGGGGTGTTTGTTTGGGAAATCCAGCTTGTGAATGGTTTATACTAAGCTGCTCTGAGCCTTTTGGGTAGGGTGGGCTATAGCTTGAGCAAATTATATTTTAATGGAGGTATAATGGAGTTGGGGTGACTGCCCTGGGCCCCATGCTTTGGGGGGCCCTGCAGAGCCAGGCCGGCTTTGCGTCTGGCCACTCGCCACCCTCTGACCCCACCACCTCCGCTGCATCTGGGCCCCACACAGGCTGATTTGCCCCAGGCCCCGCACCCTGCTACTGTCGTCTCTGAATGGAGTCAGCCAGTTGTCTTGTTTTTTGCTGCATATTTGCATCTTCTATTTTTGGTAGTTTTACCTTTTTTATTTTATTGTGATAAGCCTGTTACTCTTCAACATTCAGAAGTTGCTATCCTCAACACTAGTTTTCCTAGGTTACCTCTAAGAAATGTTTAGCACTACAACTTTTGAAGTTAAAGCTCATAATGAATGTGACAGTCTGCATGTCAACTGTCTACGTGCCGGGACTGTCTTCAGTCTGTATTTATTGTCCTGTTTTTGACTCTGTGATTTTTATGAACTTGAAGATACTCATTTTGACCTAACAGAACTTAAGACCATGGCTTAAAACTCCCCTAGCTGAAGGACTATTTTTTTTTCCCCTCAAAGCTATATTGCTATAGTTGAGGTTTGCATTGATTTGTACTTAGATCTGTCACTCTTGGTGGAAGGGAGAGGGAGGGCTGACAGGGTGTGTTTGAGGACGTTTTCTTTGGAACGGGCTCCTTTCACCCTGCCTGTTCAGTAGTTGGAGTCTGACATACAGGCCAGGCTGTAATCTTTTATTTTTCTCTAGAAAGTTTCTGAAGAATATCACTTAAAAGTAAGGCATAGAGCAGGGGTTTTTAACCGGGGGTACGCATACCCCTCGGGGTACTTCTGATGGCCTCAAGGGGTACTTGGCAGTGGGTCCCGCTGCTGGCACTTCTGTCACCACCATGCCATGCCAAGCCAACTGGGGTGACCTTACCCCTCCCCACCCCGCTCATCTGTCCACTGGGGGACTCCTGCCTTCTCGACTGGCTGCTGGGGGTACAATGACCCAAAAAGGTTGAAAACCCCTGACATAGAGGAATTCTTTGGTTTTTTGATCGGGGGCCTTGTGATGAAAGAGGCTAGATGAGCTGGATTCTGGCTGGTGGAGAGCATGTGGGAGGCTCAGCATGGGCATGCTTTCCTGTAAATAATTCCTGTAAATAGTTTTTTTACGTACGACATCTATATGTCCTTTTGACCCCAGGGGCACATGGCAGTCTGGGCCTGGCAGCGGGGCCCAGATACTGCCCCCTGATAGGCTCCCCAAGACATAATGTTTCATCGTATTGGGTGAGTGTTGTCCCCAACTTACAGCAACCGTTTTGTAACTGGGTGGTTGCAAATGTGGCTGGCTGAGCTTGAGCAGGAGTGAAGCTCAGAGGGAGCTGGGGGGAGGAGGAGATCCCAGGGAGGACAGAGAAAAGGACTGGTCCCAGCGAGGACAGAGGGAACTGGAATGGCACAATAAAGATGGGTTTTGAAGCAGTCTGTTGTGCTTTTGGAAATAGTCAACACTCAGATAAACCTCTTCTTTTTAAAAAAAGACAACACCTTTCCTTCTTCCCAGGAGCTGACTGAAATAAGGCGCTCCCGGGGGTGGGGGGAGGGTGTGCTCTGGATCACTAGGGAAGCCAGGGACGGAGAAGAGCCAGGGCCTCAACCCAGAGGCTTGCCTCTCGTGAAGCCAAGCTAGGGTCCTCAGGAGAGGGAGGCAAAATAAGGCTGCTTCTTTGGGGAGTCCCAAGGAAGAGCTTTCCCCTTCCCCTCTGAAAAGTGACAGGTAGGGCCAGAGATCTTTTTCATGACATACCTCAACATATTTTAACTCTTGTACGCAAAACTAGTTTTGAGATGAATAAAGTCCCCTTACTATCACTGTTGGTGAGTATTACACTTGTCTTCTTTTAAATCAAGAATGCCAATTTGTGTTATCATTCTAAATATCCAAATGCATGTGAATCCATGGAGCCCTAGGTATTTTAAATAGGACGCAGTTCCTCTCCCCCTCCCCCCCTCCGAACTCTTACCCTTTGTGAATACCTAGTAGTTTCTATATTGTGATTTCAGATGTATCTAAGCTTCAAATGCATCTGAGCACAGGCTGGCTGGTTCCATGCCTCCACAGGCTTCTAGTACTCCAGCGGGGAGCTGCACACAGAGGCACAGAGCCCACCCAGCCCAATGGTGTGCAGCTCCCCCCTGCAGTGCCGCAGTCTGAATGTGCTGGCATGGAGCCAGCCTGGTCTGATATGAAGGCACACGCCAGCAGACCGGGCTGGCTCTGTGCCAGCATGTGCGGGTCCTGGGATTCAGCCAGAGGTGCATGCCATGAATGCACCAAGGGGCCCACTGCTGCCGAGTCCCTGGCCAAATCCCACACCCTCCCACAAACCCCATGCACCCCCCACACACACCTTCACAAATTCCACCCTCACACGTATCCTACACCCACCCCCCAACCATACAAAGTACCTGCAATCACTAGTGCTGACACGTGCTGCATGGCCTGGCAAGGGGTGTGCTTCCATGTGCAGTGCTTTGGGAAAGAATAGAGCTTGAGCAGCATCTGACAGTGAAGGGGGAGGGAAGGAGGCAGAAATTGTAGGGTGTGGGGGAAGTAGAGATAGAGATTGTGAGGAGCTGGGGGGAAAGGGCAGAGATTGTGCATAGTGTGGGGGTAGGCAGATGCTGTGGGGAGCTGGGGGTGGCAGGGTCTGATGGGGTCAGGAAGGCTGCAGGGGAAAGAAGTAGGGGGCAGAGGGCAAGGGGGCTGCCCGAATTCCCCAAGCCACCTCCTTCCCTGCCCCCAGTCACTAGTTTCTATGCTGTAGCAGTGGAAAGAGGACAGATTTAAGACAACCCTCCAATAATTTAATTCAATACCTGGAAAATTATAACATATTTATAATTTTTTGATATATAGAATCTAATTATTGGAGGGTTGTCTTAAATTCAGGGTCAACTTAGATTCAGGTAAGTAGAGTACTTTACTTTTGAGCTTTAGACAGGGTTGCCAACTGTCAGCAAATTATAGTCTGTGGAAAAACAAAACAAAAAGCCTTTTGGCCGTTGGTAAGAAAAAAACCAAAACAAAACCAAAACACTAAGTAGCTGAAGCTTGATTGAAGCTCCCACAGACAGAGCACAGCAGTGTGATAGTGTCTGAGCATGAGCCTAGCGCCTTGCCAGGGAACCTTTTCACAGCCATGTGCTGCTGCTACTGTGTCCCAGGCTGCCTGTAATACTGTTGAGTTACAGATCGGCTTCTTTGGGGGACTGTGCCAGGACAGCAGGAATGAGACTGGAATGGGTAAGACTGCAGGTTGGGGTGGGGTGGCCAGTATGGTACAGGGTGCAGTCAGGAGTATCAGGGTATGGGGCTGTAGGGAGGTGCTGATAGGGGTGTGGGAGGCAGCACAGTGTAAGACCATCACTGCAGCCAAGTAGGATTGCCAACCCAAGAACATTTTTGCACTACAATTTTTTGACTGTCAGCCAAACTTCTTGTTTTTTTCTCTCTTATAGTTGACATTAAACCTCTGAATTTGAACCCAGCCCTTCTAATTGGGGCCTAGCAGCATGGGAGTCTGGGACACAGCCATCCCTTGCCTGATCAGGGGGATCAGGCTGAGGGCAGAATTGGGTCCTGGACCTGGCACCCCTGCCTGATACCTAGGGGCAAGGGTGTGTGCCATGAGCCCAGTATTGGGGAGCGTCTCCCTCATCTTGAGCTCACTGTGCCGGAGACCTTTAAAAAGGGGGCTCTCTCTCAGCCGTCATCTGAATATTTAAACATTATCCATGGAACAAAAGAGAGTGATACAATCCATTGCTGAATCTTAACAACTTCAGTTGCTGTAATGATCAGAACATCTTGAACATGAAGTTTAGTTTTAATCAGTTACTTGCTAACTTTCTCAGGCAAATGGTCAGGATGCTATAGACTTTGGAAGGGAAGTTGGCAGGTCTGCAAAGTTTTTCTTTTGTATCATTTTCACACATGATTTCTGTGAGCCAGCTTGGGATGTCTATAAATGGAGCTTCCTGGACTTAAGGTTTTGAGAGAGATGTATCGAGAAGCTGCTGATCCTCTTAACTTTTTTCTTGCCTCAGCTTTTTATGTGGGCATTCTGCTTTATCCTGTGTGTGAAAGGGTTTAATACTACTCACTGCAAATATTGATCTTTCCCTAAGTGCGAAGAGGATCCAGTGTCTTGCTGGTGAGAGTATAGAATACGCTGGTTATGAAGCTGCCTTTCTGGGGTTGGTCACTTTATCTGACTTGATGAGTTGCTGTTGTGTTCTAGGTTTTTTTTTTTTTTTTTCAATGTTATCTGCCCTGGGCTTTAAATTTGAGGATTTTATCTTTCAGCTATTTGGGGCCAACATGGGCAGGGTTTACATAGGTTTGCAGACGTTCCATTTGTTTCTGATTTCTCAGGAACCCTTGAACATAGTTGTTGATTTTGAACCTGCTGATGTATCAATCATGATGATATGGTTGGGCCTGTTTTGATATAAATGTGACTTTCAAGCCATTAGGGCAGGGGTGCTTGACCTCCAGCCTGTGGACTAAATGCAGCCTGCTGAGCCATGACATCCCAAGGGTCTCCATGAGTCAAGAAATTTGACAATGGGGAAGCAGTGGCAGTTAATACCGCCACCCTCCCCCTGCCAAATTCCCAAGCGTTGTGTGGCCAGATTGGAGCCAGGGCCGGGCCATGCCCCCTTCTCTCCGCGTGGCTGAAAGGGGCTGTTCTGTGTATGTCCTGGGTTCTGAGTAGGGACCATCAGGTGGATTTGGCCCATGGATGGACCGAGAAGTGCCCATCCAGCCCACTGGGCAAAACAGCTGAGTGCTGTATTAGAGCATTCTTTCCTAGGAAAATGTATTTGAAAAGAAAACAGAACTGAAGAATTGTAGCTGAAGAGATTATTTGTTTGAATCGAGAAGCAGAAGTCAGTGCCAGTGTAGGCATCAGAATGACAGGCTGACAGTAGGAAGTAGGTACTCGTGTGCCAAGAGAAAACAAGGTGCCCAGAATATTGTGACTTTGAGATCAAAGTGCCAAGAGGAGTACATCTCAGTAATGCGAGTCGGGCTCCCTAAGGTGTGGTTAAAAAAAACAAAAGCCCTGAAGCACTGTGACTGAAACTCTGGGGGTGACATGAGCTCCAAGAGAAACTGGGGACTGTCATTGTAGCACTGAGAAAGCAAGTGCTGAAGTGCAGCAGAAGATTAAAGCAAAGGATTTACATTTAAATAATAGACTAAAAAGAAAGATATGTTGAATAAAGGTTATTCACAAATTTGTTTGAAAAACTGAAGCCATACAGAAATATAGCAAACCGGGTGCTCTTTATGGCAAAGAAGGATCTGATTGGAATCTGTGGAAGACAATGTTTGGTACCTCCTAGTAGGTGGTTGTTACTGCTGTCTTCATATGTCCAGACTTTCAGATTTGTGACCATTCATTTGTTTTGTATTTAGTATTACAGCTTGGGAAATCTGATTATAGTATCTTCAGAGAACCATAGGGTAATAGAGAAATAGGGTTGAACGGGGACCTTCAGAGGTCATCTAGTCAAACTCCCTGTCTGGGGCAGAATCATCCTTATCTAACTACCCTATACAAGTCCATAATCTGAACTCTTAGTAAAACACCAGTCAAACATGACACAACCACAAGACCTAACATCCGAACCTGCCAGAGGTAAAGCACAGGGACCATGGCAGCCAACGTCCTGCTTCTGCAAAAGTTTGTTAATATGCAAATGCAAGGTGCTACACCTCAGGAAGAATAACCATAAATACAAATACAAAATGGGTGATGCCTAGCTGCGGGGAAGCACTATGGAGTAGGATCTGGGAGCCTTGGTAGATCACTAACTTGGTACGAGTCTCAAGTGTGATGCAGGTACGGAAAGGGTGAATGCAGGTTCGGGATGCATCAACAGAAGCATTAGATGCAAGCCATGGGAGGCAATAAGCTTGAGAGATCCCAGGTAGATGCACACGCCTACAGAGGAAGGCAAAAACTCCCACAGTCTGTACCAGTCTGACCATGGGGTAAAATTCCTTCCTGACCCCAAGTTGTTGTTTGGTGTGACCCTGAACAGAGGGGCAAGATTGTCTAGGTAGGAGCCTCTGGCTTTAAGTCCTAGAAGGAGCGTTGGTACACGCCAGCCACTCCCCAGCTTTGGCTGCATCCAACACCCAATGCCTCTGAGAGAGGTTTAAACCCCCCCCCCAAAACCCTGACGCATGTAGCAAAAAGGAGGGACTGGCAGGGGAATTCTCTCCCAGTCCCATGTGGCAACCAGGAAAACTCAGAAGCACGGGAAATACCCATGGTAGAACATAGACAGCTATGCCTAGATCATCTCTGACGAGTGGCTGTCCAACCTCTTCTTGAACACCTCCAGTGATGGAGTCCACAACTTCCCTAGGCAGTATATTCCACTGCCTTGCTGTTGTAACAGCAAAGAAGTTTTCCTGATATCCAGTCTAGTATTTGAAGACTGTTATCATATCGCCTTTTCTGCAAGTTAAACATGCCTAGCTCCTTCAACCTCTTCTCATGTCACTTATCCTCCAAGTCCTTTATCATTCTTGTCATCTACTTCTGGACTGTCTCTAACTTCTCCACATCCTTCTTTAATATGTAAAGCCCAAAACTACACACAATACTCTGGATGTGGCCTAGCCAGTGCTGAGTAGAGGCACTATAGCCTCCTGTGCCTTGCACCTAATGCTTCTGTTGATGCATGCCAAAACTGCATTTGCCTTTTGTATAGCTGCATCACATTGCAGACTTGTATTGAGTCTGTGATCCACCAAGGCTCCCAGATTCTACTCTGTAGTGCTGTCCTGCAGCTAGGTGTCACCCATTTTGTATTTGTATTTATGGTTACTCTTCTTGAGGTATAGCATCTTGAGTTTGAAGTTCATTCTGTTAACTCCAGCCCAGCTTTCCAGTCTATTGGTTTGATACAGTTGTTCTTAATAAATCCATGCTGGGTGTTTGCGATCAGCCCTTCCTCCTCCAAATGTGTGAAATGGACTTCTTTAGGATATTCTCCAGTAACTTCCAGGTACTGAGGGGCAGCTAACCAGTCTGTAGTTCCTCAGCTCCTCCTCTTTCTTTCTCTTTTTCCTACAGTGGGGCACTTCATTTGCTCTTTTCCAGACCTCTGGCACCTCCTCATTGCAAGTTCCATTGCATTCTTTAAATCACTTTTAATATCCATTCTAATTTTATTTATTCTCCTTTCTTTCTTTTGGCCATTCTTTGTATTTTTGGTTAAAAGAAGCTTAATTTTTTATTCTTCACTTTTTTTTCTATTATCTCAGTTATGAAACCATGTTACACCAAGGGTCTCCCTTAAGTCAAAGGGGGGGAATCTCTTAAAGTTTTCTGAATTTACTGCTTTCATGACTAGTATTCATAGCTGTATCCACCTGAAGAATAGGTTTATAGTAGTTAACATACTGTGGGAATTTTGAAAGCCGTAACACTTGAATTTTAGTTATGTTCAAATTTTTAACAGTGGCAATTCATTAATTTGCCCAAGAGGCATGCTTGCAATCTAGGAAACTCTCCACTTTGTATCCTGGAAGATATAATTTGTTCACTGTGAACACGTATTGGAAGTGACTGCCATTAGTCTCTGTAGGTACAGTCGTTTAAAAATAGTTTACTGTGAACTTAACAATTAACTGAAATAACTGAGGTGATGCAACTGGGGATGCAGTTTGATTTTTATAGTGCTGAAAAATTTTTATTAAAAGTGAGGCGCACTTATTTCAGGAAAAATGTTATAATGATTAGAAGTGAAGCTGCATTTGAATATAAATCTTTCTTCCTTAAAGTAATGTGAGTAAGCTTCTTGTATGTAGTAGAGCCTAATAAAGGCCTTGTACAAACATTCAGTTTCTCCTGGGAGTCACTTTTCTTCCAAGAGACGCCATGACTATAGATAATTGGGCTTTTTCTTCCAGAGTAAAAATGTCTGCTCCAGGAGAAAAAATAACTTGAGAACAACCAGGGTGAAATCACTCGGAGTTTCTCCTGGGAGAGTGAATCTCTGTACGTGTGATGGCTTCTCTCAGAAAAGAATATAATCCGTAAGCATCGCCTCACTTCCCTCTTTCCCCCCCCCCCCCAATCCAACTTCCAGGGGCACGTCCACACCTGCAAGCACTTGTATTTGCAGCAGCTCAAATAGAAGTGGTGCAAATTTGAGCCGGGCTTTTTGCCTCAGCGCACGTGCTTGGACATGCACTTTGTTGTGGAGCAAATTGTGCCACTTGGCAAAATAACCCTGCCTGGCTCCTCCCGGATCTGCAGCCAGGAGGAGCTAGAGCCTGAGGACAGCATCTGTGCTGTCCCCAGCAGTATAAAAAGCGTCCCTGTCCTGTTTCCATCCCTACAAAAAGCTGCCCTGACAAGCAGCTCAGGGCTACTCACTCTCAGGAGCTTCTGGGACCTGGCCACTTGGTACCTGGGGACGTTTCCTCTTGTGCCAGCTGGACTGCTGCATCAACATCCCAGGTCCATTTTTAAAAATATCCCCAAATCCATGTTTTTTACACACACACACACACGTTTTACACACCCTATAGAGAGAGAGTGATCAGTTGGGCAATGCTTTATTGGTATATTTACAATGTTAAAACAATATGGAAGCGTACCATTGTTTTTATCATCATGATAAAATAAATTTTAAAAACCTGTATGTGTTGATGTGTACTTTTGGTTTTCTTCGCACATGATGAGTGTGTGATGGAGGGGATGTGGTGTTTGCAGGAAGGGGATGAGAAGGGGTGTGGGGGAAGGCGGGCGGGTATGTGTGGAGGGATGTGGGGTGATTGCTGGGGGGACTGTGGGTATAGGGGACCTTGTGGGGGGGCTGCTCAGAAGGGGTGGATCCCCTGGCCCCCATAGGGTGCAGCCCCCCCCCCCCCCAGCACATGGAATACCCCCCCACACAGGGCCCCAGCCCCCCCCCCCCCCGGACTAATGGAGCCTGCAGAGTATGCTGAGATGTGTGTACTGTCCTTCCCCACCCCCCCTATATCTATCACCACTATAAGTTCTTCACTCTTTAGGGCCTCATCATTCAAATGTCTGTACATGCAGCTCTGGGTGAACTTTTTTTTCTATCTGAAGAACCAACCTGGGAGAATTCTCCTAGATTGTTTGTTTGAATGTCTGTATGCAACCTAAATTAGCTGATTTAATTAGTAAGGCTGTAGAGAAGGCAATTTGGATGTTTTAATTAATGTCATCTAGAGATATTAAAATGTTATAAACATTTTGTATATTTCAAAAATTGCTATACTTTAGAACCAATATTTAAAATCCATATTAAATAAATCAAAACTTCTAAAAAGCTGAGTGTCACACATACCTGTCACACTTGTGTGTTTCTGTTCAAGTCAGACTTCTGAATGAAGGAAGCAGTATCAAACTTCTATCACTTTAACTGAAGAGTGTCTGACATCTGATAGATGGGACCAGTGCACAGATTCTTCATGCTCCATCTCTGCTTCTTTAACCTGTCTCTGAATAGGTCAAGAGATTTCACTTTCAGTTTCTTAACGGAGGTTAAACAGCAGCTTTAAGCAAAAGCTAATACATCTTGCTTCAGACAAAATATCAGCTTTGCACTCTGTCATCTAAGAGGCTAGTAGTATCTATGTCTTCTGGACAAAGTGGGTGTTTTTAAGTAAAATTGGTATAAAGCTTCATAATGCAATTGCCATTTATCTTCACTATTAAAATAATTTTATGCTATAGAAGTCCCATTATTTCATTACTAGGCATCAGACATGTGATCTGCAAAAGCACTATTCACGTGGGATTGAAAATAGCTACTGTTGATTTCTGGATTCTGAACCTGAAGCTTTCTTCTTGGCAGGAATTCAAAAGTCGTTCCCTAATAATTCTCAGATGGCTTTCTAAAAATAAAGTTATAAAATTGGTGCCTCTCTTTCCCCCTCCCCCCCCCCCCCCCCAAAAAAAAAAAAATTGTTGGGTTGAAATGTTGAGCATTGAGGAATATGTTAATTTTTTTCCCCATATGTTAGTAAGTTGTTTCAGTTGGTGGTGGTTGTTCTCTTGCATGTTGAAATGCTACATCAGTTGAATGTGTGTTACAGTTTTTGGTCAGAGTTGGCCTTTTCTCTCTCAATTTACTGAATGGTACTACTTTCACACTTTTTTTTTTTTCTTCTTCGTACTAACTACAATAAATTTTACACAGGAAATGGAAACTTCTGAAATACATTGCAAGAAAGGTGCTGGTATTGACTGTGAGTTTGGGTTGAATTTTCTTTTTGTCTACAGGAATCTCCCTTATTCTTTCAAAAGGTGGTTGATCAGGGTAAAGGTGGGTTTGCTAAACTTCAAGGAGAAATATCTTACTCAAGAGCCTAAAATATGAATTCTTTTAAATATAATTAGATGCTTTACTAGTCAAAAGGTTTTCATGTTGTCTCTATTTTTGCCTTGTTTTTTGCTGTCACACCAAGGTGAACTCTGGTACTGGCTAGATACAAGGGTTTTGATGCAAGGCCCCTATACCAGTGAGGTGTGCTAGGCATGGGCCCAGAGCCCGAGTTTTATGATGAGGCTTTTCATGTCTTATATAACAGGTGTTGATTTTTGTATCCTGTTCTCATATTTTCTTATCCGCTGTACAAATCTCTATTACTTCTCCCCTTATTTGGCTTTCCCTTTCAGTATGAAAACACCACAGCACACAAGAAGACTGGTGAGAATCGGAAATGTGGGTTACCTGGCCATGCTTGTTCTTCAGTAGTCTCAGGTTTAGATTTGGTGCAAAGGAAATCCCAGCATTGTTTCTTTTTTAATATTAGAATGCTTTGCTTATACAAAATAATGGATTTTTACCGAGCTCCTTTTATATTAATATAGTAATTGAAAAAGCTTCATAAAATTAAAATCACATATAAAATGCATATATTCCTTTGCATGTGATATTTCATGAAGATCATTAATTGCTAAGGACAGAGCATCAAAAAGCCTGAGGCAGAATCTATTCAGTCTGGGCAGCTTCCTCTGAGTTGTGTAGGTTGAACTGATAACCAACTGAACTGATGTTCAGTTTTCAATTGGGAAAGTTGGGGGGGGGGGGGTGATACACGCCCCCCCTTCAGACAGACAGACTCTTAGGCTTTTATGATATTAGAATGTTGAAGGGTGGGGGGCAGAAGCACCTCGTCTTGATTTCAAGTAACTACAGTACTAACTAGAGGCTCTGAGATTTGCAAATCACCTGGGCCTAATGATTTCATGCTAGGATTTTCTAATAACTAGATAACGCCAACATCTGACTTCTCAGTAGCTTCTAACCCATTCGTTCCCTATTCCAACTTGATTTTTTGCCCCCTCATCAGTGCTACTAGTTGTTTTAACTACCCAATCAATATTAATTGTTTCTAGTAAAGATGGGTGCAAAAAAGGCATTATATACTTCAGTCTCCTGGATATCATCTGTTGTTAAATTTACTTTTCCATTGATTACTTTTCCATTCATCTTTTAGTCTTCCTTTTACTGTGAATGTACTTTAGTATGTTTTTGTTTAATTTTTAAGTCCTTTGCTAGTTGTACAGTTTGCATCATGGTACAAATGTATGAATCAATAGGAGACACCCAGAAAGAAATAATGTTCTGGACAGACTGTGGCAAATTCATTCACTAGCTTAAAGAGACTTGGTCAATGAAAATTTATCAATGAAAGCCCAAACTACACATTAACTGCAATATTATTGGCACCTTAACATGTGAAAATATGAAAGGTGAAAATCTATTGGAGGCATAGATAAAGCAAATGCTTCTGGAAAATATTAGGTAGTAAATTCAAGTGAATTGCAGCAAATGTCAAGGAGTGAATTACTCAAAAGTTATCCAGGAAAGAAGATGGAATTACTTGGTGTGTGGCAAGATGAGGCCAGACTACATACCATGGCAGGCATGCCATTGGCTCTTCTTGAGGTGTGTGAGAAAGGAACCCATTGAAAAAAAATCCCTCTAAACAGAACTTAAGAGAATTTCTTTGTGTTTATAGCATGGAGAACTGTGCAAGGCACAGTCTAAGTGAGAGGGTGCTAGTAGAGTCTTATGGGCGTACTAATTAAGCCGTTGATTGTGGAAGGAGTCTGAATTCTCTGTGTGGGATTCAGTTGTTTTACCTGAAAAAAAAATACAGAAATAGTGGGGAAAAAATGCTTGACTAACTGCTTAAATGCATATATTGCAACAAGCATCAGGTATGCATTCATGGTGCCAAATGAGTTAGTTGCTCCTTTGAATTTTATTAAGATACTAGGTTCTATTTTTCTTCTTTTTTATTTATCCAATCATTTTGTCATCAATAACTCACTCTAATATTAATATGCATGATGAAAACGGGACTGAAGAGGAGACTCTGGGTTAAGTCCATTCCCCTGATATTGTAGACGATTATGTTTATCTCTTTCATAAAAAATGAACCAGTACCATCTTACTACTTTGGTTTCTATCCCACCCTCCTCTTTGAGTGGTGGGTCTACAAATTTTATTCCCTTGATGTTCAGAAATCTTCTGGTTTTTAGCCTAAATGTATGTACAGCCAGCTTATACCTATTTGTTTGTTCTTTCTAATAGGTGTTCTCTGTTGATTGGTACATAAGTACTTTATGACTTTATTACCTAGATTTTCAAAATGGTTATCAGTGGTCATAGTGTTCAGTGTAGCTCTGGTAGCATCCTTCAGAATCAGGTAGGATTTGTACTAAGTGAGGTAGTAGGCATTTAAATATAATGTGAGTAAATGCAGCATGCTTACATTTCAATGATGGGTACAGTATTGGAACCTAGATATGTAGGCATATGTTATTTCTTAATTGGTATCTAGGTATACGTGAGTAAACAATATAAAATCCCAGTGTGCCATTTATTCTTGGGAGTTGTCCTCTTGCCAAAGTAATATCAGGTTGTTTTATTTACTACTTAGGTCCACCAGATATTTTCAAGTATGTTCCATAAGTGGCGTATGTGATGCTGGCAGGTGGGGCGGTCCGGGTATTGCTTTTCTCATCCTAGATGCAACATTTGTAAAACTCTTTTCATGTGGTCTGGAAGATACCACATGAAAAGAGTTATTAGAGAAGCTAATAAATTTATCATTGTACCTTGAACAGTGTTGCTAAATTTACTTAAAAGTGCCCTAGGAACTCCATAGTCATGGTTGCATTGATTTACATTAAAATATGGCAGTCAAATCCATCATTAAACTCTTCACAAGTCAAACTTACTTTTCCATTACTGTTTTTTTTTTCCCCTTCAGATTGACTAACTTTTTTGGAGGAGGCCTTTAAAATGAACTATGAAAAAATTTCACCTAAGACTTGACTTATTTATTCAGATTTCACTCGTTTTTTTGGAACTTCTTGGAAAGAGTGGTTGTAAGATTTTACATTTAAGACTCAAGCTGTTCCTAACTGATCTCTGAGAGGGAGAAGGCATGCGCACAAACTGAAGACCTGCCATGGAGGTTTCCTTGTGTGCATGAATCACTTATCACTAGACAAAGGAGAACAGAAATTTTGCTGTATATGAGCTATTCCACATTAACTGTCTGCACATTTTTATTCCATGGCGAGTGAAGGCTAGGTTGAAAACCTACTCTTTGTTAATGTAACTCCCCTGTTTCCCTGATTCTTCAGGCTCAGTAACATAACGCAGGGACATCAAACATGCAGTCTGTAGGCTGGATCCGGAGCTGTGGTAAATTGAATAAGATAGGTTTATTTTACCAGGTTAGCCTCATTTCCTATCTGATACAAGCATATATAATGTACAGTTAAAATGGATCAACTGATGCATGTTCACAAGGAGTAAATAAATCCTTCACCTTTTTGAAATAGTGTATCTGTTCATCTTTCCATGCTGAAGCTCTTAAGGAAATATTGTAGATTATGGGTGTCAGGAAAAGGTTTGCTATATGACAGCAGTTTTCAAACTGAGTTGCATAGATTCCTAGGGTATGCAGTGTTATGCCAAGGGCATGCTTAAATGTTAATAATGGTGTTGGAGCTTCTGATTGGTCGACACACAGCTAGTAATGGCATTGTTGCCTATTGCTGTCGGAGTTGACAGTCTTCCTAGGGAATGAACTTGCAGAGATGTATCAGGTGTAGGAGGGCATATGAAAAGCCTGTTTGTGATAAAGTTTCATTGTCTTCAAGACAGATGCAGTGTCTGGGACCAACAGACAAACAGGCTGGGAAATGTGAACCGTGTACTCATAACATGAGATAAGGTGGCATTAGGTCACAGTGACCAGCTGCAGAGCCCTTGGGATTTCTGGTTTTGATGGACAGACTAAATTAGGAGACCAGGGCATGCCCAAATTGAGACACTGGTAAATGACCAAATTAAGATGTGTGCATGTGACGGGTTTGGGAAACAAAGGAATATGCTGACAGAACAGAATGTGGATAGTATGATGACTACAAGGAAGCCAGTCAATGGTACCTGGGAATGAAGAGTCATCAGGAGGAGAGTGAAATCTCTCCTTTTATATTCTAAGCTGCAAAAGGTCCTCAAGGGGGGAACTCAAGGCCACAATGGGCGGGGGGGGGGGGGGGGGCGGGGGGGGTGTACCACTAGCCCATCTCACCTACCCCACTGTGGTGGGGGGTGGGCCTCAGCTGTTGACCTCCAGGCTGCTGACTGCTGACATTCAATAATGCCTGCATTATTCTTACCTGCTATCACTGTGTATCCATAAACTTTGCCTATTATCAAATGGAAGAAGTCATGGTTGGTCTGAGGGTTTGTGTCCACCCAAAACAAGGTATCTGGGTCATAAGTCCATTGCCAACAGGATGAGCAGCAGTATTTTTGCAGGCAAAGAGGTATGTAGTTAAAAAAAGTTTGAAAGCAGACTAGGGGAAGCAATTATGAATAAGTCCTCCCAGGACAAGACTTGATTGTAACCCTAATGATCATGTGTATTTATTTGCACAATCTCAAATCGTCATATGTATGGTTAACCAGGTTTAGTTATAGCTGAACTTAAAACAAAATAACGTTAGACGAAGGCATCCAAGGTTGACTTTTTTTGAAATGGTCATATTGAGTAGTCATAACAAGGGTACCTGAATCAACATTTATAACTTTTTTCCTTGTAAATGTTTCTACTTTGCAGTTCCACTAGTCTAGAATGATTCTCTATGTTAGTATAGGTTTATTTTCTCAGATTATTGATACAATTTATTTTGGCAAGTAGCCCTTTTTATTTTATCTTTTGTTTCCTTTTTATTCTTTTCATTCCTCCTTGAATTAGTTCTTTACTTGCATACAAGTAGCGATTATTACTGTTCTACTTTTCTGCTTTCATCCAAGAGAGCAGTTTGTTTGCTGCTCAGTGCAGCACAGGGTTTGGGAATGTGAGAATTTGTTTCCAAGCTCCCAGGAGTTCCAAATAAATTGGATTTTCAGCAATTAGACCAGCTGATCTTCCTTTTTGGTATGCCTAAGGATCATGGGGAGCTGAATCTTCTGATTTGTCCAAAGTCTGTCAGTGCAGTTTAGCTGCCTAATTCAGTAGAATAGTTTTTTCCTACTGCAAGAGTTGTCAGTGAGCCATCTGTATTCCTACCACCTCCCTCCGTGTGTGAGAACAGCTTAATCCAGCCTGTCACCTTGCAGCTCCCACTGGTAATTTTCCACACAGCAATGCAGCAGAGTGGTCTGGAAGTTCCTTCCACTTTATTATCCTGATTGCTGCAGTCTTACAATAGAGGTCAACATTAAGAAGGAACATGTTCTAAAAGGAGCCTTTCTCAAGGCACTGCATCTGGGCTTGCATACCTGTCATGCTTTTTACAGGAAGGGAAGATTCACAGACTCTAGGCTAAATGTCTTAATCTCCCCACATTTCCTGTACAGAGAACACTTTCTGCACCTCCAATATAGCCACAGTCCAGATTTTTTGGGGGAAAAAAGGGTTTTTGTAGAATCCCCTTCTGAGCTGTAGTAGTTCATCAGTATGCAGGACACGGAACTAAAGAGGTTGTTAACATATTCTTTACACTCTTCTTTTGAACTTTTTTTGGAGCATGACAGCTCCCAATGGGCACTGTACAGTGCTTCCTTGAAGGCCTGATCCAAAGTTGATTAAAGCCAGTGGGGAAAGCATCAAGGTCCAAAGTACTTAAAGTTAATTTCTTTCAGAAAGGATTCTGAGTATGAGGGAATATCTGAGTAAAAGTGGAAGGAATCTGTTGTACGTCTCTGCCATGTTTTAAGACCTTCTGGACTGCAGTTGTTCTATATTAATAGAAATGTTTTTTTTCTACCCTCAACATTTAGTTTCTCCTTCTTAAGACTGACTTTCCATGAAGAAGATGGGGCAGGAGTGTTTAATGTCTCTGATAAAATACTGCACATCCTGCCTCAGTTTGGATAAGTACCTTAAAACTTGCTAATTAAAACTAATTTTTTTCCCATCATGATACACAGTGATTAATGTCTTGTTTGAATGGTCGTCTAATCCTGAGTCTACATTTTAAACTTCCTTTACATTAATAGCTCTTCATACTCTCGTCTTTCAAGGTATTACTTTCTCCTTACTTCAGATATCTCCAGAAAACTACTAATAACCTTCCTTTTTGAAAAAAAAAAAATGTACCTTATCTTTAATTTCATTTTGCTGGTTTTAATGTCCAGCCATTTTTTGTCCTCTACCCTAAATTTTGCTTGAATAAAAATAACTACATTTTTTCTTAATAAATGGTATCAGAACCCTGCCAAATGGGTAGGGAGAGGGAAGGGTCAAATATGGTATTAAGTAAATATTTCTGGGGCCATGAATTTTATGAATTGATTTGGGAATTAATGACCTTTTAATCAGAATTTCTGAATATGGAATTAGCAATTGGGACTCGTGGTAGAGGTGATATTTTTTCTTAGACCAACTAGATTTTTGCAAAAAAAAATTCTTTAATTGCAAACTTTTGGGAGCAAATGCCCTTCATCAGGCATCGGAGAAAAGATTGTAAAAGTTTTCCTGGGTAGAAATGAAAGTTCGTATTTCATAGAAGAGTTGAAAGTGGTAAAATCTGTTTAGAAAAATTCATTTTATATACAGATTAGGCTCAGACAAAAGTTAGAATAGTCTCTTTACCTCAAAATGCATAGGTTTATAGATATTGGCGTAAGAAGGGACCTCAGGAGGTCATTGAGTCTGACCCCCTGTCCTGGGACTGGAATTGAGCACTGGGTTCAGACAACCCCAACCAGGCGCTTGTCCAGTCTCCTCTTAAAGACCCCCAAGGTAGCGGAGAGCACTACATCCCTTGGAAGCCTGTTCCAGATTCTGGCAACCCTTACTGTGAAGAAGTTCTTTGTAATGTCCAATGTAAATCTGCTCTCCGTCACTTGTGGTCATTGTTCCTAGTTACTCCAGGGGGTGCCCTACTAAATAGAGCATCTCCTATTCCCTGCTGCCTTCCCCTGATGAATTTATAGGCAGCCACAAGATTGCTGCTCAGCCTTCTCTTGCAAAGGCTGAAGAGATCTAGGTCCCTCAGTCTCTCCTTGTAGGGCCTTGCCTGCAGACCTCTGACCATACCAGTAGCCTCCTCTGAACCCTCTCAAGATTCTCCGCATCCCTCTTGAAGTGCAAAACTGGATGCAATACTGCACCCGCTGTCTGACCAATACCGCATGGAGGGGAAGCATCACCTCCCTGGACCTGTTTGTTATGCACCTGCTATTGCATGAGTGTATTTAGCTTTACTCATTACTTTGTCACACAAATGGCTCATATTCATCTTGGAGTCAGCTATGACTCTGAGATTCCTTTCTGCCGCTGTGCTGCTGAGAGTGTCATCCCCCAGCCTGTAGGAGTGTTGGGTATTCCTTCTCCCTAGATGCAGCACTTTGCACTTGTCTTTGTTGAACTGCATCCTATTCTTTTCTGCCCAGGCGAGACAAATTTAGCAAATTTTAGCCTAACCTTTAAATGTTTTTGTTTTGTTACAAATTTTAGTTGCAAAATTAAAAAGTATGTGCATACATCAGATCTATTAAAATTGCTATTTTGGTCCTTTTATTAATTTGAGAATAGAGAGTGCCTAAAAGAGTTAACTTTGTAATGGGATTTCCAGTTTAAGCATCACAAAATTACCTAATAAAAAGTTAGATGTTTCGTTTTCTATTTTTAATGTATTTATCACATATTTTATATTAATATAAGTTCTTTATTCTTCCTTCTAAAAATAAGAATATTCTGTTCTATTTCAATCAGTTTGTAAGGAAAACTTATGTTAGAACAGAAAGTAATTCAGTGGAAATTAAATGTGAATACACTATCTGTCCTAATCTTGTATATCGTTGTCCTAACTGATGGGATGATATTTCAGTAAGTTTGAAGTAGGACCATTTAAACGTCTCTTTCTGGATTGTCTACTGATGCCGGTGTTAAGTGAAATGTCTCCTCTAGTGGTAATTGCAGTAATAGTGACTTACAATTATCATTAAAAACCCACAAAATGCCCTGCTTTGTCTTTTATGTTTTGTTCTAGTTTGAAGATGCTTCAACTGGTAATATTCAGAATGAAGTGACATCTGTCATCCTTTATCACCATTTTTGTTCAGATTTGGCAGCCTCTGAGCCTTCAGTTAACATAATATTGTTGCATCTCAGCTGCCAAACTAGACACCTTTCAGGGCTGTGCTTTTGCGTGTGTAGGTGTGCTTGCTTCCTTTTCTGAAAATTGTGCCTCTGGTTGCTTTTGAAAGTGTAGGCCTTATTTTCTTGCTTTATTAAATGTTTCAAGACTAGCAGAGTCCATGTTTAACTTAACACACAAGCCTTTTAATGTCATTGTAGACACTTTTAAACACCAGTAGTAATTTTATGGAGTTTTTAAGGACTCGGTTCATTGGCTAATTCAAACAAATGATTTGTTTTGGTCAGCTTCTTCAAAGATTTGATTACTTGCACCAGTCTTGCCAGGGATCATTAAAAAAAATATCATTTGTGCTAAGTGACAAAAAATCCATAAAAAGTTGTTTTATTACTCTGGCATTTAAGAGAGAAACAGCTTAAAAATCTGAAAGATGGATTTCCCGAGTTTGTGATCATTCAGGCTTACACAGTCAAATGAATTGGTTATTTGTAGTGACAGTTTTGCTGAAACATTTGTATTCTGAGACATTAATGAGAAATTGCCTATAAATAAAATTTTCCTGACTATGAAATACTGGTGTCCTTTAGACAAACTTCCATTTGAGTTTGCGGTTTGTCTGATAGTCTCTGTTTAAAAAGATCGCATCCCATCTTCATGTCCTTTCATCTAGAAGTCTTCTATTATGCAGTATATAAAAAATATTTCAGTTTAGAGTGCTGATTACAGATCAGCAAACCACTGCTAAGTTTTATCCCTAAACAGGAAAATATTTTGGACTCTGAGCTCCTCCCACTGATAGAAGTTTGGCCACTGACATTATAGGAGCAGGAGATGACCTTTGTGTCTTGGTTCTCAAAGTCTTTGCTCTCATTTTATTAGAAGGCAAAATCAGTTCTGTAACTTTTTTTTTTTTTTAATATATAGCATTAGATTGCAAAGGTTTTTTGTCCCTGCAATATATTATGCTTTAAGAATTCTCATATAAACAACTTGACATTACATTCATTGTTGCACAAGTCATTTTTCAATAATATTTGCTTAAAGCTATCATTTGAACTGCTTGAAAAGTATTCCTTAGCTTGCTGGAAATTTAAAAAAACTCTGAACACATTATTCCAGTTACTATTAAAGCCATACTTTAGAAATGAAGTTCAGTTTGAGGAAGCATCAGAATACTATTAACCAGACGCTTAGCATGATTATGAACTCAAATAAGGACCTACTTCATAAAAATATTTTCTTCTTCCTTGTATTAATTTGTTTTTGGATAATCATAACTGATCCTTCTCTTGTCAGCCTCCATTTCAGTACTACAGAATGTTTTCATTTTTAACCCTTTTTATTAACAGGATTTTGTGCTACTTCCATAGCAAAAATTATCTGGTTAATTCTTATGTCCAGCAATTGTTGTTGCTTCTATTGCTCTCATGGTTATAATTATTTTTTAAATTTACATAAAGTACTTGAATTGAAATTTGAATGAAATCAGTTTCCCTTGCTTTCCTCTGCCTTATGTTTGATCTAACATTTCAGGAATGAAAAGTGATGTGACTTGCATGCTTTTAAATCTAAATGATAGTGTATCGTATTGTATTGTACTGTATGTGAACTATATAATAGTATGATATTCCATTCTTTGGTTAGCTCTGCAAAATATTGTTTCCGATTATATTTTAGTGTATGAGTTCACACTATATATTCAGTTTAATGCCTTCATTTATAGATGTAATCTTCGCACTAGACCAGGGGGGTCAAACTCACTTGGGGCCTTTAGTCAGATCTAAATCCCAGTGCTCCTTGCAGGCCAGATCTGGCCCTGAGTATGGGGCAAAGACCACCACTACAGCCTTTGAGGTAGTGGTGGCCATCATGGTAGCGATTGCCACCATGGCTGTAGAGGGTCAAGTAGCCACAGACCAGACAGGCAATTGCTGTTTCAGAGGTGGCACAAATGGCAGCAGACTGTGTCCACTTGGGATCCCAGAGCCCTGGATTCTGTGGCAGGCTAAGCACACCACAGGCCATGCTCCCAGCTTCCAGTAGTCTTTTGGTAGCTTGGTGGGCTGGATGGAGCGGCTCTGCAGGCACCCCTGCTCTAGTGTGAAGACTAATTCTTTTCATTTTAATTTGCATGGAAAGTAGAATAATTCTTGATAGTTTGTCATCCACGATTTAGAAGAGTGGGAGAGGTGAGAATAGAAAGATAATCTGAGAAATTTTCAGATGATTAGCAGTTTTGTAAATTCAAGTTCATTCTTGTAACATAACTTTGTCCTGCTATTTTGGGATGTAGTACTACTTACATAGCATTTAGGTGCATCAGTCAAATTTTCCATTGCTTAGGGATTTAGAATGATGCATGCCTGTGCTGCACTTTGACTGCTTTGCTCCTTGAGTGGAAAGAGAGATGAATCTTCACAGGAATGAAATCTGCACCCCTCCACCCCCCGCCTCTCCCCCTCCCAATCCCAAACCTGCCTAGACAAGCACTGAAAGAGTTCGGCAGCTTTAGACAGATCAAATGCATAACCCAAGGAAAAAAATAATTGCTTTTAACAGAGTCAAGACTATTTCCTTTAGCAGAAAGCATATCTTAATTTGGGCAGACAATATGTTTAATTCTTTGTTCAGGCCTTTTAAAGATATAATGCTAGGACTCTTGGATTTCAGAAAGCAGCTTGTTCTGGCCAAGCGTACAGACCATTGAATCATAGGTTTTCTCAACTTGGGGAAGAAAATGTTCATCTCCTTCCTGAAATATTAAGCGAAACATTAATCAGAAAATATACACGGAGACTTTTTAGTTGTCCTTTTAATTTAAAGATGCAGAAACAGATCATACATATATTTCATATGCCACAGTAATAGTCCAACAGCTATACATTGTACCCATACAAATGAAGGAGGAGGTAGGTCTTCTAGTTTAAATTTTGGGTTGAATCTCTGAAGATGGGGCTTCAGTTCTTATTCTGAAGTAGATTTCTTCAGTTGAAGCCAGGAGCAGAATATGAGCTAATATAGACAAACCTGCTATCTATCAAAAGCTCTTAAATTTACCCATTTATCCCTGTGTTGAATTTCTTTCAGGAAGGGATCTAATATTGATCAAAAGGCAAGGATTGACTATGAGAAAAAATTATACAGTGGAAAATTGAAAGTTTAAGACTGTTTTATTGTATAGTCAAAATGATTCTGTAATGAAGAAAGCAGACAACTTTGACTAAAAGTTTGTCATAAGACAATGTCAAAGTGAAGGCTAAGATTAGAAATGGGAATGAAAGAGTAGTATTTAGTAAAAGGGGTGGGGGTGGAAATAACCAATTATTTATCAACCAGAAGGTAAAAAGTATAGAAAATTGATTTGGAAAACCATAGATATCCCGGAAAAAGTCATGGAAGGAAAGCTAAGGCAAAATTTAATGCATCAGGAACAAAATCCTTATTAGGAACCAGTCATTAATAAACCAGAAGGTGCAAAGTATAGGAAATGGTTATTGAAAGCCATAGCAGATACTGGTTTCAGTCAATAAAGAATGAAAGGACAGGAGTATGATACATTCCAGTATAGTTTTATTGGTAGTCTTATGGAAAATGGATCTTCTCAATGATGATTTCACTCCTTCAAGAGATTTTTGTTTGATTTTTGGTAGCCACATAGATATGATAGGCTTCTCTGAGGTGCAATATTACATGATAGTCTAATGCTAAAAAGTTAGGAGTATACAGGATAAATAAAAATGGCAGATTGGTAAATGCTGCTCAAGACAAGACAGTTATTTAGCAACATGGTTTTCTGAGCAAGCTGAGCCTTTTAAAAAAAAAAAAAAAAATCTGTTCTAATACAGCCATATGTGAAGTTATTCATCTAGGCTAGTGGTTTTCAACCTTTTTTCATTTGTGGACCCCTAAACATTTTCAAATGGAGGTGCAGACCTCTTTGGAAATTTCTAATTGAGGTGCAAACCTCTTCAAATTGTAAGTGGGCATACATATACTTTTTATTGATCATAGTCATCTTTCGTGGACCTGTAAGACCTAGTCCGTGGACTCCCAGGGGTCTTTGGACTACAGGCTAAAAAACACAGATCTAGGCAGACCAAATGTAGGCCATAACTAGAGAATGGAAGAATGTATCCTGGAAAGTATTGAAAAGGATCTAGCTTAATGGTTCTCAAACTTTTATAGTAAAGGCACCTCTCAGAAAATGCCAGCTCTTGGCTTTCACTCCTTGTTTGTGTGTTTGCTTGTTTGTTTGGCCCACGGAAAAATAATAGAACAGTTTTGCTGTTGCAAAGCACTCAGACCACAACAGGTAAGAACGTTTTTGATGGTGTGGATTTGTATTTGAAATCTCTGGTTTTATCTTGTGAATCACGTGTAGGTGTGTGTACACATAACAATGCTAATATTGCACAGCTTGGGGCACCCACAAAAGGATCTCAGGGCACCCCAGGATGCTGTGGCACCCTTATTGAGAATCCATGATCTATAAGCTCAGAATGATCTCCCAGTACAATGATATAGCAGAAGAGGTAATTGCATCTAAGGATGTATGAGAAGAGTATGCAGATACCTTCAAGGATACTAAAGGGCCCTTTAATATACTAGAAAAGGGCAGGAAGCAATGGAAGCTGGTCAAGCAAAGGCAAACTGAAAAAGTACAAATTGTTAACAATGAGGTGCTTTACAAGAGGTGTATGCTCATTCTCATGTTTTCAGATGAAGTCTGAATACATTTAATCAAAACACAGGTTAGGTTCAGTACAAGGAAACTGGGTGAATTTTAAGGATCTGTGACAGGATACCAGACTAATTAACCTACATTGTTTTTTTCTCCTGAGTTTCCTGAATAAATATTCATAAAAATATTAATAAGAGAGTGCACTTTTTGATTTATGTCACATTCATTTTAGTTGGGAATTCAAATAAATAAAGAGGTCCACCAGATCCTGAGCCTTGACATCTTTTGGAAGCACTGTAGACTTTTCTATTTGGGCAGGTATTTAGCAAACAAAGCTAGGCTGAGCTATTATTATGGGGATCTCTGTCTAATATTGATATTCTAGCTTCCTGTTTTTTGTTCTCTTGACTTGTAAAATTTAATATTGCACAGTTGTAGGGTATTCTGTGGTTAAAAAATATGCAGAACTTTTGGCAGAGGTGATATCTTTTATTAGATCAACTAAATAGTTGCAAAAAAAAAAAAATCTTTATTTGCAAGCTTTTGGGCTCTCATACCCTTCCTCAGGCAAAGGAGAAAGCACAGATTGTAACATTTCTTGCAGGTAGAAATGAAAATTCATAATGCACAGGAAAATAAAAGATGTTATAGTTTCACTTTGGTGGTTCTTTGATCAAAAGCATCCAGGTTTTTAGTCATTGATATTTTGTTACAAAATTAAACTGATGCCATAATCATTATTTGATGTTTAGCAGTTTATCCAGTCTTCCATCTACAGTTCCTTTTAAAAAAATCTGCATGTACTAAATGAACCTGGACTCTCTAAACTCTGAACTTTAACAAATTATCATAGATACTGCCAAATACATTTTCTTCATTCTTTTCCAGGTCTTTACAAAACCCCCTTTTTCTGTGAATTCTGTAATGTAGAATAGTAGCCTTCCCCCCCCTCTCCCCCCAAATCTTACTTTCTGTGGATATTCAGTTGTTTGAAATACTCTAATTTGTTGTTTTTACCTCATATATTCCAAATCTATTTTCTAGGTGCTTTCTATTAGAAGAAAAACATCATCATGAAGAAATTCTTCTGTCTGCACTCCTTTTGTACTGTTTCCTTCTTTTATAACAAGTACCAAATGTGTGCTAGAGTTGAATATGCAATTGGAGGTAATTTGAATTATCCACAATTACTGTTGGAGTATTCAGTTTCCTATCTGACAGACTTTTCTATCTGTGGACTCCTGCACTCTCCTGCAAATAATTGCGTCAACTGTGCTGTTACTAAATCAGTCCTCATCCAGATTTTTTTTCACTCCTCCAGCTTTGTTATGTTAAGAAGACAGTATTTGTGTACATGTTTACACAATGTTTAATTAAAAAAATTTCTAGACACTGACCCTTGCAACTATTTATTTCTGCCCTGAGCTGTATTATCTTCTTCATATTCTTTATGTGAATGACCTGAGTTTTCAAAAAAAAAAAATCTTTGCTGTTCAGGCAGAATATTAATTAACCAGAGGTTTTTGTGCACCAGTGCACACAGCTTTCCTTTTATTTTGCCTTTCTATTGGAGTTCTGCCTTCAGTTTAGGTCAGAAATGGCTCTTAGCCTGCTGTACAGAACATCTTTTAAATTTTTTTCAATGACAATAGCATTGCATTTTTTCAATGACAATAGCATGGAAAATTGGAAAGATTAAGGTATTAGCTCCCGAACCAAGGATTTTCCCCCAGGCTGTGTTTGCTACTAATAATGTATAGTAGGCCAAGACACAAACTAAATCTTGTAGCCTGTTAAACATTATCTGATCTCATCTGGGTACGTGTAGTCTAATTCTAGGTTAGCTACATCTTTTTTATGTTAAGGCCCAAAGTGGACCTGACCATTATCACCACTCCTCCATCTTTTCTCCAGATATAATTTGGAGCCGTGGAGATGCAGACTGGAATAATGTTACATCCTTAGCAACTGGGCAGAGGTCCTTTATAAAATGCCTTAGGCTAAGTATAGATGTTCAAAAAGCCCCTGGCGGAAACGCTCTATCATACTTCACTTAAAGTGCTATAAGTTAGAGTGGGAATGAACTGAACAGACATTTGCCATTCTATGGGGGGGCACTCAGTGCCTGCCTGTGCTAGCCAAGGGAAGCAGGTGGGATGCACTCCCACATGCCTCCCAGGAGGATGCTAGAGCAGCCTCTTTTCCCAACTCTGCCCCCTCCCCCCCCCCATCAGCAGCAGCTGCAGGGGAGAGATGGGGTGGGGGGGGAACAGAGACCTCTTGCCATAAGGGGACCCCCACAGCTTGCTGGCTGGTTGGGGTGGGGCGAGCCAGGTCTGCATGACTGGGGGGGGGCTCCCCCCTTCCCCCCAGCCTCTTGACACCTGTAAATAAGAGCTGCAGTGCAAGACTGCCCAGCCCAGCTTTTCAATGCATTGGGAAATGGGGCTGGGGAGGGGAAGGGAAGGGAGCCCCCCTGCCATGTGAACTTGGCCCAGTCCCCTGAGACCCTATTCAGCAAGCTGTGGGAGGGAGGGAACCTCATGGCAGGGCGAGAGGCTCCTTTCCTTTGTTGGCTCCAGTTCCCAGCATGGCAAAAAGTGGAACTGGGCAGATCTGTGGTACAGCTTCTGGCTGCCATTGCCAGGAAGCTTGGGTGAGAGTGGGTTGCGGAAGGTAGCCCACTGACCCAAGAGCTCCCCCACACCTTGCTGGCTGGCTGGCTGGCTGGCTGGCCGGCCGGCCGGGGTAATGCATAGGGGGTGCATGCGGGTGCATGTGCACCCCTTGCATGTGGCCATGCACCCCTTGCAAAAAGGGGCCGCTGACATTGTTGGTGGTGCCTGTGGGCGGTCACCGCTTACCACCCCCCTGTGCCACTGGCTTCCTGCTCGCCACTGCTGGGATCCTGCTGCTGCTGGCGCAGCTGTGTCCCCCCCCCACCCCCCAGCCTCCGGGGGCATGTGCCATTCATGCTGGCTGGTGTCTCAGGGGGCCAGGCCAGGTCTGTGTGGCAGGGGCGCTTCATTCTTCCACAGCCCAGCTTCTTGATGCACCAGGAACTGGGGCTGGGGGGGAGAGGGAGGCTGTGGGGGGCAGAGAGCCTTTTCTGTCTCCTCTCTGGGTACAGAGTGACAATTTTTGCCTGATCTGGCCACGAAAGCAGTTTATAGCTGTGACCAAACACAAGTGCGCAGCTGCAGACAGCTTAAAAAATGGGTGATCGGGTGAAAAATCTGACCCTCATTCCATGAGGGCTCAGATGAAGACATTTCAAAATGTAGCATGTTCTTTAACTTGTTTCATAGTTTCATAGTTGGTAGGGTCGGAAGGGATCTGAGCAGATCATCAAGTTCAATCCCCTTCCATGGCAGGAAAGAGCACTGGGGTCAAATTACCCTGGCAAGGTGTTCATCTAGCCTCCTCTTAAAGACCCCCAGGGTAGGAGCCAGCACCACTTCTCTTGGAAGTTGGTTCCAGATTCTAGCCGCCCTGACTGTGAAGTAGCGCCTCCTGATGTCTAGCCTGAATCTACCCTCTGCCAGCTTGTGACCATTATTTCTAGTCACTCCTGGTAGTGCTCAGGGGAACAGGGACTCCCCCAGTGCCTGCTGGTCCCCCCTGACTAGTTTGTAAATGACCACTAGGTCCCCCCTCAGCCTTCTCTTGTGGAGGCTGAACAGGTTCAGGTCCCTTAGCCTCTCCTTGTAGGGCCTGCCCTGCTGCCCCCTGATCATGTGGGTGGCCCTCCTCTGGACCCTCTCCATGTTGTCCACATCCCTCCTGAAGTGTGGCACCCAGAACTGGACGCAGTACTCCAACTGCAGCCTGACCAGTGCCGCATAGAGGGGGAAGATCACCTCCTTGAGATGCATCTGTAGATGCATGACAAGGTACGGTTGGCCTTCCTGACCGTGTCCTCACACTGTCGGCCCATGTTCATTTTGGCATCAATGACTCCAAGATCCTTTTCTGCCTCTTCACTGAGGAGTTCCCAGCCTGTCACTGTTTTCAGAATGGGAGGAGGAAAAGGGAGTGGGGAGAGTTCATTTGGGTTTTTTTCAGCCCCTCCCAGAAGGTGGGGCAGGTATATTGGAACCCCCCAGGTCGGGGGGCTCCAGTTCACCCACCCCACTGTTGGCGATGCATAGGGGGTGCACATGCACCCCCCTGAGATTGGTGGTGCACCCCCTGAGATGGGCTGCTGCTGCTTGCCACCCCCACTGCTGACGCCACTGTGGCTGCCTGCAGAAGCTCCCTGCTCCATGCCAGCAACATCTTCACTGCCTGCAGGCGATTGCCGTGCCCCCCCAGCATTGGGAGGCACACGCCATTTATGCACCCCACCCTTTAGCACCAGCTGTGGAAACCCAAGAACAAGCTCCCTCTGCTCCTTTGCCTGCTCCCATTCTGAAAAGTGAGGAGTGGCAGAGAGCTATGGTTATTGCTATAGGAGCCTGGCTGCGGGCTCCCAGCTGGTAGCTAGATTTCTTTCCCCCCTGGAACCAACAGTGAACTTCTGTCTGGTCTGGGGTAATGTAACTCAGAATGCTTTGCAGAAATCTCTGTGTTACGCTGGTGAGCTGGACTTCTGTCTGCACCCTCTGTGACAGCTGGGGGGTGAGGCTGGGCCAGTGCTCATCTAGAGCAGACAGGCACTGGCCAAGCCTAGCAAGCTACCCAGCAAGGGGACTCTGGGATGGCGATAGAATGTAACCTAGATTGAAGCATGATGGATGTGGTACAGATGGTCAAAAAGTGCTCTAACCCAAAGCGCTTTAGTCTAATACTACATCTATCCAGGGTTAACTTTAGAGTGGGATCCTCCATTTTTAAAGTGCTTTCAGTGCCATGACTGTCTGTTCTGTTATGGCTTTAAAGCACTTTGTGTGTTTAATGTGCATTGTGTAACCTCTGTACCTGGCCTTAATTTACAGGACAATGATCTCATTGACAAAACCATTGCTTATCAGAGTAGGTATTGATCAATTATGTTAGTGCTAGCATATGTCATAGCATATGTAAGTAGGACTGATAAACGGCTGAACTTACTTCCCTTCTCTGAATCAATGAGGCCCTTCTAACAGCATGCTTTAGAATATGTACCAAAGAAATCTATATTACAAAAAACTGTTCATGACAGGCGAGAAGCTAGGGTGATAAAATTTAGTTTGATAAATCCATTATCCTCCATGGAAGAGCTTAAACAAATTGACCTTCTGGAAACATTTCTGTTACTTATGAAGGCACAATTAGGTGTATTAAATCAATAAGCTTCTTTCAGTAGCAGCAGTGATTGGATGGACTTACAAAATTCAGTGAAAAGAGGAGTTGGGGCCTTTATTATTCTGGACTTAGAATCAAATGTTTTCATGAAATCTGGAAAAAACATGTTTTACTAGTGTATTCCAAATGCAGTATACTTAATATAATTCACTATAAAATCTTGGCTGTTAAATATTGTACAGTTTAACTGTATTCAACCCTTAATTAATTTTTTATTCAATGGATTGCTTTTACCATATTGTGGAAATGTCAGAGAAAAAGTATTCTGGACAACTACTGTGCATTGAAAACATTAACATGCTTTGTTAATTGTTACTTTTTTTTTTTTATTTAAATGTTTACCAAATCAAACAGCCATTGACTTTTAAGTTGCCTTGGTTAATCTCCAAATATTTTTTTTGCCTTTTTTTAGAGAAGAAAAAGACTAACTGAAATGCTAATCTACTCAAGTTTTCTTTTCCCTCACTATTAAATAAGTACAATGTAAAATTTGCTGCATGTTACATTACGGTTTTAATGTTATCTATGTTTATCCAGAATTTACTCATGTTTTGCTTTACATTATACAAGCATGCGATCTGTATAACTTCTAAATGTGTAAGGGGCAAATATATTTAAGGACCAAATAGAAAAATGCCTCACAGGTCCAGTGCAAGCTATTCAACTAATAACTTGATGCCTATCACCTGTGCTATTGAAAATATTCTCCTATTCTATATCTGAATTGTTGGGTTTTACCCAGGCATCAGACACGAACAAAGCTATATAAGGGGAAATAAAATCTCTGTAGACTTTTTCACAATGCTTTTCAGGCTTCTATTGTGGTTTCTGCCGACTGTTTTATGTAGTGTCTGTACTTCTCTCTTGTAACCAGTTCTCTCCTCATTTCTTTCACTTTCTAGCATTGTGTCTGCTTAGTTCCTATTATGCTTCCCTTTCTGCTGTGTTCTTTCTATTGCTGTATCTAGGTCAACTTCTGGTCTTCTGTGTAAATTCAACCTTATAATATAGTGCCTGATTCTCTAAGCGAGAATCATTCACATGCTGAGAGGAAATGCTGTCTAATAAAGTGCTGACTTGATGCAGGCAGGATAAACGGCCTGGAAGAAGTAGGAGGAGGTATTTAAACTAGGTTACTAAGAGCAAATAATAGAAGAACACACTGAAAATGGCAGAGCCTGCTCTTTTTTATTGCAATATGTTGAGATTCCTGGAGAGATTAGAACTAGTGCAACAGTGTTTTGTTTCATCAGTATTGTTAAATGTCGAAATTAAAAAAAAATAGTATTTAATTGTTAGGATAAATATCAGAGCCTACTTTGCCACTGATGTGTTGAATACAAGTATGAGGGCTGTGACATGGACATGTGAAAGTTTCTGGTAGTTAGCTAACCCATTTCTCCAAGTTTAAGATCTTAAAAAAACCTCCAAAAAACAAATCTGAACTAGGCAGACAAAGTTCCTTGCGTAAATCCGATATCTTTTATTAGACCAACTCAAATAGTTGGAAAAATTATTCTTTGTAAGCATTTGGTTACAAATACCTTTCATCAGGCCAAGGAAGCATCTGCAGTTGGTCTGTACTCTTCCTGAACGGCGTAGTAAAGCAGCCAGAGGCCAGTATGTATGCAAGAAAGACAGTCAGTTTAAATGTAAACTAAGGCAGTCAATAGGTGGGAGAGAGAGGTGGGGGTGGGGAGGAAGAGAGGACAAGAAGACTTTAATGTAGCTATAGAGTAGGCAACGTTTTTTGACCGGAGTGCCAAAAACCTTCCAAGGTGCCTACCTTGGAAGGTGCTGGAGTGCCGGTGTGCCAGAAAAACAAAATGAGGGCAGGGGGTACATGGCAGGAAGCCCTGCTTGTGCCCCTTGCCCCCCCAGCCCTGATGCCCCTGCCCCCCAGCCCGGGCTCTGTGGCCATAACCTGGGCCAGCTGCAGACATCTGCTGCCTCTCTGCCCCGGCCCTGGCCCCAGCTACCTCCCGGCCCTGGGCTCTGGAGAGGCACCATATACCGGCAGTGCTTCCCGTTGTGCTGCCCTTGCCGCTTCTGCAAAGCAACGTTGGACCCCGGTGCAGCAGGGCACAGTAGGAGGCACAGAAATTTGCCAGCTCCCTGCTGCCCTGCCACACTTCCCCTGCAGGCAGGGGCAGCAGTGAGGAGCACAACCCTGTGCTGCTGCCATGTACACAGGGGAAGTGTGGCAGGGCAGTGGGGAGCTCAGAGCAGGTAGCTTTCTGCGTCCCCCGCTGTGCCCTGCCGCGCTGGGTTCCAACGCTGCTTTGCAGAAGTGGCAAGGACAGCACAGCGGGGAACATTGCTGGTATGTGCTGCCTCCCCAGAGGCCAGTTTGGGGCTGGGAGGCAGCTGGGGCTGGGGCAGAGAGGCAGCAGATGTTTGCAGCTGGCCCAGTTTCTTGGTAGCTGCTGATAGCCATGGAGCCTGGGCTGCTTGCAGCAGGGCTTCCATAGGAACAGCCCGGGCTCCATGGCTATCAACAGCTACCCAGAGCTGGGGCCAGCTGCAGCCGGGAGGCTACAAACAGCTGCTGCCCTCTGGGCCCTGGCTCCAGGCCCCAGGAAAACAGCAGGTGTTGGCACTGTGCCTGTTGGGGGCGGAGAGGCAGCAGCTGTTTGTAGCCTCCCGGCTGCAGCCAGCCCTAGCTCTGGGTAGCTGCTGGAGCCCAGGCTGCTCCCAGCAGGACTTGCAGCGTCCCAGCTGCCTGCTGGGAGCAGCCCGGGCTCCCAGCTAGCAGCAGCTACCCATGCAGCTGGGAGGCTGCAAACAGATGGGCCGGGCTCTGGAGCCCAGGCATCACCTGCATGGTGGTGGCGACTGTGCGCGCACCTCAGGGCAGACAGTAGGGCGGTGCAGCCTGCCTCGAGGTGTGCACGCGCAGTTGCCACCAGCATGGAGCTGATGCCGGAGCTGTGGAGCCCGGTGCAGCTGTTTGCACCCTGCCTGCTGCAGCTGCCTAGAGCCCAGGCTGGCTACAAACAGCTGCACCGGGCTCCAGAGCCCAGTCACCAGTTCTGTGCCAGAAGCAGGGGAGAGACTGGGGTTGCACTCCCTCAGGCCCTTCCCCTACCCCCTGCTCTGAGACACGCATGCACGTGCCGGTCCAGAGCTGATGCCTGGGCTCTGGAGCCTGGTGCAGCTGTTTGGAACCTCCTGGCTGCAGCCAGCCCTGGCTCTCTGTAGCTGCTGCCAATCATGGAGCCCGGGCTGCTTGCAGCAGGGCTTGCAGGTTCCCAGCCACCTGCTGGGAGCAGCCCGGGCTCTGTCGCTGGCAGCAGCTACCCAGAGTCGGGGCTGGCCATGGCGTGCCAAGCAAAATGTCCTCGCATGCCATGCTCGGCACGCATGTCGGTGGTTGCCGACCCCTGCTGTAGTTGATGGAGAGGGGGTGGGGAATGAATATAGCTGGTAAAAAGTGGAGAGGTTACTTGGGGAATCAGATGTCAGGCAGGTTATAATGTGTCATAAATCCAATGTCTATATTTAGTCCATGATTTTTTTTGTATCCAGTAGGTTGACCAAGTGAAGTTCATAGGCTTGTCTGTGAGAGGTGTTTTTGTAAATTCCCTTTGAGGATTAGAATTGAGAGGTTGGAGGGAGAGTGGTTTTCTTGTGAGAAATGTGCCGCACAGGTAATTGGGTATTCTCATCTTTGATAGATTTCCAGTATGCATTCATTCTGGTGCGCAATTGTTGCTTGGTGTCGCGTACATATTTTCCATCGGGGCATTTGGTGCATTGGATGAGGTAGATTACATTTCTGGAGGTGCAGCTGTAAGATCCAGGAATGCTGATGGTTCTGTTGTGGGGTGTCGTTATTGTCGGGTTGGTGCAGAAGTGTTGGCAGGTTTTACATTTTGTGTCATGGCATAGTCTGGATCCATTTAGTGTGTTTTGGGCCATAGGAAGTTTCCTTCTGGTGATGAGGTTGGTGAGGCTGGGTGCTTGTTTAAAGGCTAGGATGGGTGGTTCTGGGAAAATCTGTTTGAGAACTGGGTGGTCTTCTAGTATGAGTTGCAGTTGCTTGAGGGTTTTCCATATAGGTTCCAGGAAGGGATGATATGTCATAACCAGAGGTGTGTGATTCATGGGGGTTTTCCTCCTGTACTGCGGCAATTCTTCACGTGGTATCTGGGTGGCTCTTTTTTAAAAGCGTGATCTCTCTCTCTAGAAGAGTGTCCTTGCTGAGTGAAGATCCTTTTGAGACTTGTGAGGTGATGATCACAGATGTTCTCAGTGCAAATTTGGTGGTATCAAAGGGCTTGGCTGTACGTTACAGCTTGCTTGGTGTGTTTAGGGTGATTGCTGGTTCTGTGCAGATATGTATGTTGGTGTGTGGGATTCTTGTATATGGTGGATTGCATTTTACCATTCTGGATAATGATCTTTGTGTCTAAAGGAAATGTTGGTGTTGGAGTATTCCAGAGATAGTCTGATGGAGAGGTGATATTTGTTGAATTTCTGATGGAAATCGATCAGAGATCGATGTTTAATCAGTCATTGAGCATTTTGCTTTTTATTATAAACATATAAGGAAGTTCATCAGTATCGTTTTTGCTTCTGTAGGTAAGATCAAGATTATTTAGCATGCAGTGTATTCATGTGTGCAGACACTTAGCCCTTCTTATCAGGGTTTCTAAATTCTGTTGAGATCATCAGGACATACACTTTAGAAGAGAGACAGGTTTATTTATTATGTTGAAAGTGCACGAGGCCTCAAAAGGTAGTAGGAAATGACACATCACAGTTGTTTATTTTCATACAAACTAACTGTAGATTGTCAGTTATATTTTTGGTTTCTACCAGGAGAATGGGGATTCTCCCAGTACCAACATAGCACCTGTACATGGCCAAGAATTACAGCTGTATTAGCATACACTATAAACTCATAGAAGGACAAATTATCTCTACAAGGCAAATTGTTCATTGCTAACAGAGGCAAACGGCTGGACTTGGAAAAAACCAAAAAACCCCCAGAACAAAAATGAAACAGACCAAAAACAAAACCAGAGAGAGAGAGAGAGAGTAACATCTTTAAAAGGCGCTGTGCTCCTTTATGTCCTTCTTGTCATAGGTCCACGGGATATTGCATACAGGATCATAAGGAAGTAAGGCTGCAATGGATTTTATGAGGCCGTCTAGTCCAGCTCAGGGAAGCATCTAAACCATCCCAGCGAAAGTCTGTCTAACCTGCTCTTGAACATTTCCACAGCTTCTCTAGGTAGTCTATTCCACCATTTGACCACCATCATAGTCAGAAAGTTCTTCTTAAACCACAACCTAAATTTCTTCTTTGTTCCCGGGAGCCACAAAGAAAAGGCCATCTCTGTGCTCTTTATAATTGCCCTTCAGGTATTTGAAGACTTATCATATCCCCCTCTGTCATCTCTTCTGTAGACTAAATAACTCTAGTTCTTTAAGCTTTTCCTAATAAGTCATGTTTCACAGGCCCCTAATCATTTTTGTCACTCCCTGCTGGACTCTTTCCAATCTGTCTGCATCTGTTCACAATACTCCAGGTGAGGCTTCTACTGTGCCAAATAGAGTATAAGAACCATTTCCCTTTGCTTGTATGAGACACTCCTGTTAATTCAACCTAGCATGCTGTTGTTGCCTTTTTTTTTTTAATAGCAAAAAGAGTACACTTGTGGCTCGTATTCTTATGATATATGTTGATGTCAGGAGATATATGCAGCTTGAGTTTGCAGCTAGTTAGCTTCATAGCTGCCTTGGCTCCAATGCATAGAATGTGGATGGTTACAAAATTAAAACATACCTCTGAGAAAATACAATGTACAAACATTTATTTCAAGGAAGAGAGCAACCATCAGAATAAGAGATCTCCTGACTCCTGGAAACTGGGCTTCTTAAAACCATGTTATGGCTCATCTTTCCTTTTCATTTAATATGAAATAAAAATCTTAAGTTTAGCTGTAAAAAGTTAACCAAGGGAATACTCTATTTTTTTTTATACAGTCACTTGAACAGTTCCTGGGGGCAGTGGTGGACTGCTTTCTTTAATCTTCCATAGAAATATAAGAATTGTCTGCCTTTGGGGATATGAGAGCTTCTGGAATGCTTCAAGTAAACTTTTAGCTATTAAAATTTCTGCTTTGCCTAGCTGTAGGTGATGAGGATGCTTACTTAATATTTTTATTTTAACCAAGTGGACTATAATGAAACATGTCCATATTTTGTTTTGGACATATGATACTTTTGGGATATGTTTAAGTGTCTTACCTTTTGACTTTTAATTTGAATTCTAATTAAAGTTAATTGGGGTCCTTTAACAGAACAGTTCTTTTGCTACACTAGCTGCTGATGTTAAGCTTGGCTGTCCTTGGAATAACCTTATCTAAACAGTTGGTGGGTGTATATATCAAATCCTTGTACTGGCATTTTGTTAATATTTGCTTTTCTTTTATAAAACAGTTGACACAAGAAATATGAGGATTGATTACACAAATGGAAATCTGTGTCAGAATTTTGAAGTATCAGAATTTTTCAAGAGCAGAAATAATTTGTTCAGTTAAAAGTAAATGATATAAAATTTCATATAAAACAGTGTGTAAACTGATAGCATTCTTTCATTTTACACAGTTGAACGTTATGTTTGTAAACATAAGAGAAACTGGTATAAGAGAAGCTTTTATAATAGGATGTGCTGATGTGAAAGTACTAAGGAAAGGATTGGGCATTGGTTCATTTGTTGACTTAATTATCATTTTCTTAAGTATCCATTCTAAATATATACATAAGGAGCTCTAAATTATTTCATATGAGCTTTATTCATCTTCATGTTTTGGTTGCGAGTTTCAAATGGAAAATTACGTAGGAGCAAAATATGGCAGTACTTTTCTAGTCTATGATGATTACAATATTGACTTTTAAAATTGCTTTCTCCAGAGTCTTGGGGTTTGTTTGTTTTTTTTAGGTAGCAAGCTTCTTTGAAATTAGAAAGTGTATGCTGTTTAGATTCATAGGGCGCGTCCACACAAGCACACACATGTCTCTTGCCCCATCTGAAACCCCTTTGAGGTGGGGCAAGAGGCATGTGTGGGAATAAAAAAAATGTTCCCCATGCTGCAAACTTGCAGCGCAGGGAGAAAATTAGACCCCTGGGATATCCAGGGGTCTAAAAAAAAAACACTCCACAGAAGAGCGGAGCAAGGCATGGTCACAGACCGTGCCAGGGAGTAAGTCCTCCAAAAGAGATGCTCTGGTGGTCCCCGCATGCCGCACCGGGTCCTGCCACCATGGGAATGGCCTGGCCAGGCAGCATAGGGGCCCCAAGGGCAGCAGGAACCAGCTGGGCCTGGCACATGGTCCCCGCCTGCTGCGCCAGGTCCTGCCACCATGGTCCAACTGGGTGGGAGAGAGGCCTCAAGGGCAGCTGGGCCCGGCACATGGTCCTCACTTGCTGTGCTGGGTCCTGCCACCATGGCCCAGCCCGGCTGGGCCCCAGAAGCTGCTGAGAGCGAGTAGCCCTGAGCTGCTCGCCAGGGCAGCTTTTTGTACTGATGGAGCCAGGACAGGGCAGCTTTATATACTGCTGGGGACAGCACAGGTGCTGGCCCCAGGCTCTAGCTCCCCCTGGCTGCAGATCCAGGAGGAGCAAGGCAGGGTTATTTTGCCCCAAGTGGCACAATTCGCTCCACAACGAAGTGCATGTCGGAGCACACGTGCCGAGGCAAAAAGCCCTGGCTCAAATTTGCACTGCTTCTCTTTGAGCTGCTGCAGGTGGCTACTAGAGCAGTGACTCACTGAAACCTCCTTTTACCCTTGAACAGTTGCTCCAAAATCTATTTTTGTTTTACCTGTAGCCAGGCACAATTTTCCAGTTGCATTTTGTCTTATAGTTACTCCCAGCCAGATGAAGGAGGCAGAATATTGTTTTATATTAAGAATATTTTCTTTGACCAAAGGTGCTAGAATTACTTTATCTTTGCAAAATGGCGTTTCAGGCAGTAGTCCAAAAATGATAGTCTTTATACTAAAATGATTATCTGCTTTGAAAATCAGAGTAAGTTACTGAAAAAAAAAATAAACAGCAAATAAATAAATAAACAATTGGGTTTTTTTGCCACTTCAAATTTCCACTCTTCTCTTAGTCTTAAGATTTGAGTGCTTATTTCATTTAAGTGAAATCATCAGAATTTACTAAGAGTAACAGTTATCTGGGGTGCTTATTGAGGAAGAATCTATCTTGCTTTTATTTGGAACAGTATATTTATTTGAGGAATTAAGATTATATTATATTCAGAAGCATAATGATTTGTGTGTGGGGATATAACATTAAGTGGACTTGGATGGAGAGAATAATTGGTAGTTATTAGAAATATAGTACTGGATCCCCCTGCTGTTGTTGTTCAGTGGTAGAATCCTTGTTTGCCACATGGGTATAGCCATTGAGGCACTCAATGTCCAGGCTCGGTCTGGCCTTTGGCTTCTGTTTCAGTGGCTTAAAGGGGGATGGAAGGCCTGGGCAGCTTCTACTCCTCCATACTCCTGCCTAGGCATACACATCAAGGGTCCTGGTGACCTGTCACGCATATACCATGATCCAGAATGATTGATGGTTGCCCAAGGTCCCCACAAAGGGACCTGGGCACCAGATCCAATTTTTTTTAGGTGCTGCAGAAATTTTCCAACTCTGGTGGCACTTAAAGCCCATTGGTGCTTCTTTTTAATAGGAGGTATATGCACAGTCACCTAAGTCCTGATCAGGATTGCCAGCTATCCATAAATGTGTGGATAGAGGTTTTCCTTTTTTTATACTGTACATGAATTCCTGGAAATCAGTATATGACTTGAATTTGCATAAAGGGAACCCATTTTATGATGTAACAAATAGGGATACGTTCCAAGACCTCAACTAGACTGATGTGGCATTCTGCCTCTCCCAGGGCAGCTGCTGCTCCAGAAGCATGGGCAGTAGCTGCAGGCACTGCTGCTGGATGGCTTCATGGCTCACAGCTCCTGGGGAGCTGCACTGATGGGGCTGAACCAGGCTAGGGTGCAGGGGCACCACCACCCAGTTCAGCCCCCTCAAATAATTTTTTTCTTCCTCCACCTATGGTGTCACTCCCACAATGCACCGCACAAAGCACCTGACTGTGGGCCTTCACCATACCGATCGCATAAGAGTGAATTTACCTTGCATATAAAGATTTTTTTGGTATAAAAAGGGTCGTTGCATAAGAGCAAATTCGCACATACAGAATCCACAAAGTGAGGGAACCTTGTACTCTGTAAGTAACCAGACTATCATCATCTGTCCTTTAAAGTGTATTAAATTATGCTGTCTGTTTAAAGAACAAAAAAAAAAAGCAGCAGCACCTGAAGTTGGATTTGAAGCTGTGTGGTAGGAAAGAAGCTGGACACATGGCTGAAGCACGGACAGATCACAAAATCGTCACCTGGTTGCTGAGTGGGAATGTAGCACTCTGAAATAAGCTCCTCTTAGGGCTTTTTGGCTCCCAGGGTTTTTGATAGCTCCTTCCCCAACCCCCCAGCCATGTGCTGCTCCTGGTGCTGCCTCTGATGTGCCTGTAACACTGCTGGGTGGCAGGTGGACACAAAGTGATCCTTTTTTGAGGTGTCTGAGCAAGAATGAGGGAAGTGGGTTTGGGAGGAGGACATCATAGTGCAGGGTACAGTTGGGAGTACCAGGGCCTGGGGGTGAGTAGAAGACCCTTGGGATGGGGGCAGCAAGGTATAAAACCATGGATGCAGTCAAGTAGGGTCGCCAACCCAAGAAATTGGGTTACTGATTATTTGCAAACTTTTTATTGACAATTAAACTTTCTTACTATGGGTCTGGCAGAAGGGTTACATTTACATTATAGCAAACACATCAGTAAAAAAGTGTGGCTGTCAGTAAGGAGTGTATAGATAGTAAAAGAAGAGAAATTGTGTATTGGCAACTCTAGTCCTGATGCAGTTGAACTGTTTTGTGCCAAAGCCTTGCTGGGATTTTTAGACTAGCTGATACCCTGGTTATCTTACTTGTAGGGGCCAAACCTGTGTTTTCAGACCCAGCTACTGCATGAGGTCTAACATAACAGATAATCAGAGTTGATATTTTTTTGGAGTTATATATGTGTCCATCTTTTATCCAGTACGCTGGGAGGGAAGGGAGAACTGTTTTCAAATTGTTTGACCTGATTTGGAGCAGGGACTTAAATTCAAATGTCCCGTATCCCAGTAGGATGCACCTAGCATCTAGCTATTGAGTATTCTGGGTTGAATCTTTCTTTCTCAGTCTCTTCTTGTTTCACATTACCTGAATAACAAATCGTTGGAACAAGAAGAAATGTCTTTCTACAACTCAGTGGGTAGGGCACCTACTTGGGAGGTGGGAAGCCTAGATTAAAATCCCTGCTCCAAATTAGCCAGCATGGGAAAATAAATCTCCTGTCATTTGGGTAAGTGTCTTAACCACCAGGCTGTCAGTATAATAGGATGAATGTGAATCTGTGTTCCTTTTTAGGAGAGAGAACTTGTAGGAATTCCGGCTGTCCTAGGCCATGGTTAAGCTATAGTAAACTATGGTACTGAATAGCAGCATGGGAGAAAGGGGCTTTCTAACCTCTGCATGAACCAGTTAGAAAGAAGTAAATAAAAACACAGCAGTGTGCAAAAAGACACTGAAGGGAGTACAAAAACAGCATCTAAAATGCTTGAGGACAAATGTAAAAGTTACAACTTCCTAATGAGACACAGATAACAAGTGCAGGTGCATAAACTCGGCAAACAAAATGAGTAGAGATAAACATCTTGGCAAAAGGAGAGAGATAAGAATTGGCATGAGATGAGGGGAGGGGGGGGACATACAAATATAAATACGAGGGTTTGGAAACCCTTGTAAAGCATGAATAACATAAGGTGCCTCCTGCCGGTCAAGGATAAGCTTTACCAAGTTGGAATACCTGTTGGTTTGACCTCCTGGTCTGCTGTCTGATGACAAATTTTTCTGAGCTTTCACCATCAAATATATATACCAGTTGTGTTTTCTCTGTCACTTTTGGGATCTGGAAGATGCCTTGGTAGCATTGGTCTTCCAGAACATACGGACTCCAGCAGTCTTTATATTGAAAGCAACAGCAACCAGATATACATGGCATCCTTTTGTCTGCAAAAGATGGTGGAAATTGCAGCCTGTGATGTAAATTGTTTGCCATGTCTCGTGACTGAATAGTCCAGTCCGAGATTTGCGTGATCTGTGACAGCAATTGCAAAGTTGTCATGGTTGAGTGGTTCGGAAGCTGCTTGCTTTCTACGGACTCTTTTCTCCAAGTTGTTGGAGGCAAATTCCTGTCATGGACTTCACGGACTCCTGTCTGGTAGAGACAATGATGTTCCAATTGCTTGCCAAGGTTTCTCATTGGCCAGGATCTATTCCAAATGTCTTCATATCTTGCTTGCAGGTGTCTTTATTGCAAAGCTTGGGGTGTCCTGTTCTCGGTTCCTCTGATAATTCCCCGTATAGCATATCCTTGGATATACATCAATCTTGCAATCTACCCAGATGCCTGTCCAGCGCAGTCATCTCCGAGTAGGGCTGTCACACGTGGTGCATTTGCCTGTTGAAGAACCTCTACGTTAATAACTTTATCTTGCCATTTGATGTTGAGTATGTGGCATAATCCACACAGGCGGAAGCTGTTTAACCCTTTCTCTTGGTGTGCATAAGTTGTCTATGTATGGTTTCTCTACCATACATGAATGTGCTGAGTATGCAAGCTTTGTACACTAGCATTTTGGTTTTGATGGTAAGCTTTTGAGTTGTTCCATGCTCTTTCAGTTAGTCTGCTGAAGGTGGTGGCAGCCTTTCCAAAGCGAACATTGAGTTCTTAATGCACTGAGAGGTTGGTGGTCACTGTAGAACATAGTTAGTCGAACTTTTGGATTACTTCTAGCTGGTTCTCATTAAGGGCGATTGATGGATCTTGGAACTCTGTCCCAATACAGCTGTATTCTTTATGCTGATAGAGCAAATGCCTGATGAACTCTTGAAAGGTGATCCATGACTTCTTCTGGTGGGTCTTTGTTGTGGGCTATAAGGGCAGCATCATCAGTGAATAGAAGTTCCCTGATAAGCACCTTTCTAACTTTAGTCTTTGCCTTGAGTCGTGACAGGTTGAAAAGTTTCCCCATCTAATTTTGTGCGAAGGTACACTCTACCTTCCATATCTTTTAACACGCAGTCTAGGAGTACAGAGAAAAGTGTAGGGGCAAGAACACATCCTTGCTTCACACCGCTTTTCATTTCCAACCAGATACCAACTAAGAAAATGCTCTAGATGCTTAAGAACAACAGAACAGATATAGCTTAGATACTTACCACTATCAGAGGTTCCTGGCTGAAGATCCCATGTATAGGTGAGCATCTTCCTCCAAGCAGTTAGGAGTCTAATACCTTAGAGAAATGGAGAGAGCATCTTTTCCTATGTATTTTTGTGTTGAGTAGTGTAATGGTTTTCTAGCTTCTCATACTTCCATCTTAAGTGCCTATGTCTCCCTATGCATTTTACAGGGAATACATCTCGGGGCGGGTTAAACTAAACAGGAAAATCCCTTCCCTTCCCCCCCCCCCCCCCACTTTGTTGTAAGAATAAGCCTGTTTTGCTACTTTTGATCATATTGCTTTTTTATAGTCATCATGCAGTTCTCAAATGTTCTTAAACTGGATATTACAAGATTGCTTAGAAACTGTATAATGCAGATTATAGAGATGAAAGATGTCAATAGTCAAACATTTTATGTGGAAATTGCAGAATTACACAAATGCAAAATTGCACAAATGGTTTGGTCATGTAAAGAATACCTTTTAAGGACTAGCTTGAATGTTTGGGTAATTCTGAGTCTCTCTCTTAACACTAAAAATGCTGTTTATTCCATGTAGTTCTAGCACAGTCTTCATTTAACACAGGCAATATTCACACAGTATTTCATGTGTTTAGAAAATATTAACTAGCCATTTTCATAAAATTTGCTAAGTGTGTCTTTATGTATGGGGAAGATGCATGGTAAATGACTTGGCCAGGGATTAGTAGGGGAGGGCTTGGTTTCCAATCCTATACCTCAGTGCATCAAACCACATTGCTGAAGGCCCTATTATTTAGTTATTTAAATTTCAATACCCCCACTATTGAACAGTCTTTTCTAGACTTTTTAGGCTACAAGCCTGTTTTCTCACAGTCAGTATTGATCTAATTAAAAAATTGGAAGAACCAGTGTATTTTTCTTCCTTTGGGGTTGCCAAAGCCTAATTTTAAGGCAGCGCATAGTGAATGAAATCCATCCCCATGGGAGTCAGTGAGAGGTGCAATACAGACTTGTAGGGGCCAGGATTTCACCAAAATGTCTGTGGAAAGAAATGTTTCTTAGCTATCATTTTTAAATGAAAGATAACTACAGATAGAGGCAGTGGCATTTTACTTGGAGATCTCATTGCTTCATACATGCTGCTTGATCTGCTAATTTGCAAGTCATTACACAGAATCTTTTTCCATCTCTCTACTATTTTACACTGCTAGCAGTGTTTGATTTATGATAGCATATAAAGAGATTTAGGTTGCCTTTCTTATAGATTCACTTTTTCCTGAAGCTTTGTAATTATGCACATAGTTATGGTAGATAAATAAATATTTTGGACAAATGGAGAATACAGTGTATTTTATTTAAATGACAAGTATCCTGAAGTACTCCAAACCCACAGCCTATATATAGCATGCTGATTTATGCTAATTTATGCATCATTCTTGGATAAAAATAATTTAAATTTAAACATGACCTTTTTTTTTTAAATTTGAGGGTTATTTAAAAATAGGGAGGGAAATCCTGGCCCCATTGAAGTCAATGGGAGTATTCTCCTTGATTTCGCTGGAGCCAGGATATTACTCGGAGCTAAAAAAAAGTGTTCAGATGAGAATACGAGCAGAGTATTGTGCAAGTTTTGCTTCTTGGTAATTGAAGTGTGTTTTTAGAAAAGGTCTAGCTAAAGGAAGTTTGAGTTCAAGAATGAGATTCTTGGCTTCCCTCCCAGCAACTTTCTTGAAGAAAAAAAAAAAAAAAAACAACCCCCCAAAATATACTCATGTACTCTGGGGAAGATGGTATGGAGAGCTGGGGGGGACACAGTTTTTGTTACTTCTAAAGCTCAAGAGAACAAATGCTAAACATTAAATACTGTTTTCTAAACCTTAAACTTTAAAAATGCCTGTTTTTTTTGGTAAACTTCTGGGTCCTGCTATAAAACCAGTGTTGTCTGAAGTAAATAAAACAGTCTATATGAAGAAAGCTTTTTAAAATTCATAAGCATTTGATTATGAAAATAATGGAACTGTTGAAACAAATTAACTTCTGGCAGCCTTTCTAGTTTCTAATAAATAGTGGTTATAAAAAATATTTTAAGCTAACTAGTAATTGCATAATTGTAATAGTTTCATTATGTCTTCTCTACTTAAACCAAAATCATGACTATTGCTTACCGTTCTTCTTTGGCTTATACAATAACATAGTAGAGATAACTGAAAAGTGTTCATTCCATTAATTTACATTGAGTGAATCACATTCAACTAAAATGCATGTTAATTAATTGTACTGTAAATATACTTCTAGTATATTGTCACAGGCGGGGTCCTCCAGGAGGGCCATGATCTCCTTAAGGCCCCTTCCCCTGTGCCAAGCCGGTCCAAGGGCACCCTCCGATTCTTGCCCGCCACGTCTTTGATGTTTAAATCAGTTTGGGAGGCTGCCTTATGTCCTCTTGGACACGGTTCATTGGGACCTCCGTCCCCATGGACTCCCGGGCCCCTTGTGGGTCTTGTCCTGCAAATGGGTGCTTTGGGGGCACCCTAGCCTTAGGGGCTGTGTGTGGCTCCAACCACCCCTTATACCACGCCCCAAGCCTCGCAGTTGGAATAGACATTGTTTGGTCTCTCTGTCAACACTCATGCCTGCCTCTCGGGCCTCCTCTGCACTGCCGCCCTCTCTCCGGGCTTTCTTAAGAATGCCGCCCCCCTCCTGGGGCTGTCTGTGCCCACTCTGGGCCTTCTCCATTATGCTGCCCCTTTCCTGGGCTCTCTGTGCCCTCTCTGGGGCCTTCACAGTAAAGCCGCCCCTCTCTGGGGCCCACCGCACTGTTACGCCCTTCCTCAGGGGCTCACCACTCCCGCACTTGGGCTTCTCAGCCGCCCCTCTCTGGGGCTGGGGTCTATGCACCCCGCACACCATGCCCTTACTGGTGCTGGGATCCCCACGCTACTGTGGGTCCCATATGAGGATGCTGCGCCCTTACTGGCGCTGGGGCTCCCACACCACTGTGGGTCCCTATGAGGCCTCCTCCAACCCCTAATAGCCTCACCCAAACCACCGGTGTAATAAATAGCAAAACACAAACTCAAGCCTCTTGGCTACAACTTAAACATAAGCCACCTGGCTATAACAACGTTGCTCGGACATCTTGGAGCTGCCACCCTTTACTCAGCTGAAGCTGTACCTGCAGTCAGGCTGCTTTTCACACCTTTGCTTTGGGAGCTCCTGCCTCTCTGGCTGCTGGCAGGGAACTGCTAGCCTGGCCTCAGCCCCTGGGCTTTGAGGGCCAGGCCCTGCCCCTTCCGGTCAGCTGACCTCCTGGTTGCCCCGGGCAACCCACAGCTGTGCTCCTTATTCCCTGCCAGGGCTCTTTCCCCGGCAGTTTCCCCTCTCTAGGAGCAGGGCACCTCAGTGCTCTGCGACATATATCTAAATAACCTGTGATACATGAAAAGACCCAGTGGCTACCTGTCCCCAAGTCAGGTGACATACCTAATTTCTTCATCTTTCAAGATTGTTCAGGCAGATAATTCAGAAATGATCTCTCAACCCTCCAGGAATTGTATGAATCTTTTCTTTTTGAATAGGATCCATTACAAAATTGATGATGAAGGTAGAGATCCATTTATCTACAATACCTTATCAAAATGTTTTTTTTTCCCACACGGGGGACAAAAAGAGAAGTTAGCTTGAGTTTATGAAGGCTTTAAGGAGACATGATTTGTACTGCATATCTCTACTTCTTAATTTGTTTACTGAAAGTAGGCAAAAATATGGGATCTGGGAAGCTTTCTGTCAGTATTTCAGTGATAGGTCTCTGTCTCTGTGTTTTAAACATCACCAGATTGAGATGATGCAACATTGGAAGGGAAAGGAAATTCCAGTCCATGGATTTTTAAGCTATTGTTCATTCTTCTTGGACAACTCCAGTACGTGCTTGTCTCTTGTATCGTTTCTTTGCTGTGTCTGCGGCCCCTGGCATACATTTACACTTCAGATGTGGTTAACCAGTTAATCATGGCTTAAGTAGTAATTAGGCCACATGTTATTGTAATTAACGGCATGATAAAACAAGGACTGAGCCGCACAGTTGTTACACAAGATATGCAATAGCGTCGCTAGCTCCCATTGTGCCTTAAATTGAATGTGTGGCCAGGCTGATCAGGGCTCCCAGCCTCAGGGGTGTATAGGAGCCCTTTTCTCTGCTATGTCCCCAGGCCTACAGCACCCATCAGCTGACTGCCACTCTTAGCCTCCATCAAAACCAAGGGCTCTGGTTGAGGCTGGGAGTGGCAGTTAGTGATCTGCACTGCCAGCCTTAGAGGTGCATTGGATATTTTGGCTCCATGTGCCCTGGAGGTTGGGAGTGGCAGCTGATTGAGGGTCCTGGCCTCATGGGGCACATTGGAGTCCAGGAGTCTGATGCCCACCTGAGGCTGGGAGTGTAGACTTGTTTGCTAGTGCAGGAGACAGCTGGGATCGCTCCCCTTGCACCAGCAATATGATGTGATTGGGGTTTGATCCCTGATCCCCCATCTGTGCCTTCTGCCATGGCCTTGTAGCATGTTAGGAGGTGTGATTGTGATTGCACATCAGATCTCTTTGCGCCTTTACTTCAACATCTGCCAGGGACATGAGTTCCCCTGTTTTTTAATGCAAAAATGATCATTCACAGGAAAACTATTCCAGCAAAGCAATGAAGCATTAAATATATACTGTCCAAGGATTTTTTTTCCCTGCAAAACATAGAACAGACCAGTTCTGTTCAATACCCTTTGGGCTGTTACTGAATGAGGAATTTTCTTGCCATCATTAAAGCAAGAATATTGACCTTCAAAAGCAAACACTTTTAAAGCACATCGTGTGATTTGGTATGATTTGGAGCATTAATTTAATTCGGTTACATTGTGTTTGGCCCAGTGATATAAACAGAGTCTCAATGTTAATTCTCAAAGTGCTGAGTAAACTGCAGTCATTCTCCAAGGCCAATGGTACTATAAATTTAGAAAAAAGTTGTTACGGGGCAACAACTTTTTAAGGCAGAGAAGCCTTTTGGGGTGACTTGTTATGCAGTGCTATATTTCAAAGTAGTACTCCAGTAGATTGAAATAATTGAAAAATATGAAATGAAAAATAGAATAACATCCTTCACTCTCACAAACATGAAAATGGACATATTTTAATCAAATGAAATGAAGTCTTTCTAAAAGACATGAGAAAAAGTACTGCACAATCTTCCAAGGGAAGGATATTTCAAGGTGTTCCCTTTGAACAGAAAATACCTCATTTTCTAGTGCCTCTTCCAGGTTATTTAGTGTGTGGGAAAGATGCTGGGCCTAATCTGATATCACATCAATGTAGGGACACTAATGAATAGTGAAGGTAACGAGGTGTTTTTTCAGGTGTTTTTTTTAGTGGGCATGGGATCTAACCTAACATTTGTGGCATCTTATCTAACATTTGAGTTGGGGTTTTTTCCATCAAGAATTTGTCATCTTTTCTCCCGTTCAGAAGTAGTACTAGACAATAGCTAGTGATTTAGGATTTGTTACTGGTATGAGGGGAAGTCATAACCCTTAAGGGACTCTCCTTGGAAGTGAGATTCTTGTCTTCCCAATGATAAGGTGCACATTTGCATGGTCAAGTTTTTTTAACCAAGATAAATGCTCTTTCAGCCAGACCAACTTTAACAAAACTAGCATAGCTGAGACCAGCCTAGCAATGTAATGTATAAGAAGTGCAGGGGTTGGATGTGGCGAAGGAGCTAAGTTTCTTAAAAGCACTGAAATTTCTTAAATGCTTTTTAAAATATTACACTAGATATTCTACATAAAGATCTCATTCCATTTTTTAGCTCTTTCACTGTAGTAGGAAGCTGTGATTATTAAATAATACTTGCCCGAGAATTTAGAACGGAATAGAAATCATTTTATCATCTCCAAATTCTCAGCTTGGCATTTATATTGGTTCACTGGAAAGTCTCCAGTGTTTGAACTCACTTATCTAATTTTGGATCATATTGATTATATTTTTCCCTTTTAAGCTGCTTGTAATGGGATAATATGGCTGATATCACAAACGTATTTTGAGCTTCTGGGGATAGGCAAATACTGTGATGATATTGGCTAAATAATTACCTAGCTAATAAACAAGAGAGTTTGAATTTTAGTGTCCTGGTATCAGACATCTGAAAGGAAGGAGGGGGGTGGGCTTATCTTCTCCCTTCCCCAAAAAAGCTGCTGCTTAGCAGTTTGCAGAAAAAGCAACATTGGAAGTTATCTGAAGCTGGGTACTCAAAATCAGTTGCTTAAAAAATCTTGGCAGCTTTTCTTCTGTATTTGGTATGGTTCCAGCCATGCCAAGGGCTGCTTTGTGTACAATTTTAATTTATTTTTAAGCTGAATTTTGGTTAGTAAATATTGTTTAAGAAGCATCAAAACGTTTTTTCCCCCCTATCATGTAGGCCTCTCTCTTGTCAACATTTTACTTTTGTTCATACATTTCAAAAACAAAAATACAACTCTTGTTTCCAATTCTCCCTCTGTCAGCATTGTTCATATGATACAGAATGAGTTCAGTAATGCTGTTCAGAACGTTTCACAAAACGTGGCAGCTCTTTTTCTTGTATTAGTTGGTGTTGTTCCAATATTTGATTGAACAAGGACGCTGTAGCTCAATATCACCAGTCCTGGCAAGCTGTTATCACTTTTCAGTTGTGATTCTTTTTGCTAATAATATAGTTTAGAGAAGTGAGGGAGTGGGTCTGTGTGTGCTTAATAGAGATGCTATTCCTAATTGCCAGAGTATTGACACTTTTTAGTCCTGAGTTGTGAATTTTTTGGTGGGCAATAGATGGTAAGAAACTTTTCTTATTCAGTCTCTTCAGGGAAACAGATGCTTCTTGGCAGGGAGCATTTTTTTTCTCCATTTAAAAAGTCAGCTACACTGTCTTTGGCTTCACCGACATTGCTGTCTTTTTTTTCCTTTGCTGCTGAAAGATAACTTTGGCTATGTATCAAAGGATAAAGTGAAAAAGTCAATATTTTTGGAGTGGACAATGGGGGGGGGGGAAAGGAGGGAGGGCTGCAAGGGACCTTGGGAGAACATCTAGTCTAATCCACTGCTCAATGCATCAACATTGGTGTCTAAACCTTTTCAGATAAGTGGTTGTCTGAGTTGTTCTCAACTTAGAGTCAGAGAGAAGTAGGGTTGGAAGGGACATCGAGAGGGTCATCTCGTCCAACCCCTTGCTACCCAGACCATCCCACCATGGGGGCGTGGGTTGGGGGTCACTTTTACAGAGCTTAACTCTGAGCATGTTTTGCTTCCCACCCTGTCTGGTGCAGCTAGGGCTTCAGCCCCAATCACCATTCCCTTGTATGGCGTTGCCACTGTTGCTTCTCCCTGCTGCTCACCTGCCCAATACCACAGAAGCCCCTGGCTCTGCAGGCCAAATGAAATGATTCTGTGGGATTGATTCATCCCGCAGGCGTAGGCTGTTGACCGCTGGTCTTTAACCATCCTCTTACAATCACCCTTCACATCTTTGAAATCTTTTATCGAATTCTCTTTCAGTCTTCTCTTCTCCAGGCTAAATAATCTCAGTTCTCCCATTATCAGACTCAGAGGAGGGTTGAAGTTGCACAGAACATGGGTGGAATGCTCTTTAGATCTAAAGCGTTACTGGTGCTTGCTTTGACCTGCTGTAACTGAACCGAGGTAAACTGTCAGCACTTCAGGAGCGATGGACTCCCAGTGTGCATCAACTAATAATTTTCACACTGCCAGATTTGACCTGTTTCAAAACATCACTACCACTACAAGATTAGTTTATTATCCTGTAAAATAACCTCATTTTGAAAACTTTATATTCTTTGTCAAGGAAACTTAATTGCGCCAAACAGAAAGAGATCAAAACACTTAAACATTCAAGCTATAGCATTGGCAACGCGTAGGGGGTGCATGTAGGTGCACCCCCTGAGATTGGCCACCACCAATGCTGCCGGCGGCACCCTCCCCCTTCGCCGCCAATGCTGACACTGCTGACAGCGTCTGCGGTCAGTTGCTGATCACTGCTGGCTGCCACTAGTGCAGCCGGCAGCGTCTGCAGGTGGTCACCAATTGCCAGCCGGAGCTCACCACCCTCCCCCCCACCGCTGACACTGCTGTGGCTGCCTGCGGGAGCTCCCCACTCACTGCCACCATGCCCCTGCTGCTGCATGCCAGCAGTCACCGTGTTCCCCTCCCCTCCCCAGCCTTGGGAGGCATGCGACGTTCATGAGCTATAGACTGGTTTCTGTTAAATCAATATTATGTCCAAGCACAATTCTTTTTTCTGATGAATCAAGCATGTTAAGCTTCAAACCTTCTGAAGAGCAACATTGCAAATGGAAATAAAGTTAAACTAAACAGACCTCGTGGTTGAAATGTATTATGTACTGTAAAGGACAGACATTTAGCTGCCATCTACATGAGATGCTTTACTGCGGAGTTAACTAATTAGCTCCGCAGTAAAGGGTCACCATTTACACATGCACCCTATTAGGCCAGAATAAACTAATCGGCTCCACCATACGATGGCACAGGCCAACACAAGTACTGTCGTATGGCAGAGTTATTTACTCCGTTTCAGCACACATATAGACAGTGACCCAGGGCTGGCTGGGGCATGAGGGTGCTACAGTGCGGGGACTGTGCCTGCTGGTTATCCCCACACTGTAGCAAACTTGTGCTCCAGCCAGCCCCTCTGCAGCACGTTAAGCCAAGGAGGAGCAACTCTGGGCTGGCAGGCTGACCCCCCACACCCTCTGTTAGCTGGGCCTGCGCCGGAACGGTTCAGCATGCTGCAGTCCCAAGTGCATGTATAAATGCTGCATCTGGGAGCAGTAAAATCCAATGCAAACTGCACCAGAGTTTGTGTTGCGTTAATATTACATGTCAACACGTCTTGTGCGTCTCACTCCAGCACCATTTAAAGTAAAATATTCAGTTCCAGAAATTAACCAGAGAGTGAAAGGAAAACAAAGATGCACAGATACACCTAATGTCTAAAATTGCTCATGCACAACAAAAGGTTTTCATGTGTATCGTACTGCTTTGGAGCAGTAGACGACAAAGCTGTTAACAAACAGCCAATCGGGAGAATACTGGTACTGACAGTCAAATGACTGTTTACATAGCCCTGCAGCAGTAACAGCAATAAACCTTCACCTCGGAAAATTTTGCTTGCCCATTAATTTTCTTTCACTGAAGAGTGTCTAGCACAACAACCAATTTTATTAAACTCAGCATTCTAGCATGTTAACAGTAGAGTGGAACTCAGAAGTTCCATTTTTTTAATGCTAAAATGTGAGAGTTTAGCAAATATTTGTTTTCTTTTTACTATGCCTACTCCACATACACAGAATATAGACACTGTATAGATCAGCAAAGGCGGGAAAATCCATAAGAATGCAAAGGAAATGCATAATAACACCTACAGACAGACAAGGTTCTTTGGGTACATCTGCTATCTTTTATTAGACCAACTAACATAAACAGAGAAATTCTTCTTTGCAAGCTTTCGGGTACAAACACCCTTCTTCAGGCTGAGGAAGCATCTGCAGTTGGTCTGTGCTCTTCCTGGATGGGATGGGATGGAATAGGATAGAATAGAAGCCAGAGGTCAGGATGCAGGAACGCCAGTCAGTGAAAATGCAACACCTACAGTACAAGATTCTCAATCACCTTTAATGGCAGATAATGTTCCAAGACTGGAAATGGCATTTTCCTTCGGTAGAGGGGGAGAATTAAAAGTAATAATTTTTTTTTTTTTTTATTGCCCTAGCTTGATTTTTCTCCAAACCTGCTAAGACAGGGATTTTAAGCTCATCTTTGCAAAATGAAAAACTGCAAGAACATAATTCAGGTATAATGCCACCAGTGTTATTTTTTTTTATTTCCTGGCTCTCTTAGTTCACACAAACCTTTGCTACAAATACAAATAGTATTTAATGTACTAGGAGAGTTGAAGTCCATGAGAGTGAAGCAGAGTCTAGCGGGTTTGTTTTTTTTTAAATACAGTCCTTGCCTAAAATTTAAGTTTCTTGTATTGTCTCCTATACCAGTTTTGAGAAACATGAGAAAAGTCTTATTAAAATGAGTATCTGCAACCATTTTTGACTGAATAAACCAGATATCTGAGATGTAAAGAAAAATGATGAAAGCTAAAAAAGATAGAAATATTCATCCACTATTCATCTGTATCAGCTGTTCTTAATCTGCATAAATTTTCCTTCTCTCAAATATGTGATTTAGAATATATCTTCACTGTAGTGATGGCTGAGATTCCTAGAGTTTCTCCAGCATAGCTAGAAGCATCAACACTGCAATGGTAACTAAGGGCATGTGTAGACTATACAGGATTTAATTTAGACCACTTGAAAATTTAAATGTGGCTTTATTTGTTTTTGCGCGGTGTATTTTTGTTTGCACGACATAGCGTTCATGTTTGCACGAACAGTGCTTTCAAGTGAGTTAAGCCCCTGTGTGTCATTTCCTGTAGATATCAGTAGAGGGAATCAAATACCAATTTACCCCCTAGAATGTCTTTCCTAATGCATTACAGCAGGAGGCGCATGTGAGCCACCCGAGCTCCCCAGTCCCCGGACTCTCATTGGGCAGTCCTGACGTGTCTATTAGTCTCCCCTGGTCACGGTCACCCCCAAATCCTTGTCACTCGGACCCACCTATGCTTGTTTGGTCTGGTCTCTCTCTCCATCAGTATGCGATCGCAAGGACCCCAGCCCAATCCCAAAAGACAAGCCGCACAGGGGAATCCTTCCCTCTTGTTCATTGCTTTCCCTTTCTATTCCACCGGGGAATTTTTCATTAATATAGCTGCTTAATAACTACGTATATCATAAGAGTATCGGGTGGGTGGGTGTTTGGGACAGAGTCTAGCTCAGTGATTCACAACCAGGGTGCTGTGACACCCCAGGTTGCCTCCAGATTCTTTGAAAGGTGCCACAAGGTATGAGAATATAAGCCAATAAGCATAGGCTGAGGTGTGGTCCTGCCTGGCCAGTCTTTCACTTCACACTTTCCAGCCCTTCTACAAAGAGGTAAGCACTGTAATATATAATATTAGTTTTTGAAATTGGATGCTACTGAATTCATAAAAGTTATGAAGAGATGCTTCGAGTCCTGTGAGGGATGCCTCAAGTCCAAAAAAGGATAAGAACCACTAGTCTAGTTATTACATCTGCACTAGTGGTGTTCTAGATCAGGGGTTAGCAACCTATGGCCCGGGGGCTGCATTCAGCCTGCAGACTCTTTGGATCTGGCCTGCAGAGGAATGACTTTGGTGCCAGGCCAGGTGGGGGTGTGGTGCTCTGTCAGGTATCTGGCCTGGGGCTCTGGTGGAGGGAGAGCTCTCTCTGTGCTGTACAATGCAGTTAGACAGACTTTGTGATGGAAAGATAAAGGAACACAGTCAGCTGCACAACAGGATAGAGCAGCCTAAAACTGCATGCTCTGACTTTTAAAATAATTGCGTATAAATGCTAAAGGGCGGTAGAACAGAGGTGCTGACTGACTGCGTAGGAAACGGTGAAAGTGACTTTGTATAGCAAAGCACTCTCAGATGTCTAAAGTCAGCAGACTAAAAGGTGAAAAAATGTTTGCTAGCTAACTTATTAGTTAAAGCATTCTTCAGAGGTGTAGCTACACTTACTTCAAAATCTTTGGACAAATTGATTCTCTCTCCCCTACCTGCTCCCCCATGACGCTTTCTCTTGAGGTTGTCAGGAAATAAGTCATTGGGATAATGTTTATGTTCATGAATTAAACATATATAAAGCACTTTACATGCAATTTTAGTGCTCATGTCTTTATCCTTTTTTTCATGCAATTTTGCATTTGAAGGTCTTGCCCTTAATGTTCATTGGGGGGGCTCACCTTTCTTTAGTTTAAAAACAAAAAACTAAATATGGGTGGATCACTTGCAAAATAAAATCCACAAGACAAGATATTGTTCATTCCATTTTTATACTGTTTGGAATTGGACTGATTTTGCTCTTGGTATATGCCATGTAGGACAGGGGCTTTACTTGTTCATTAAGAAAGGCACAGCATAGATTTAAACAAATAAGCATCTCTGGTAAAATAGATACCTTAATCTTCCTAAAATGTGAATTAAGATGGCATTTATTTTTTGGTGGGTTTATGTAGACTGTACAGTGATTGCAGAGATAGCAAGTGCACTTGAGCAACATTTAAGCTTGTACAATTTGTTCTTAATATTAATAAGCACTGGACATGCAGGTAGACCAGAGAATAGACCTACAGGGTAAACATTGTAAAGAAATCATTTCAGTTCAGCCTCTTTTCAGACTGTCAGCATGAACATAATGCAAGGGCCTTTCCAGTTTTGTTTGGAATACATACACAAATCATTACCTTTCTATTGTTTTGTCTATTGTTGGTCATTGAGTTATAGACATTATAAACAAGCAGATTAATTTAAAAACTGTTGCTATTAGAATATATCTATCATGCAAGGAAATCTCTGTGTGTAAGGGTGCTAATCCAAGGAATGTCCCTTTGTATAATATTTTGACCCAGCATGCATCTTGCTTGCAATTCCTTCCTGTTTCCCAGTAATTTACTTGCAACTTGGAGTGCTTAAATAAATCCCAGAAAGGGGAATGCCATTTGAGTCTTGTGGATAGAATCTCCTTTGGTTTTTCAGGCCCATCCCCTACGCTCTTGGGGTTTCAGATTTCATCTGTTTTTTCAGGTTTTAGGGGCATTTTTATACATAGGTGCACCACGTGCAGCTGTATAAGTGGCGAAATGTGCGTCAATGAACAGAAAATGGCGGTGATCCACTTTTGAACTATAACATACTGAAGGCATTTGAGTTCAAAAGTGCAGCGCCGCCATTTTCTCCGCGCTGATGAACGTTTTGCTACTAATACAACTGCAAGTGACACAGCACGGTGCACATCAGCTCATGTGCGGAGCAGGCTCAATTAATCGATTCTGCTCTGACGCACTGGATCTCCGGCGCATCATAGCATGAAAAAGTGTGTATATAAATGCCCTAGGTTCCTATTTCCCCTTCTAAGTACTTCTGAGCCAGGGAGCTCTGGTAGTCGCATTGCAGCCCTTGATCTCTGGGGATTTTACAGCAGGTCCCCAGCCCTGGTCCCTGGACTTGCATAACTTTCTTCCCCTGGGTAAGTCCTTCATGGAACCGAAAAGACTCTGAGGTACCCAGGGGAGTAAACTTCCACCCTCTACCTCCCCTATGCAAAATGAAGTTTCTTTTCTACTTTTACAATCTTTGAATTCTCCTCTGGCTGACGAAGGGCATGTGAGCCTAGTAACTTGCAAAGAAAAACATTTTTTTGATACTATTTTGTTGGTCTAATAAAAGATATTGCCTCTGACCCAAGAGCTTTGTTTATCTCTTTCTCAGACTAACACGGCTATAACCTAGATTCCCTTCACGGAGCTGCGCACTCCTCCTCTTGGGTTAGCACAGATGTCATTCGCGGAGCTGTGCCGTGTATCATTTTTTTTAACAAACACAGGCTATATTAATCAACTCCTCTCTTTCAGTAGTAAAGGTTGCCCCAGACTGAAGCATTATGAACAGGTTTGCTCCAAAATAAACCTGCTGTTTCCCAACCAGTGAGATCTGCATGGGCAATTTGAAATCATTGGGGTTTTGCTCTGGCATGAGGAGCTATTTACAAGGGTTCAGTTGCAGAATAGTGGCCACATGTCTTTCATTACCGTGTCGGTAATGCACTTGCTGGAGGTTTTTAGGCTGTTTTCTTTATATATGTACACAGTAGTGATGCTTTACTATTTTTTGATTACTTAAGTAAGGAGGAAAACATGATTAATTTTATGCTATAAATGTGCTTATGAATAGAGAAATATTTGAAGCACAGTGGAAATATATTAATTCATATGGTATTCAGTAAGTTACAAGGTACTTTACTTTTTCACTTGCCTTTCATTTTCCACTAACACTACATTTATTGCAAAACCTGGCATTTTTAAGTGCCTTGCTCTGCAGTCCCCAAAGGGGAAAGCTGCTGTGCTCCCCCCCCCCCCACCAGGGAACCTTACAACCAGATCTTCCACTAGCCAGTTCTTGGCATCGGGAACAGGGATGTCTGAACTGTGAACCAGCTGCAGGAGAAACGCATGCTGATTCTGCCACAGCTCTGCTGTGTTTGGCTCCAGTGTATCCTCTGAGAACTAAGGTGTGCAGGGCAGTTTCACCTGTGGCAGCAATAGCCTGCAGGCAACAGCCGCTTCCACCACTTAAAACGACCTTGTATGCCTCCTGTCACTGCGGGGTCCCCGCGGAGGGCCGTGATCTCCTTGAGGCCCTCTCACTGCGCTACTTCGGCCCGAGGGCACCCTCCATTCTCGCCCGCCACGTCTTGATGGAATATATAATAGGGAGGCTGCCTTGTGTTTCCTCGGGCACGTAAGCTCCTGGACCCCTCGTGGGTCTCCCCGTACAATGGGCGCTACCCAAGCACCCCAGCCTTATGGGCTATGCGTGGCTCCTACCTCCCCTGATACCACGCCCCAAGCCTCGCAGATGTAATGGACATTGTCCGGTCTGTCTCTCTCGTGCCCAGCCTCCCGCTGGGCCTCCCCTGATGGTACGGTCCTGCTCAGGGACTCCCTAGCGGGCCCCGGTCCCATGGGCCAACCGCATGGGCACCCTCTCTGACCCTGGCTCTCCGCGCTGCTACTCCCCGTGTTCTTGGGGCAACCGCAGCGCCCTGCCTCAGTCTGAGGGGTGTTACCGCACTAGCCTGTGGCTGGGCTCGCTATGCCCGTCTCGGGCTCCTCGGTATGGCACTCCCCCTCTTTGGGGCTCGCTGCGCCCCCACGGGGCTTCTCAATCATATACAACTCTCTAGCGGGCCTCCGGTCCTATGGGCCAACTGCACGGGCACCCTCTCTGACCTTGGCTCACCATGCTGCTACTCCCTGTCTTCTCGGGGCAACCGCAGCGCCCTGCCTCAGTCTGAGGGGTGTTGCCGCACTAGCCTGCGGCCAGACTCGCTATGCCCGTCTCGGGCTTCTCAGTATGGCCCCGCTCTCTAGGGCTGCTCAGTATAGCGCTCCCCCTTCTCTGGGGCTCGCCGTGCCCACACTGGGCTACTCAATAATACCACCCCTTTCCTGGGGCCGGGGTCTATGTTCCCCCACACGCAATCCGGGGTCTAGGTCCCCGTCCACAACTTACGGGTTGCGCCCGCGACCCACTGGCCACGCTCCTCGCCGCCAGTTGCTCACGCACTGGCGTGCGAGCTGCGCCTTCCCTGGCGCTATGAAAATAATGCGCCCTCTTGGCGCTAGGGCACCCCACACTCTCTGGGGTCCCTGTGATTGAGGCCTCCTCCAACCCCTACAGCCTCACCCAAGCCTCCGGGTGTAATAACACAAACACAACGCAAAACCACAAGCCCCTGGGCTGTAACATAACCACAAGCCGCATGGCCATAACTCATTATCATAGCTCAAGCCTCCAGGGCTATCATGAGCTGTACTTGCAACTCAGGCTCCTTTCCATATCTCGGCCGAGGGAGCTCCTGCCTCTCCGGCTGCTGGCAGAGAACTGCCAGCCTGGCTTCGGCCCTGGGCTTTATAAGGGCCAGGCCCTGCCCCCTACAGGCAGCTGGCTCCCCTTAGTTGCTCCGGCAACCCGCAGCTGTGCTCACTTGGTTCTGCCAGGGCTCTCTCCCTGGCAGTTTCTCCTCTCTCTAGGAGCAGGCACTAAGGTGCCCTGCGACACCTCCATTTTCAGGAGGCATGCCTCCCGTTTTTGTCGGGGCTCAAGGAAGTTGCAGCAGAATAGGCATGCCTGCCTGCCTAAATGTAACGTAGTACGGCGCACCTTTCTCCTGCAACTGCTTTTCAGTGTGGCTCTGACACGTCTGCAAAGGGCAGTTTCATCACATGGCACTGGTGCTGACAGCAGTGCCAGCATCACAGGACTCAGCAGGTTCGTGTAGCACCCCAGCTAAGAACTGCTGGTTTAAAGTGTCCCTGTTGAAAGAGTGCTTGTTAAGGACACGTCAAGTCAAGCAGCAGTTCAGCTATGTTAAAGAAGTGCACCGAAATAATTTGTGGTTATACTGCTTCTTTGTAGTAATATAAAACAAACGTGAGCGTCTCCTCGGATGGACTTTTCCAAGGGGGCCTCACTGGTGTATTCCTAGGTGTGGACCATCTGAGTGGGTGGGTGGGCCAGGTTTGGGGGGTGGCGGGGCAGGGGCAGTGAGGCCACCTTAGCGTTTTGCTTTTTTTATAGCTCTTGAGAATTCATAGATTTTAGAAGTTGGACAGTCAGGACTGGTTGGCAAGAGTGTTATTTCAACCTCGCTCGTTTTTAAATTAACTTCATTATAGTGTTCACTTCAGATGGTTTTGAGAGATCTCACAAAGTTTAATGTGTTTATGTACCCTGTATTTGATTTCAGCAAAAGTTCACACTTAATACGGGTGTTGATGGATGTTCTTTCATCCACCTGCTATAGGAAAGATGTTTTGTTTTCTCCGTTTGAGTCATCTAACAGCAGGCGGCTTTTTAGTGAGGATACAACTTACTGGAGACGCGTGAAGCTTTGTCAATTCGGTAGTGTTGCCATGATGAGTTCTGAGAGGACATGGGTTAGTAGAGGGTCTTGCTTTCCTAAATCTGACTGATTTAGCAATGCTTCCTTCATTTGTTTGTCCTTAAAGGTTTCTTTGTAGTGAAACTTTCTCCAATTTGATCACTAAGCATCAGTTTTTTTCAGGCAGGCTTACTGATGTGAAGCTATCTTTCTGGATGACCTCTTTGCTTTACAGCAGCTGTTAGGGCATTAAGTGCTACTGGTGCCAGATATTACAGGGTGGGTGTTTTTAGTTGTGCTAATTAACTGTGATCAGAGCTGTATTTTGGTTCACTCTTTAATGAATTCAAGTGAAGATCAAAGATTATCTGTGTAAACCTCTCTATCTTTTGTGAAGGGATTTTTAAATAACCCAGTTATGGTAAACTATTTTTAAACCATTGGATATTTTTCTTCAGCAAATTGAACCAGATGCTATGCTTCCCCCACATCCAAGTAGATGACAGGAGTGCCAAACTCACTTTTTTAGAACTTAAGCTGTCAGAATTTATCTGTTTTTAACTTGAAAAATACCTATTTTACGAGCAAAAGGTGGGAGAACCAGAAAATACTCTATGAGGTCAGTCAGTATGCAGAATGAATTCAGTTTTTCTCGTTGTTCCTTTTAGTAAAAGGAACTAAAAATGCAGTGCTCATGAAAGGTGTTTAATTGGCAGTCCTACATAGTGAAGTCCTTTGTCTGAAATGCAGGCAAGGCAATGTAAGCTCCTTTCCGCTAGCTGTTGCTGTGCTTATAAGAAAATAATGCTCTGTTTTAAGTGATTGACTCTCTGTTGAGTTGGGCAGGAAGAGTACCAACTAGGAACTGTAGGGGGGTGTTAAGACACCTGTCCATGTGGAGAATGGCAGGCTACCAAAGTCATTTTACTTTTCTAAATGATTAAATTCCTATTCTGATATCACCATGGGCCTTTGGCTGCATCCCAAACTATATTGGGCCTAGCTGAATTCTTTCTGCAGTTTCAGCTGGATGGCATAATCATTTATTTTCCTGTCTGATGCGACTGTTATATGGTTTTAATGCTTTTAATCTTCCATATTCCATCCCCAGTGAAGGGTGAACTTCATGGGTAGGAGATATGACACACTGCTACTTTAGTGCTTCACAGCAAGAAAACACCCACCACCGTGTCTCGTTTCTGTCCTGGTGTGGCCCTCTCTAGGGCAAGATAGTAGCTTAGGCTTTTTTGTCTGTTCGTTTTTGGCCTGTGCTGAGCGTACTAGTAAAGGTGCCAGTTGTGCTATTTTTTATTGCACAGGTGAAAAAACTGGGAACTAAACAGACCATGAAACTCATTTCAAATAAGGTACCAGACACTTAGCAGATGTTAACAAATGGTTGTTGTGTTGGATTGGATTACCTTTGTGACCTAAAGGTGAAAGATATACATCTCATTTTCATCCTGTTGAGCTGCCATACATCCTGTTTGTATTTTGTAAAATAATTTAACCTTGAGTCTAAAGAAATACATATTGAGTGCATCTACATGTGAAATTAGTGTGCTTGAATTAAGCTATGGTACAGTTCTTACCAGAGTTTATTGCTCCCAGGCACAGCATTTACACGTGCTCCTGGGACCACAGCATGTTGAGCTGGGGTGGTGCAGCCCTAGATGGCAGCGGGCAGGGGGGGATCAACCTGCCTACCTAGAGATTCTCCACCTCAGCTCAGTGTGTTGCGGAGGGGCTGGCTGGGGCACAGGTGTACCCCAACTAGCCCTGGTCACCATCTATACGTGCATTGCAGTGGAGTAAATAACTCCACTGTAGGATAGTACTTGTGTCAGGCAGTACTAACTCCTACAACGGAGTTAATTTAGTTTACTCTGACCTAATAGAGGTGCATGTGTAGACGGTGACACTTCACTGCGGAGCTAATTAGTCAACTGTGCAGTAAAGCACACGTGTAGAAGATGCCCTCACTGAGATTTACCAGTCACTTGAGCTATCTGTGTGTAAGCACAAATGTTTTTATTTGGTTTTCATTAATAAAAAATATTTTCTTGGAATATTCTTGTTTATGCTACCTGATGTTTAGACTGTAAACTAATGGACTCTATACTGTCCATTTATCCCTTACATAATATAAGCTTATAAGTTTGCTTGAATAAATATGTATGACCTTCCTTAAAGGACCAATTAATAGGAAATGGGCTACCTAAATGCAACTTTCAACAACATCATACAGGGCACATATGCACATGTGTTTTTAATGCGCAGTAGCCTATTTTACTGTGCATTAAAGCATCACATAAAAAAGCGTGAGATTATGCTAACATGCAGTAAAATAGGCTACTGCACATTTAGCGTCACTTCAAAAACTGCACACATTCATTACTGTGCATTAAGGGAGCTTAATGCGCACTTTTTTAATACCTCAAATTGGAAGTACTAAATTTAATGCACATTAAAAAAAGCACCTTAATGCACGTATAGACGAGCCAACAGATGCAGAACCTAGCACTTTTGGACATGGAATGGAATTACGAAGCTCTGTAAGGCAAGGGTTTTCAACCTTTAAGGAGTGTACCCCTTCTGGTGGGTACCCCTTCTGGACTGTACCCCCTTCCAAACATGGAAGAGGAGTCCCCCAGCAGCCAGCCAGCGAGCAGGGGTCCCCTGGCCACCGGGCATGAAGCACAAATCCTTGGGTGCAGGGAAAGGATGCGTAGCGGGGACACAGAGTGGTGGATGGTGGCTCCAGTGGAGTGGGTGGGCCAAGCAGCAGCAGTGCAGAGTGCTGGATGGCCCCGTCCCCTGCTCCACCACTTCCCAAGTACTCCTCTGTGCCGCCTGTCACAGACCAGCTGGGCACTGTGAGTGTATCAATTTTATCACAGGCCAACTGGGCTGTTTGATTCAGTTTCGGATCGAGGAGGCAAAGTTGGGAGTGGAATAAAGGCAAAATTACTATAGCTTACACACACACAACAGTTAACAGAAAGATAAATGCGATAATGCAGTATAAAAGAGCTAATAGTAAAATAATAACAACAGATAATAATAACAGATAGATAGATAGATCAATCTGTCACAGGCCAACTGGGCACTGTGAGGGTATTAGCCACACTGGGCTGTTCAAAACAACAAATAGACAGACATGGGTTGGCAACTTATCAATAGTCCCTCGAGGCCAGGTGCACGCCAAGTGATTCCAGCGAAGTTAGACGTCCCTGATGATCAACGCTGTCAGAGGGATTACCGGGGAAGATCCCTTGCTCAGGATCCAATCCTCACTCACACCGGGAGTCGAGTCCGGGCGTGGAACAGAAATGACCGTTCTGTTCCCTCCTTCCTGCTGGTTACCTGTTGCACGTGTTTTTTATACCTAGTCTTATGTTAATCTGTTAGCCTCAGGGCTGCTCACAATGTTGCCCTATAGCTGTTACCCTATGGGATTGAAAGGTGTTAAAAGGTTACTACCCAGACTCAGGTTTATCCAATAAGCGAATTATGATGCAGCACCTTTAGGTTTGAAATTGACATCGCTATGCCTGGGTTCCAACCCCTTCTAGGCTTCATTTGAATATGCTTTCTTGGGATATGCTTTCCTGCAATGTGTTGGGTGTGTCAAGCAGTTAGATCCAGTTTTTATTGCTAAGGCTGAACCCTGAGCAAAAAACCATTAGGCCAGCTAATCTCACAGCTACAGCTTTGCCTCTGGGGCCCAGTCAGTTCCATGAACAGTTAATTTATCATTTTGGTTAAACTTATGACAGACAAGTTACATTTGCAGTTTACAAACTTACAAGCGTATATTAACTAATATTACTTGTGTAGGCAAAATACCAAATGCCTCCAAGAAGCACATATTATTGCTTATTAATCCCTCTGGTTCTGGCTGTCACAGCTGCTGCCACGTACCCTTTGGAGCCTTCCCAAGTACAGACAACCCCTGCTATAAAGGACTTGCTATCCATTGTTACAAATCATTGCCTAGATACAGAAAATAACTTTAGGTGATGTTTCAGAGGACTGGAGAAGGACAAGCATAATACCTGTCTTTAGAAGAAAGATAAAAAAGGTACCCGGGGAATTGCAGACCAGTAATTTTGAAACCAAGAAAGATAATAGAACAAATGTATTAAACAACTGTTTTGTAAAAGCATAAAAACATGATAAAGAACAGCCAACTTTGATAAACTTAAAACAGATCATGTCAGATCTACCCAGTTTCGTTTGTTGAAAGAATAGCTGATTAAATGGATGGAGGGAAGCAGTGACTGATGCATCTTGACTTTTCGTAAGGCTTTTGACATGATCCCATGTGAGAGTTGTATAAATGCACTAGGAGATGGGTGCAAGAACTGTAGTTTTGTTAGCAAAACTTTGTTGTGAAACTGGGAGGAGCTATCAAGTAGATCTCCTTGGAGATCTGTCCTGGATTTGATCTTCTTAAGTATTTTCATAAATTATACCATTTTGTGGATGACGCCAAATAGGAAAGGGGTCCGAACATTTGGGATTAAAATCCAAAATAAATGTAATGCATTGAAAAAACGCTCTGAAATCAATAAGGTGAATTTCAAGAAAGGTGAGTACAAAGTGCTGCATTTAGGAAAGAGGAACCAAATACACTAATGCAGACTGGGGAATAAATGTCTAGGCAAAAATAATTCCAGAACCAGGTCTGGGGTTCATAGAAGGTCACAAACTGAATATAAGCCTACAGAGTGCTTTTGCAAGAAAGGCAAATCACATTCTGGTCTCCTTAGTGCTAGGGAGACCTCAGCTGGAGTACTGTGTCCAGTTTTGAATGTAATAGGTGCAAAAATTGTTCTTTGCAAGCTTTCAGGTACAGGCAGTCTTCTTCAGGCATGGGGAAAGTCTGCTGGTGTTTATCTTCTCTGTAGGGTTGAATAGAAGCTTAAGCCAATATGTAAAATTCAGGTCTGTGAAAATGCAGATGCGTGGCAGGGAAGATCAGAGGAGATGGGAGGTGTGAGACCAGTAGGTGGTTGGTGGAGGGGGAAAGAGGGAAATGTCAACAGGTGATAAAATGTAGCTGTTAAGGTGTAGCGAGGTTACCTGGGGGTGGTCTAATTCAGTTGGCCTAATGAAAGATACCACATTTACCCAGACAACTTTGTCTGCCAATGTCCTTAGACCAACACAGCTACAACCAGTTGTGGACTTTGCACTTCAAGAAAAGTATAGAAAATTGTAGGTTGCCCAGAGGAAAGCACCAAACATAATGGGAAGTCTAGAAAATGTGACCCATGAGAGAGTTTGAAACAATATGAGCTCATTTAAAATAGGCAAGAGAAGACTGAGGGCAGGTACAAAAGTTTCGCTTATTTGAAGACTTGCATGGCGCAGACACCAATCAATTATCCTCCCCTGTTCATGAGCAGAGCCAAGAAATAATTGGTTCAGTAGACCTTAGTGGAGATATAGGTTAAATATTTTTTTAAGTAATTTATGTATTAGTGACCATGTACTGAAATTATGGAATCTTTGTCTTTGATATCTAACCTGTTCTTAAAAATCTCCAATCACAAATGGTCTTTGATCTTAACTCGGTGAGTAGGGGAATGAACTAAAACATCTCTAATTCCCTTCTAGATTCTAGGGTTTAATATCTAAGTACAGATAATACACACTACTCATTTACTTAGTTTTTTAAAAAATATTTGATGTATAAAATAACTTTTGAGATTGCCTTATACCAAGCGTTGAATTGGAAAATTGCCTTTTGATTCAGTATTAATTTGAAAATGAAGTATACAGCAGCAAAAACCTATGTCACATGACTCGCTATCTATTACTGATGAACCATGTGTAACTTGTAATCACAAAATGATGACTACAGGTGTCACAAATAAGAAACAGTTTTCTAGTTGTGGAAATGTAGGCCATGCTATTTGAAGATGTGTTTATCACAAGACAGTTTGTCCTACATAATACTAACTTCTGTTCTACTGGTTTCTATCTCCTGAAGACCTAAGGAGGCCTTTCTGAATTGGATACTGGTAGAAATGTATTGCAGTGCTGCCTACTGTGGTTGGCTCCTGTATTACCTGGCAGTTCATTACATAGTTTATACTCTAATAAGCAGGACAAAGGATAGGACAAGAGACTTACACATGTTTTATACAATGGAAGCAGACAGAAAATTTTAGAATAGGAACTCTAAAAGTGCTCAGTATTGGCCTAACTGCATTCATCAAGCTGGTGACTTGTTGTTCAGTGGGAGAAGTTCGGCCAGCACCTGGCGCTTTTGAAAACGAAATCTTCTGTATTTGCTCAAAGTCTAAGAGGAATTTTACAGAGTAAAAAAAGATACCCTAGATCTCCAGAATCCTTGTCTAGTGCTACAGAATCAGATAATCATAGTTTAAGGTCAGAAAAGATTTTCTGAATAACATGGGCCATTTAATTTCTCCAAGATACCCTTAAATTAAACTGAGTTCAGTTATGAGAACACTAACCATGCTTCCTGGAATTGTAAATCTGGAAAGCACACATGGAGGGGAGACGTACTTAAAATCTCTTAATAGAACAGAATAATACCTGTGCTAAACTGTTCTGAACATAAAAATCACAGGCTTTTTTTCTTTAGTTTTATACTTGAAGTTCAATATTAAATTAATAGTTTGTCCCATCAGTATTTTAAAGAAATATGGGGAGGTCACAAATTATTTACTCAATTTTTGCTGCCAAAAATTAGCGGGTGCCAAAAATTAGATTTCTGAATTTGTATATAGAGAACTCAGTTGGGGCCTGATTTAAAAAAGTCTGGTCATCTGTTAACTTTCAGTGAAGCAAGTGAAAACTATTAGGTGATTTTACCACAGGTTTATTAGCAATCTGTTCTCAGAGTTACAGACTGCAGTGGCATATTGTGCATTACTTAATTGCACAATATTATACTCTGGGTAAATGAATCCACAAATATGTAAAGCAAATGAGCAAGCAAGTAAACCATTGAATATTACCAAATTATGAAAGATCAGGAGGATTATGAAGTAGTAAGTGTATTGCTATCAATAAATGTATTTTACGGCAGAAAAGTTGAAAAAACTAAAAATTCCAAACTTTATAATTTAATGTTTGTTGTGTAAAAAAAACCCCAAAAAACCTTGGAAAACATCTAGAGAGATGTTTGGAGAACACGTGGAAAGGAGCAGATGGATTTAGTGTATCTCACACTTGTTCAAATGAAGGAAGTCATGCTTAACTACCCTTCTGCAGTTTCTGGAAGCTGCTTATATTACTTCCATGAGGGCTGAGGAAAGTTCAGTTTATAATTTTTTTTTATATTGATGCATGTAGTAGCGCCTATTATTTGTCATATACCATACTAAAAAAAAAAGTGCTCTTCAAATTGTTCGCACTGTCCTCTAGTCTGCATGCCTTACCTTGCAAACAAAGTACGTACTTTGTTATTCAACAGCAAAATTCCTTTGGGCTCCAACAAGAGGCAGAGCCATAGAACAGAAAGAAAGCTACAGTGTAACTGCAAGTAGCAAGATGCTAATCAAAGAACAGTTTTTTCCAGCTAGAAAAGTTTTTGTCGGTGCCTTGAAAATGAATATGAGGCAGTCTGACAGCATGCTGTATACTTGAATAGATCTTGGCAAAGAATTCCGAACTTTAGTTCTGCCACTGAATCATTATGTGGCTTAGTTTAAATTCGTTACTGTACAGAATAGGATAAGCCTTCTGCAGTACTTAAAGTGCTGCACATTTTTACAATTCTTTGATTGGTATAAAATGTATTGACTGAGCAAACTCAAAAGAAGCTTTCCAAGTTTGGAGACGATGCTGACATTTTGTGGCAGAGTAAACGATGAAATGTGTGGGTAAAAAGAAAAACATAGCAATCAAATTCAAAGAGAACTCCGAATAGTTTGATAAAATAATGGAAATGCAGGTAGATGTAGAATGATGAGATATCATTAGGCGGTCTAACAATGAATCAATATAGGCAATATACATTGAATAAGATAGTAGAATAGTGTGTAGCTTAGTGTTGAATGTTAATTTCAATTATCACGCACATTTGTGCACTGGGTTATAAATTAAATTAATTTGTAAATAAGGAGCCATATAAAGCACAAGGTGATACTGTCACAATGATGTCCCATTATTATACTTCTATATTTGTGTAAACATAAGCAGCCTTCCTAGATTTCATAGACATTTGGGCTGGAAGGGACCTCGGAAGATCATCAGGTCCAGCCCCCTGCCTCAGGGGCAGGAAGTGGGCTGGGGTTACAGGATCCCAGCAAGATACACATCCAGTTGCCTCTTAAAGGAGTCCAGTGTAGGTGCTTGCACCACCTCTGGAGGCAGTCTATTCCAGGCCTTGGGGGTTCACACAGTAAAGAAGTTCTTCCTTATGTCCAGCCTGGAACAGTCTTGGAGGAGTTTGTGACCATTTGACCTTGTCATCCCTTGGGGCGCTCTGATGAACAGGTGTTCCCCCAGATCGTGATGCACACCCCTGATGTACTTATAGGCAGCTACCAGGTCACCCCTGGGCCTGCGCTTTTCCTTCATTAGGTGAAATCACGTTTTTAATCCTCTCAAGTGATTTAAACATGTTATAGCCGTATTCCAGTGTAAGCCAGCTACTTGCCGATGTAGGTTAAGAAACGTCCCATATAGATGGGCATATGTTGTAGCATACCACACACTGCTCTTTATTCTCAATGTCAGTGGTCTCCTGGAAAATAACAACAGCATCTAAAATATTTATATCCCATGCATGAGTGACAAAAACATAGTAATAACGGAGAACAGTGATCTCGTGACAGGAGCCACATCAATCCATGCAGTTCCTTTTACTAGTTACTTGCTTCTGTCTTCATGGTATCTAGTTCTAGCCCATATCAGCATGAAGTTCCTGGATTTCAGGATCTCTTAATTCAGTTCAGTAAGTTTCCTGTAATCCTTATAGAATAAAATCACGCAACAGGGTATTTGTATTATTAATGCATGCTCAGTTGCTTGGTACCATTTATTTCCCTTGCAGAGGTTCCATAACTATTTTTTATGGTGTCTGTGGTGGAAAATGTAGGTAGCTAAAATTGGTAGCGTATTGCTAATAGGACTTGAATAGAAATTGCTGTTTAATGGTATATTTTGAAAGACACTTTAAAAAAAAAAAAAAAAAGGCTCTTGCAGTGTCAGGAATTCTTCACATATTTTAGTTCCTTGCTTGTTTCTTGTTTCTTGCTGGAGGAGATATCATTCACAATGTGAAGGGACTGTGAAGAAATAAGTGCGTGTAGGAATGTGTGTAGGAATAGCCACAAAAAAAAAAAAATACAGGAAGAGTCATTGTTTCTCTTGTTGCCGCCTACTTTCAATATTCTGGGACTACTTGTAGTCCATATGATGTACAGCAGGGGTCAGCTACCTTTGGCACGCATGCCAGAGCATGGCACACAAAGGTATTTATCTTGGCATGCACGCCTCGGGGCAGACAGCAGGGAAGGAGCTGGGGCTATGCTGCCACAACAAGGATCTGGCCCCTTGAGGCTCCCCTACCACCTGCCCCTGGCACACCAACATCTAACAAGTCAAGGTTGTGAGTGTTTTTGGCACTTGGCCCAAAAACGTTGCCAACTCCTGATGTACAGTGAAAGTGCTTGGTTATATTTCTTCCTTTGTTTTTCTCTTAACCCTGATTATTTTTAATGTCAGTGGTCATTCTCAAGAAACAACATGATTCTGTGCATGATAATTCAAAAAATATTAAAGGAGCAGTGGAGATCATTGATCTTTCTTCCTACAGAGCCCATGTCAGTCAGTGTAACGGGTATGTATTTACTATCATGCTACGCTCACACAAAATGCTTATGAGTAGATGCTGAAAGATGGTCATAAGTTTTGCACAGAAAAACTGTTGCCACTTGCTATATGTATGTTGGTTAATATACAGAAAAAATGACCCAGCAACATTTTTAGTTCATTGATATATTTCTTCTAAGGAAGGGTTTAAAAAATATTTGGTAAAAATTGGGATGCCCTTTCCAGATCAAGATAAGAGTTCTGGTATATTTGAGTTCAGCTGCTCAATAAATACCTTTATTTACCTACTAGCAAATTGCCTGTCAAAAATGGCAACTTTCTTGATGGCATTGTGCATTTAATTGTCTTCTCACAGCAGCATTTTCTTGGGACTTGTTTGCACAACTTTCTTGATTATGTCATGTATTTACTTGTCTTCTCACAGCGGCCTCCTCTTGCAATACATTTGCGTGGTGTTGTACATCTAATTGTCTCCTCACATTAGCCTCCTCTTGGGACTCATTTGCACGGCTCTCTTAATGTCGCCTCAAGTCCAATCGCCTTCTTTGTGTAGCTTGGTCCTCAGGGCTTAGTCCGGCTGTCTGTGTGTGTCTCTGTCTGTAACACTCTTTAAGGGAGCCTGGTGCGGCAGGAGGGGCAGTTCCCATTGCTTTGCTTTTGCTTTAAACTTCAGTTCTGAGCTACAAAATTATGGACTATGTGTAATTTTGAGATATTTAGTGTGTTTCACCTTCTGTGAATCCAGCAATATTTAGGCACTAATCTCTGAAGCACTGAAAGTTTCTATAGAATATGACAAACTTGTACACTGAAAGCATCACAGCTTTTATTAATACAGAGCTCTCATTTGAAACTTCATATTTTTAATATTTCTACTTTATAGAAAATAAAACTGAATTTGTCAGTAAAATACAGGTATTTATTGAAAAATTACCAACCAGTCAGAAACAAGCAGAACTCAATCTAGCATGAGAAATTAAAACTCTTCCATCCTCTTTGGGGGCCTGTTCCAAAGACAGTACTTTGGAGTAGAAGTTATGCTGAATCTTCAGTGCAACGTGGTTGTACTTTTTTGCTTTTAAGGAAGATTTATAACTGCATAGCATTCTTAAATTCTTATCATAACACAGATGTTGTAATGAGAGTTGAAGGCATTTGGACAAAAGGCTGTCTGTCTAGAAAATGTTAAGCAAAGGCAGGATAATAATTGTTAAACCACTCAGAAACTTAAATAAGATTGAGATACTGTTGTACAGGGTGTTGTACACCTTACCCTGAATGAATATAAGTGGAATATTTTGGAGTAGGCAGGAGTTGCTGAAGTGGAGATCATGCTTTATTTGTAATGGTACAAAACAGAATTGTTCTATCAATTTGATTTACATCATCACTTCCTTGAGGCCATCCTGTGTACGATGCTGTTTTCAAGAAGGGGAGGAAGGAGGATCCAAGTAATTATAGGCCAGTCAGTCTCACCTCCGTCCTTGGAAAGGTCTTTGAAAAGATTATGAAGGATCATATCTGTGGGAGTCCAGCAGGAAAAATAATGCAGCAAGGAAACCAGCATGGATTCATAGCAGGTATATCATGCCTGACCAATCTGGTTTCGTTTTATGACAGGGTCACAAAATGCTTAGACGCAAGAGTAGAGGTGGATGTCGTTTTTTTGGACTTCAGCAAGGCCTTTGATATGGTATCTCATCCCATTCTCATAAATGAATAAAGAGGCTGTGATTATAGATGCTTACATGGTCTGGTGGGTGGCAGATTGGCTTAGCAGTCGCACCCAGAGAGTGGTAGTAAATGGGTCAGCATTGACGTGGAAAGATGTGGGTAGTGGGGTCCTGCAGGGTTCAGTCCTTGGACCTGTACTCTTCAATATCTTCATCAGTGACTTGGATGTGGGTGTGAAGTGTACTCTGTCAGAGTTTGCATATGGTACTAAATTGTGGGGTGAAGTGCACACTCCGGAGGGTAGGAAACGATTGCAAGCAGACCTGGACAGGTTAGAAAAGTGGGCAGCATGCAATAGGATGCAGTACAACAAGGACAAGTGCAGAGTGCTGCACATAGGGTGCAAAAAATATCCAGCACACCTCCTGGCTGGGAAGTGACCCTCTCAGCAGCACAGAAGCGGAAAGGGATCTCGGAGTCATAGTGAACTCCAAAATGAACATGAGTCGTCAGTGTGATGAAATCATCAGCAAAGCTAACCGCACTTTTATTATGCGTCAGCAGATGCATGACAGACAGATCAAAGGAGGTGATACTTACCTTTATGCGGCATTGGTCAGACCACAGCTGGAGTAATGCATCCAGTTTTGGGCGCCGTACTTCAAGAAGGATGTTGATAGACTCGAGCTAGTCTAGAGGAGGGCCACTTATATGCTTAGGGGCTTACCCTATGAGGAGAGACTGAGGGACCTGGACCTCTTCAGCCTCCACAAGAGAAGGCTGAGAGGTGATGTTGTGGCTGCCTACAAAATCATTAGCGGGACGTAGCAAGGGATCAGAGATGCTCTGTTCACCAGGGCGCCTCTTGGGTTAACAAGGAACAATGGTCACAAACTGACAGAGAGCAGATTTAGACTAGATATCAGGAAAAACTTCTTCACAGTGAGGGTGGCCAAAATTCGGAATGGGTTTCCAAGGGAGATGGTGCTCTCCCCTACCTTGGGGTTCTTTAAGAGAAAGCTAGATAGGCATCTGGCTGGGGTCATGTGACCTCAGCACTCTTTCCTGCCTAGGCAGGGGGTCAGACTCGCTGATCTGTTGAGGTCCTTTCCGACCCTAGCATCTATGAATCAATAGCCCTGATTTAAATAATGCAAACCCATCCCTGTCAGCAGTGAATGCATTTTGTCTAGTTTTCTAATTAGGTTTTGCTATGAAGATCTTTTTTTCTACAGTGCATTTCCAAATTAAACTTGCCTTTCAAGAGTACCTAGAATTTTCTTTGAAGCTTTTTGTTTCTTTTTCCATCCTTTGGCTCAGTTTTAGAACACTGAAAATGTTTTTATCGTTAATATTTATAGGGGCCCCTATAAATGTTCAGGTAATGGCATGATATGATCCGATGCATGAGCCACACAATCGCACCTGCTACCATGCCACAAGTCCATGGCAGGAGGCGTGATTGTAGGATCCAGTATCAGATCCTATCACTCCTTATTGGCGCAGAGGGAGCCGTGGATAATCATTCCAGACTCACCTTGCACTGGCAAGATGCAGGCTCCCTTGGCTGCAAGTCCTGCAGCTGACCAGGCTCCCAGATGGTGCCCTGCTTGCTGCTGTGGCTGAGTCCCATCAGCTATGGTACTCCCAGCTGTGGCAGAGCATGGTGCACCCCCACAGCTCAGAGCTCTGTCACTTTGTACCTCGCACATGTGGCCAGTTTAAATACATGTAACATGTATATCACACATTGTTATGAGAGAAACCAGTGACTGCTGGACTGATCATCACTTAGTGAGCTCAGTCCTGTCCATTGGTTGCATTGAAACATCAAAAACAATCCAAATCAGTCCAAAGACAGTACATCAAATGCCTTCAGATCCCTAGATACTGCAAAGCCCTCCAAACATATCTCAGCAAGAAACTTGCCAATTTTAGGATTGAAAATGCTGACACTTGTGTTGAAGAAGATTGGCAAGCTCTAAAGGAGACCATCTGTCACGGCGGAGTCCTCACGGAGGGCCGTGATCTCCTTGAGGCCCTTTCACCGCGCTACTTTGGCCCGAGGGCACCCTCCATTCTCGCCCACCACGTCTTGATGGAATATGTAATAGGGAGGCTGCCTTGCGTTTCCTCGGGCACGTAAGCTCCTGGACCCCTCGTGGGTCTCCCCGTTCAATGGCGCTACCCAAGCACCCCAGCCTTATGGGCTATACGTGGCTCCTACCTCCCCTGATACCACGCCCCAAGCCTCGCAGATGTAATAGACGTTGTCCGGTCTGTACGCCCGCTTCCCGGGCTGCCCGTCTCGGGCTTCTCAGTATGGCCCCGCTCTCTAGGGCTGCTCAGTATGGCGCTCCCCCTTCTCTGGGGCTCGCCGTGCCCACACTGGGCTACTCAATAACGTACAATGGTGCTCCCCCCTCTTTGGGGCTCACCGTGCCCACTGGGCTACTCAATAATACCGCCCCTTTCCTGGGGCCGGGGTCTATGTTCCCCCACACACAATCCAGGGTCTAGGTCCCCGTCCGCAACCTACGGGTTGCGCCCGCGACCCACTGGCCGCGCTCCTCGCCGCCAGTTGCTCACGCACTGGCGTGCGAGCTGCGCCTTCCCTGGCGCTATGAAAATAATGCGCCCTCTTGGCGCTAGGACACTCCACACTCTCTGGGGTCCCTGTGATTGAGGCCTCCTCCAACCCCTACAGCCTCACCCAAGCCTCCGGGTGTAATAACACAAACACAACGCAAAACCACAAGCCCCTAGGCTGTAACATAACCACAAGCCGCATGGCCATAACTCAGCCCTGGAGGCTTGAGCTATGATACTATCATGAGCTGTACCTGCAACTCAGGCTCCTTCCCATATCTCGGCTGAGGGAGCTCCTGCCTCTCCGGCTGCTGGCAGAGAACTGCCAGCCTGGCTTCGGCCCTGGGCTTTATAAGGGCCAGGCCCTGCCCCCTACAGGCAGCTGGCTCCCCTTAGTTGCTCCGGCAACCCACAGCTGTGCTCAATTAGCTCTGCCAGGGCTCTCTCCCTGGCAGTTTCTCCTCTCCAGGAGCAGGCACTAAGGTGCCCTGCGACACCATCCATGAAGCTCACACAGAATCAGTTGGCTTTATCACCCAATGCCCTCAGGACTGGTTGGTGAGAACAGTGCTGAGATCAAAGCTCATCTTGATTGGAAGAGTAAAGCTTTCTGTGACTGGCAAAACCATCCTGCATTCAGTCAGAAGCAGAGAACTTTTCAATAAATTTAAGCTGAAGCCCAGATGAAGATTCAACAAATCAAAAACAAATGGTGGGAAGAGAAGGCAACAGAAATTTGCTGACAACCATGACATGCAGAGCATCTTTAGTGCAATCAGGGGTGTGTATGGACCAAGCTCTTGCAGACTTACCTTGCTTAGATCTGAAGATGGCAGTACATTCTTCATAGACGATGAGTCCATCAAAAACCATTGGAAGAAGCACTACCAAAAGCTCCTGAACTGAGAATTGACAGTGACTGATGAAATTGTCAAATCCATCGTGCAGCATCCAGCAAGGGAAGCACTTACTAGTCTACCAACCTCTGAAGAGGTCTACTAGGTGATATGACAGGTGAAGAACAACAAAGCTTCTGGCCCTGATTGCACACCAGCTGAGGTCTTCAAAGTAGGTGGGGAAACTATGACCAATAAACTCCACACACTGTTTCTCAAAATCTGGAACACTGAGGAAATTCCTGCTGACCTAAGGAATGCCAAGATTGTCACCATTTTTAAAATGGGAGATTGTCTGACTGGAAACTATTGAGATATTATCCTCTTCTCCATCGCTGGGAAGATCTTCATTTGTATTTTGCTGAACTGACTGCTTCTTCTTACTGAGGAAATCCTCCCTGAGTCTCAGTGTGGCTTCAGACCATCAAAAGGCACAATGGACATGATTTTTGAGGCCCAGCAGATCCAGGAAAAATGCCAAGAACAACACTAGGATCTGTATATGGCATTTATTGATTTGACCAAAGCCTTCAACTCTGTTAACCATGAGGTTCTGTGGAAGATCTTCTCAAAGTTGGGCTGCCCAGGGAAATTTTATCACCATCCTAAAGCTCCTTCATCCTATGCACTGGCTCCACTACAAAGCCCTTTGCTGTTTGAACTGGCGTCAAGCAGGGCTTGTATGATTGCACCAATTTTTTTTTCCATCTTTCTTGTGGTCATCTAAGTTCTCATCTGTGGCAGTCTGCCACATGGTATCAACACTGAGTACAGGATGGACGGGAACCTTTTTAATCTCTCCCACCTCTGCAGCAAAACAAAAGTTACTTTGGCCTCAACTGTGGAACTTGAGGCCACCATTGATTGTGTTGTCATTGCACATATGGAGGAGGACCTACAAATGGCCCTTACCTGCTTCTCTCAAGCATACCAGTGCCTGGGACTGACCCTTAACATCGGAAAAACAACGGCCAGTCAACTCCCCCAGCAAAGATCCTCATTGAGAGACAGGAGCTGAAAGATATTGAACACTTTACATACCTCAGCAGTCGTCTCAAAAGCTAGCATCAATGAAGAGATCCAGCGTAGGATCCAATTGCCAGTTCTACCTTCAGAAGACTGAATCATCAGGATGGTTCAACTATCATGACACCAGGACTTGAACAAAGCTCCTGCTATAAGGCTGTGGTAATCCCAACTCTTCCCTATGTCTGTGAAGCTTGGGTGACCAACAGGGACCACCTGAAAAGCCAGGAACGCTGCCACCACCAGTGCTACCTCCAAAAGATCCTTGGCATAAAGTGGGAGGATTATCACATACATTCCAGCATCCTCACTGATGCTAACACCACCAATATGGAAGGGTTGATTTAATAAACATCAGCTGTGGTGGACAGAGCACTGTGCGCGCATGCCTGATGCACATTTACCAAAACAACTGCTATCCTCCCAACATAGCTAAGGCCAAAGGAAATGCTTCAAGAGCACCCTCAAGGTTAACTTTTAAGAAGTGTGGCATTAACACCATAAATTGGGAAAAATTGGCCTGGGAAAAGGCTACATGGTGATGCCTTCTGAGAGAAGGTACATCTTTTGGGGAAAACCTTCTCACCCTGGAGGCAGAAAAATGATAGAAATGGAAGAAAAGGAAACAAGACCAAGAAATCTGTGGTCTGATCCTCCCTTTAACCACTAGCTGTGGCATTTGCCAGAGAGTCTGTGGCTCTAGGATTGGTAGTCTTATCCATCAACAGGCTTATTTACAACTCTTGACTTGACCTGTGGGAGTGATCATCCTTGACCATGAGGGATCGCTGCTGCTGACGACGAGAGGGGGCCTGTTTCTCAGAATTTTCTTTTCAGTGCTTAAATTCCAGTCTGTTCTGAGTAGTTGTTCGCATAGTTGAAGATGAAGACATTTTTTTTAATGGAAATTTGATAAGAAATATGGGGAGTGGTTTAAGATCTATTGAGAAATAGTACAAATTTGACATGCATCTTAAAAGAATCTGAATGGGAACAGCTACTGTATAACTGGTGAATAAAAGTACAGTGGCTATGTATAGACGTTAAGGCCATGTCACTGCTCTCCCAGGAGAAACCATGAGTATCCAGATGTTCAGGTTTTTTTTCTCTTAGGGCAAAAAATGGCCACTCCAGAAGAAAAATTAACTTGGGATAAACCAGGGTTAAATCAATCTTAGGAGAGTGTCTCTTGGATGAGAGAGACTAGCCATAGTACAGTACTCCAGCGCTGTCCTTCAGACCTCCTTTCCCCACTGCTTCCTTCCCTGCTGAAGTGAGAGTGCTGTTTTCTGGACTCTGCTGCTCTAGCCAAGCAAAACATCTCCTTTTAACAGTCCCGCATTGTCCTGCTGGGAGTTGCAGACTGACTCTAATTTGGGTCAGCCAGTCAGGACCATGTGCACTGCTGTCAGCTGTCTCCATGCAGACTGAGGGAGCTTGCAGAGCACACAGAGCCCTCCCAGCATCGGCACTGCAAGCTCTCTATTCCTCTGGGGCTCAGTATTTGAACACTTGTTCAGGCTTCTTCAAGTACATTTTTATACCAGAAAAACAAACTTCGGAGAGTTCTCCCAGATTATTTGAATGTGTGTTTGCAGCCAGTTCAGATTAATTTTTAATGAACAAATGCAAGAATTTCTTTCAATCTATTGTTTTGATGGAAGTTAAATGAAAAGAGAAAGTAGGATAAGAAATGTGTTGCAAAGCTATCCATTTAAGTTCTTGAGTTTCTAGCCTCAATTGAAATGCTAATAAATGTTGTACCATTGGATACACAATGGGGTCTGAATTGGATATTAATCCACGAACACGCTTAAATTATTTCTTTTGCTTCTTGGCTTTGTGCATCTTTCAACTGTAGCTATTTTGTATTGCAAAAATTGAGCCGCTTTACAAAATTATACATAAAAATTCAAATCCACTTGTATTGTAAAAAAGGCAGGGTGTGTTTTAACCTTTCGTTATTGACCTAGCATTGGAGTTATTGATCTGAAGTTGTTCCCTTTGTGCTTCAAAATAATGTGGTTAAACAATTCAATTCTGTATTTATTCTCCATCATGAATAATGCAATATGATCAAACATATACAGTCAAGTGCATAGTGACTACGCATATGAAAGAATGGATCTAGGCTGCCTTGCATAGTTTCAGGTGTGGGACAAAAAAGCTGTTATACCACAGATCAGATTGACTTTTTCTCTCAGATTAAATTTTTTTCACTCCCACTAGATTCTGAATGGGTTCCACAGATTATGCGATTAAAAAGAACAGGGCCACAAGTTTAATTACAAACTTCGACCTATCTGGATCTTCAAATTAATTTACTTGGTGGAGGGTTGCGTGCTTAAATATAGGAATCATAAGAATATTTTGGGGTGATAGACATCTAAAGAGTTTCCTTATTTAAATAATGGCAGTAAGTTACTTATGTGTTTGTAGGATCAGATCCTAAATTTTTATTTTTTGCTCTGTTGAACCTTATCTCGCTGCAATCAATTTTGTTTAGAGTAATATTGTGATAGTTTCAGGTTGACAGTATTTCTGAAAATGGTGTGCTTGTTATCATAACAATTGACAGCAATATTTAACTGAATGAGAGAGAAAATACTTTTCTTGGGATTGTACTTGTTTAGCTTGTGCTCGTGACAGCGTTTTCTATACAGCCTTTTTTACTGTTTTCACTGTATAATCTGTTTCCATGGGTGGAGGGATATTTTTACACTACAGCCATAAAAAATAACAGGGTATTTAGGTAACTGAAGTACCTGAAATGTTGTGAATTCCAAAACAAAAATAATCCTAGCACCAACATTCAAAATTTTAAAAATAATGAAAAGCAGATGGTGTCCTTTTATGAAGTGGTAATCATCGTATAGCTGTCCTATAGCTTTATCATGGTGCCTCTACTCTGCCTGTAGACTCAAAAGTCACTTAGAGAGTCTGAACCTCCCCAGAAGCTTGAACTCGGGGCATCTGTAGTTCTTTCAGCCCTTGAAATTATTCCTTAAGTACTTAATAACATTGTTCTGTTTACTCTTGTTTACTAATATACAGTAAGCGGAACTGATAGTTTTATTATCTTTTATTACAGGCATTGGATCAAGACAGAACTGCACTACAGAAAGTGAAAAAATCTGTAAAAGCAATATATAATTCTGGGCAAGGTAAGTGTTTTGGTTTATGATATTACTAAAACATCTAAACGTTGTTTAATATTTAGAAAATGTCCTTTGTCTTTTACTGTATGTTTAAAAAAAAAAACCCCAGGGGCCTGCCCATTCAGCAATAAAAATTTAGCAGGAATGCATCTTCCCAAAACGTTGTTCCTTGCTCCTTGATTCCCCAAGAGATGTGTACTTCAGGGGTACTTCTTGACTGTTTTCAGAGCTCCTCATGGAATTGATTTTGGTTGCTCGGGCAAGACAAATTTTCTTCTTTGGCTATAACATTTCACAACAGCTTCATTCCATTAGAGGGAAAAAACTGTTGACCAGAAGACATGTCAGCAGGGAGCTGAACTCTAGATTTAGATTGTGGAAAGCAGTACCAGTTGAAATAATGAGCGTTAGCCTCATTACGTTTTGAGCAAGTGCCACCAGAGGTACTTAGACACTTTGGGTACCAGTATAAGAAACTGGGAACTGGTTGGCAAATAGATCATGCAGTGTTACTGATATTCTGTTTTGCCGTTTAAGTTCACTATGCTTGTTAGAATCTCTGTTGATAAGTTTGATTTTGAAATACTTTCTTAGTAAGTTTTTGGTAACATTAAATAGGAATCAGATGCCTATTGTTGACCATGTTTCACAAATATAAATTGGTGAGTGTTGAAAGGACACTTTAAACAGCTTTCTGCTTCTGCTTGTTCCATGCAAGTCGGTGGGAATTTTGCCAGTGATGTCTGTGAGAACAGAGTTTGGGCCGTGGTCATTTTCTAGCTGATCCTGCGGGACTACACTGTTTTTCAAAATTAATTTCAGGGAAGCCTAATTTGCATCCGTTTTTCACTCATGCTCAGTTTAGCAGCTATTTCCCTGTCAGAGCACTGTCTTGGTGCTATTTATTCAAAACAGAGAGGAAAAAAGTAATTTATAGTATATGCTAGGTACTTATATGGTAGTAATTTTACCAGTCCTACATTAGCATTGCAACATATGCACTATCCCCTCACTCACTTCCCTAACCCTTGAGTTGATCTGGAGCAGTCAAGCAGTTAACTATGGCAGACAGAATGAAAATAAGTACCTTTCATGCTTTCATAATGTTACTGAAAACTACATTTTTGAAGATGGGCAGACTGTCTGGAGCAGCACCTGTCATTCTAAACATGCTTTCTGAATTTCAAAGCTGACAGAATCCAAACTGTAAAATCTCTACAGCCAGCTTTGAAATGTTTGATTCAGACCACAATGTCCAGTTGTTAGTAGCCCTAAGCTTTAAAATTAAAGCTGGTTTCAAAATCTAGAAGTGTGGCATGTCATGTGAGCTGCTTTGTGAGTCAATATGTGGTCTAAAATTAATTTGAATGAGGAATTTTAAATAATAGCTTTATAGTTAAAAATGTAAATGCATTTTGTAGCCAAGTTGAATACAAAGCTTATATGCCATTGCACACTCTGGAAATTATGTGCAATTTTTAAAAATAAATTCAGAAGCCTAAAAAGGTGAAGGACACGTTGGAACAAGCCAAGTCATTTTTTTAAAGCTCTTTGATTTAAGCTTACGGATGACTGTTCAATGTAGGGTAAGAAATGTGTGATAAAAAGATTCATAAAATGTTAGTTTAAGGAACAAGGAAATATAACTAAAGCCCAGAGTGAAACCTAGTAGTGATCAGGATTGTTAATAAATAAATAAATAAATAAATAAAAGAATTGACGAAGAATCTGTACAAAATTTGGCACATGTCAAACATTAAATATTCCAGGAGAAACAAATGTGATATTATTTTTGATCCTTAAAAAAATTAAACATAATACTCTAGCTCCCCCTTCAGAATATTGTACAGGTATGGTCATGTGTTACTAAGATTGAAGGAAAACAACACAGTGCAATTCATACTGTCATAACAAAACACTTGTATGACTTGGTCGATGTAGAGGCAAAAATGAAAGGGGTGACCAGCTCACATGTGGTTAAAGGTGAAACCCTCTAAAGAAAATATATAGAAAATAAAGTGTCTAGAGACCGAATGTAGACACAAACTGATTTGAGCTGCTTAAAACCTATAAGAACCATTCCCATATGATTTTACCTTTGTTCATCTAACTGGCCTGTTTGGAAAGGAACCAGTTGTTCAGCAGTGAAACAAAACCTCATTGAACTGTGGAGAAATTCTGCAACCAGTATTAAAAGCAGCAATAAAATCTTGTCATATATTAGTTCAAGGATCTAGATGACATTTTCATGTTGCGAAGAGAAGCCACTAGCTGCATATTATGTGCTGGAAGACAGAACTTATTTACTTGGATAGTTATTTATGAGACAGTTGATTTATGTTGTTGACCTTTTAACTCTCATCTATAGTAAACTCTCTTGAAACCTTGAAACTGGTGAGGATGGTGGAGAGTAGCTTCACAGGAACAGTAGTGCTGTAATGGGATGGTATCAAGATGTTTAAAACTGATTTTGCAAAAAATAATAATTTCCTCTTGTGTTTTGCTTTTAGTGGTCTACAAATTATGTCATTTAAAAGAAATTGTCTTGTGATTTTGGCAAGTTCTGAATAAGAAAAGCTCAAAAGATTGGGTTTGTCACAGATCCTCTTTGAACAGCAGAAAAAAGATATTGTTAGTGAAAGAATGGGTCAGTTTTAATATCATGTAAATATACCTGAGAATTTTTTATACTTGCTGTCCAGCTCGTTGGTTTTTCTAGTATAGTTAGATTGTATTGTAAGTTGGAGATGTCTTGTCTCAGTGAAGATGGTGTTTGAAGTCAGTGGGAAATCTTTTTTTGAGTACTTTTTCAGTAACCCTTTGTGGATTGAATTTCAGTGGTATAGTGCATTGCAGGCAGTTCTCGACTTGCAGTGTTTTGAGTTACAATGTTTCGCACTTACAGCGTTTCTAAATTGACACCCTGTTTCAACTTTATGATGTCAGTTTCGACTTTACAACACTTGATCCGATGTGACGCCACGCCAGCAAACAAGTTCGCTACGTCGCTCATCTCCCTGGAGAACATCTGTCCAAACTTCCTTGGACACTTTCTTTAAGAAAGCAGACAAGACTCCAGAAAAACTTGCAACCAAGACTCTGGAGAACCAAGAACCCTTGAAAAAGTCCAACCAAGAGCCTTTCCAAAAGTCCAGCAAAATCACCTCAAAGAAGTCCTTCCAAATCAATATGATTGCTATTTACAATATAAATTAATTAATGTAGCTATATTACTCATCTATAATTGATCGAGTACAAAAATCTGGGGTATTTTTGGTGAAAATAAGGTATCGGGGCTTGGTTCAGGAAGCAATTCCCCATTTATAACATTGTTTCATATGAGAAAATTGGTTCTGAGTTACATTTCAACTTAAGATGCGGTTTTCAGGAATCAGTTGTCGTAAGTCTGAGGCCTGCCTGTATTGTTAATTGTACAGATTTTGAGTAAATGACTATCTTTTAACTTCTACGAAGTCTTTAGCAAAACTGCAGTCATTTGAAATAAAAAAAAATTACTTGTGTCCATTTGCATCAAACCAAATCTTGCAGTTCTTTGTTCCTTGTAATTTTTCATAAATATTACAACAAGAACATTTTAAGAGCAATGGTGATCTGACTTGACCTTTCTTATATAAACTAAACAGGATCTAAAACGGGCATCCTTTCTGTGCTTAGAAGTAACCCTAAAAGAAGCATGAAGTACAACAAATGAATAGTTAAAAAACAGGGTAGATAACTGGGGTGTAGGTTGTAGCCATGTAGGTCTAAGGACAAGGTTCTTTGGGTGAATCTGATATCTTTTATTAGACCGACTTAAATACTTGGAAAACAATTTTTAAGCAAACTTTTGGGTTCAAAAACCCTTTGTCAGACTAAGGAAGTTTCAGCAGTTGGTGTGTGCTCTTCCTGGATGGAATGAAAAGTAAAGAAGCCAGCAGCTGGGCTGGGCTGGGCTGCATCCAAGACAGGCAGTCGGTGAAGATGTAGATTGAGGAGTCAATGGGTGAGAGACAGGCTGGGGCTGGGGGGAAGAGATAGAAGGGGGATGAATAGTGGAGAGATACCTGGGGAGTCAAATGTCAGGCAGGTTATAATGTGTCATAAATCCAATGTCTATATTTAGTCCACGGTTTTTAGTATCCAGGAGGTTGATGAAGTGGAGTTCATAGGCTCGTCTCTGGGAAGACTTGTGTAAGTTTCCTTTGAGGATCAGGACTGAGAGATTGGAGAGAGAGTGGTTTTCTTGTAGATAACTGGGCATTTTTCTAGTAGATAACTGGGCGTTTTTCTTTATAAAAATATATTTGTAGGCTTTGTGTGCAGGCCTGAAGTTCTTTGAAGGAAACATTTTTTTTGTTTTGTTATTAGAAAAAAAAATGTAGGTCCTATGACGAGAATGACCTGTACAGGATCACATTGGTCTGCCTGGTTTCTGAAAGGGAGATTGCTCTTTAAAGATACATGAAAGTAGGAAGTTTATCGTATGCTTGTCTGGCAAGATGCAGCCTGCAGGCCAGATCTGGCCCGTGGGCTGCAGAGCTTTGCTTGTGCTCCTACATGTGCTGGGGCTGGGCAGCAAGGAGCTGCGCTGGGGCCAGGGAGCTGGAACTATGTCCAAATCACTGCTGCTTCTCCCCCCCCCGTTCCCGCTTCTACTTCCCCTGCCCCAAGGCTGCAGTGTGGGCACGTAGTCCAGTTAGAGTGTAGATGCACCAGGGCTGGGCTCAGAAGCTGTGAGCAGGACTGGGAGCGAATCTGCAGCAGCAGCTTGAACGCATTTTCCAGCTCCTCAGCCCCAGTGCAGCTCCCTTCCAGATAGAAATTGCACATGCAGGTATACTTATAGTATACTACCTTTTGGTATGCAATAGGATTTTGCAATGAGTTGCAGGGACTCACTGTTCCAGCAGTATTGTGTTTAACAGGTCATGATGTGATCCAGAGTACTGGACTTCATTGGAAAGATTTACTGTCCTAATACACATTCAGTAATATCCTTGTTTTACGTTACTGCAGTTCAGGAAGGCTAATTTATGTATTTTATCAAGGCCTTTGTCCATAACATGTATATCAACCTGATGGTTTAATCTTCACCAGTAGAATTTAATTTCATCAATGGTCATGTTGTTCAACATATTTTTTCAGATATTGGCAATAGGTTGGTAGCAATCTTAAATAAAATAGTCCTTTAAATATAGATAGATTTTGATGAGGAAAGAAAAGCATTCTTTGGTATGCTAGTGATCTGGCTTCCAGTTTTCTGAGAGTCTTTGAAACAAGTTATTGCAGCAAAGTCGAATGCAATACCATAGATGTGCATGATTCTGTCTGAGGATATTAAAGGCCAGGTTCATAGAATTATAGAAAATTAGGGTTGGAAGGGACCTCAGGAGGTCATCTCACCCAACCCCCTGGTCAAAGAAGGACCATTCCCAGCTAGACCATCCCAGCCAAAGCTTTGTCTAGTCAGGTCTTAAGAATTTCCAAGTATGGAAAGTCCGCAACCTTTGTAGGTAACCTGTTTCAGTACTTTAATACTGTCCTGGTGAGAGAGGTATTACTAATATCTAACCTAAACTTTCCTTGCTGCAATTTGAGACCCGTTGCTTCTTGTTCTGTCATCTGCCATTACTGAGAATATTTCATCCAGATTTTCCATTCTTGTTACTAGAAAATCTTTTACTGTTGTTCTGTAAAGACACAGAGCATGTTAAATATCCTTAAGAGTAGGCCTGTGCAAGGCAGCAAGTATTCACTTCAGATTCAGATTCAACCAGTTCAGAGGGACAGTGATTCAATTCGGTGATTTGACCCACTGTCCTGATTCGATTCAGATTCAGTGCTGATTTGGAGATTTGACCATAGACTATAATGGGGAAATCACTAAAATACCCATAAATGTGTCATTTTTTTGCAGATTCGGATGAAAACAGTAGGGATGGTAGCCCCTTCCAAGGGGACATGATGCCGGCCAAATTTCAAGGAGATAGGTGCAGGGGTTTCTGTGAAAGTACACCTCAAACTGTTGAAAGCAAAACTCGTGTCATTTGTATGTGTTAAGGCAGAGTGGGATGAAAACAGCAGAGATGGTAGCCTCTCTTGTGGGCATGAGGCCTGCCAGGTTTCAGGCAGAGTGGTGCAGAGGTTTCTGTGAAAGTGCACCTCAAGGTTCTGAAAGCAAATAAAAAAGCAAATAGGTGCGCAGCAGAGCTGACCCAAGCAGGGTGCGGGGCCCGGGGCAAATCAGCACATGCAGCACCCCACCCTCACTCTGATCCCATGTGCCCCAGACCCGAAGAAGCTGCTGCCGTGGTGTGGAGTGAGGAGGGCGGCACTCACTCCATCTGCACGTGGAGCTGGTGGAACCCTAGCAGTGGGAGGTTCACCTTGAGGAACACCAGCTGCTCCGCCAAACCAGGATCCAAGCAGGTGTGGTGGGGTGTCAAAACATCACCAGCAATGCTGAACACCCTCTTGCTTGGAACACTGTTTGGTGGACAGGACAGGTGTTCCTGGGCAACTGTGGCCAGATCCTGCCACACCTGGCTGTGGGTTGCCCAATAGGCCAAGGGGTCGCAGAGCAGTAGCTCCACATCCTCAATGAGATAGGTAGCCAATGAGGCCTCCATGCTACCTGCCTGATGGTGGGGTCTGGTGCCTCTGGACCCCAATATTTAAGCCATGCCCTTGGCCCACATTGGCAGCAGTTGTGGTGGAGGAGATTAGCTCATGACTGGAGTGCTGGCATGGGAAAGTGGATCCCCCTCTTCCACATCCCCCCACCTCTGACTTTCTGCCTCCCTGACTGTTCACCAGCACCTCCATCCAGTGATCAAGGGTTTTGCTGCTGCAGACACTCCCCTTCACCCTCGGGTTGCGCATGCCTGCCAGCATGTGGACCGTACTGGACTGCAATGGATCCAGTTGTTTTTTGATGCCCTCCTTCATCTGCTTCACCAGTGCCTGCAACTCTGGTGAAAGCAGCTTGCCCCAGCCAGGAACATCAATCCCCTGGAACTTCCCCATTTCATTCTCAATAACCTTCACTACAGGGATCACTTGGCTAAGGAGGGCATTGCCAGAGCTGAGGCTCCCGGTGGCCTCCAGGAATAGCTTGAGGATCAACAAGATCTGGGAGATGGTATCCCACTCAGCCCTATTTAGGGGGCCACTGATCCCAGTCTGCCCAACCAAGATCATCTCATGGATGGCCTTCTGTTCCTTGACCAGCCTTTCCAGCATCATGTGGAGTTCTGCCAAGGCTCCACATCCAGCATGATTTTGTGCTGTGGGATGCTCAGCTCTGCCTGTTTGTCCTGCAGCGTTCTGTCCCCCCTGATGCTCCGGTGGAAGTAGCCTGCCACCTTCCTGCATTTTGAAATGAGTAGTGGTAGTGATGGTGCCGTCACCAGGAACCCTGTCCCCCTCCAAGGCGTCTCTGACTACAAGGAACTTGTGTGCCACACAGGGGATGCCAACAAAGTTGGCATCATGCACCACCTTGACCATATCGGCCCCATTGTCGGTGACCATGAACCAGTGGGTGAGCTTGCCCTGCCCAACGAGCCACCCCTGCACCATGTGGTTCATGGCCACCATGATCTCCCTTTCTGTGTGGGACCCATCCATCACCTCTGGTTGAAGGAGAGCCCGCCGACACCCTGACTGATTTGCACCAGTGCTCTGTGAGGGAGAGGTAGGCATGGTCCCCACCCCGGCTGCTTCAGATGTCCGAGGTGAAGTGCAAGGTTACCTGCGGACCTGACTTCTGCAGCTCCTTCCTCAAGTACTCTCTGCATGCCTCATACAGGGAGGGCACCACCATCCTGCTAAAGGTGGTGCATGCGGGCACTTGGTAGGATGAGGCCACAAGTGCCATGAGCCTCCTGAACTCTTGATATTCAACAAAGGAGAAGAGCTGGCCATCGACAGCAAGCATCTTCCCAATGCTCTGGGTGACCTTGCTCACATTGGGAACGCGCCCCCCTTTGTCTCTGTCTTTCCCCCACTGGTCCTGGGTGGCTTGCTTCTGCTTCTTGGGGATGGGGGCTTTGGAGCAAGAGGACGACTTCTTTTTGGCCATGCTGTCACTAGTACCAGGCTGAGGAAGAACAAGGTCAAGAGGGTGCTGCTTCCTGAGATGCAGCAGCATTGCTGTGGTGATGAAGTGTTTCATGTTCTTGCTCCAGCTGATCTGCCTTTGGCAGTGCTGGCAGGTAGCATACCTGGGATCATCTGCCACCTCAAAATGATCCCATACTACACTACCCACCTTCATCTGGGTTGAGGGTGGGGATCCTGTCTAATCCCCCCCCCCACCAGGCAGAGGCACCACAACAGGAGGAGCTGAGCCACCTGCCCCCACAGCCTCCTCCGAAGTGTCTTCCAGAGAAGGAGACCTCCCTCTAGGGGAACTGTGAGGGGTGTGAAGCACAAACTCAGATTCCCTCTCCTTCCCCAGAATTTCCTTAGCTATGGCCCTCAACTCCTCTGCTTTCAGATCCAGCTTCTCCTCTGGCACTGGAAGGCTCATGCTGGCAGCTGAAATTGGGGTGGAGAATGTCATGCTGCTGCTGGTTAGTGGTGGTGGTGCAGGTGCAGGCACTGCTGCCATCTCCTTGCTCCCACTAGCAGCAAAAGACTCATCGTTGCCAGGAAAGAGGTTGTGTTTATGTTTGGAGTGGGGGGAACTTGCAGATCTTCCTCTGTCCCCTCTCCCTCCCCTAGAAGATCTGGCACCTGCCTTTCTAGCATGCTTCATAATGTTTGGTGTGCTGCAAAGTGTGTGTGTGTGTGTGTGTGTGTGTGTGTGTGTGTGTGAGATATATGTTGAGCTTTTCTGCACAGTGATGAGACACAGTTGGGAAAACACAGATTTCTTTTTGTTGGGGAAAGAATCAAGACAGACTAACAAGAACAAATAAGAGGATTTTGGGGGAAGAATAAGTTGAAATAAATGGATAGAGATAACAATAGAGATTGTAGGCAAGTGTAAGTAGGAAAGGATTGGATACAGCTTAGGAGAAGAGAGACTAGCTAGCGAGAGACTAAGCCTTTCAGACGCTGCTGCTCCAAGAGAGAGACAGCTCACAAAAGGTACAGATCATGTCAGACACCGCTTTAGATGTTGTTTCTTTGTTCCTCCCTCAGAGCACTGTGATTGGAAGGGAACTCAGAGAAAAATCAGTCACTGGCCAGCTACAGATGTCAATAACAGAGCAGTCTTTCCCCCACGCTCAGCCTTTTCCGGATATGGAAGATCACCCCATACCCCTACCTCTTCTCAGTTTCTGTTTGCTGCAAGCCTTCCGAACCTCTCCGAATTGATTCGGAGGCTTCCAATTCGATTCAGACCTTTTTAATGGGTCTCCCGATTCAGTTTGGGGACTGAATCTCCTCTGAATCGAACTGGCTACTGAAACTTCGCACAGCTCTACTTATAAACATATCGTAGTGCAGGGGCAGCCAATTATTTAAACCCACAGGCCACATAGGCAGTTCTGGGGAACTGTCACGGGCCAGTCAGCATCCCACCTTTCCCTCCCCCGCACAAAAGCCCAGAGTTCGTGCACCCTGCAGCTCCTCCCTGCTGCTACCACCAGCGCCCAGCAGTAGCTGAGTGCTAAGCTCTGGCCCTAGCCCCAGCCTCAACCCATCCTGTGCCTGCTCTGGACTCGCCCTGGCCACAGCGGACCAGCTCAAACCTGCACACACAGCTCCAATCCTGGCCCTCCCTACACCTGCTCTGGATCAGCCCGCCCATTCTGAGCAGCAGCAGCAGTGGTGCAGCCAGGCAGAAGCTGCTGCTGGGCATGTGGGAAAAGCGGCCGCCTGCCCCTCATCGCTGCTGGACCCTTCTTGCTGCAGCTACCCAGTGCCCATGCCCAGGCTGTCCTATGGCTCCTGTCCACTGCCACCACTCCCACTGGTGGCCTGGAGGTGGCGGTGATAGCAGCAGAGAGGAGCCACAGGGCAGCCCAAGCATGTGCTACAGGCAGCTGCAGCAAGGATTCCCAGGCAACAGAAATGAGAGAGCTGATTTTCCCCCGCATCCAGCAGCAGCTTCTCCCTGGCTGCCACTGCAGCTGCTGCCACTCATTGGCGGGCAGTCTGGAATGAGTGCAGGGTGGGCAAGGGTCAGGGCTGTGTGTGCAGGTCCTGGCTGGTCCAGAGCCAGTCTGCTTTGGTTGGGGTGGGTCCAGAGCGGGCGCAGGGTGTGCTGCAGCTGTGCGTGTGGGTCTCAACCAGTACCATGGGGCTGGGGCCAGCAGCAGCAGCCACTGGTGGCGGAAGCTGGAAGGAGCCACTGCCACCTGGGCTGCCTAGAAATGCTGTCCAGCCACGGAACTGCCTCAGCCCCGTTGTGGGCTCAGGGTGGTGGGGCATGCCACAGGCCGGCTGGCACCTGAGCCAGGTGGAACCAAAGGACCTGCCATGGACCTGACTATTTTGCCCACCCCTGCCCTAGTGGGATGTTATCTGTATAGTGTGCTTACCTCTCATAATAGTAGCTTGCTTTGTTTTGCAGCTAAACATTTTCTCATGCAGGTGTGTGTTTTCCTATATCGGAAAGCTCTGTGGAGTCATTCTGGAACAATGAGCATCTTTCCTTCCCACCCTAGCTTTTTGACTGAGCAGGGAAAAATATTCCTTTTTGACTGTCAGAGGCATAGTCTGACCCAGTGCTCTATGCCAGGGATTTCAGATTTGCCTCGGGCCCTGGGCTATGGGGCTTGCGGGCAGTGGGAGTCCAGGGACAGGGATCTGGCAGCAGCTTGGGTCTGGGGGCACGACAAGGGTTCAGGAGCAGCTGACAGGGCGCCAAGCTCCACTGTCCAGATCCAGCCCAGGGCCCCTGCAATAGGCCACATCCCCTTGACTTCCAGTAGCCCGGTGGACCAGGTAGAGAGCCTCTTGTGGGCTGATTTTTTGACACCCCTACTCTATGCCAGTTATTCTCTCTTATCATAATGAGAGTTATCATCCCATTTTATCTAGAAAACTGGGCAAAGAATTAGAAATATTCTGTCGAAAGCATTTCTGCAGAAGCAGGGAGAGAGACTGCATGATTTGCTGGCATTTTTGATTTCCAACTTCTATGCTTCCCTTATTCATTTTCCTCAAAACCCCGCAGACCACATTTGTGCTTCATTTACCCAGGTTAAAGCAGGCCAGAGCTGCTCCCCACCTGAAGTCTCATGTGCATATTTACAGAACAGCTTTTATATCAAAACAAAATATTCATTTTATTGTCGAGTGGTGGCTTGTTTTGTGTCAGGATATGTGATTAAAAGCATACGCCTTTGGAACAATTCTGGTCTTATTAAAAACATATTTTACCACTCACTGATCCATAACCTCATATGACTGAAAATCTGAGTTCCTGAAAAGCTTGTGTTTGTGTGTGCAGTAAGTATGACCACAGGGCGTTCATTTGAAATGAGAAGTGTAAAAATTGTGTTTCCAAAATGCATTTGGATAGCATGAGCAGTTATGATCTGAGTCTAGAAAAGAGTCCACCCTCTACTTCCCCCTTAAGATTTCAGTGGAGCTTTGGACTTGGGATTTTTGTAAAGGTTTGGAAGAATAATTCTTTTGCAGCTTTCTGCCAGGTTTTTTTTTTTTTTTTTGATTTTGAAGCTGATTCATGGATCATGAGATATTGTGCACATGCTGTGGTGAAATTCATTGCTTTGAGTCGAGCACAGAAGCCAACAAAAAAAATAGTGTCTTTCAGCATCCAAAGACTTTCAGCTTTTTATCTTAAATCAAAATGCTTTTTTACTTTCTGTATTCCAGTGCTGTCAGACAAAATTACAGTTTGAGGAGAATGCTACTTGTACGACTGCCTGGAGAAAACATAGCTCCTGGCATTTATAGCCCTTTTCTCTTTTGCTAGGTGGAACTAATTCTGTTTGTGGGGGGAAAGGGAGGGAAGAGATTTTCCTACTGCCTTGTTTAGGATTTATTAAAGTTATACAGAAAAAGAGTACAAACAACATTCATACCACTCCCTTGAAGCTATTGACTATGAAAGCTGGTATATGCTTTAGCCATGCTAGCCTGAGGAGCCTTCTAAAGTCGACCATGACTGATTAAGTGATATATGAACTATTACCACAATAGCCAATGTGGGCATATTAACATAATTGGAAGGGAATACAAGATGCACAGGCTCAGTCTTTGCATTTTTTTTAAACCACAATAAATTGGCTTTCCATGGTTCAGAAACCTGTCTTGTTAGGAAATGTTGAAAGGAGTCTCCACCTAAAACCGGTGAGTTTCTGACCTCCTATTTTGTGAATCCATGTTATGAGCATCTTCTGTCGCTTATGACTAGCCAGGTCTTCGTTTGGTATAGCGATATTGCCTTCCTTTTAAAAAATGTGTTCGTCTTAATAAACACTGAGGAAACTCATCCTGACTATATCCATACTCGTGAGCTACTATCCAGCATAAAACCTTTTGTTTTTAAATTAATGGAGAAGCTAGGCGGATGCTAACTATTAACTTGCTGCCACCCCCCTCCACAGCACACAGGCCACCTGGTGCTGCCTTCACCGCGTGCCATGGGCTTCACCATGTGTTGCCAACTCCTGTCCCCAGCAGCAGTGGGCAGGATCACACTTGGTGGCAGTGGTGAGCAGTGTATGCTGTAGGAGTTGAGAGAGGGGGCTGCGTCAGTGTTGGAGGATGGAATTGGGGTGGAAAGAGAAGATTTACTAGACTGAGCTGTGTTTTGCTATTTTCCTCCCTCCCTTTCCCTGCTATTCTGGGCCAGATCCAGCCCATGGGCCATAAGTTGCCAACCTCTGCACTAGAGCATTCCTTTGTGAAGTCTTACTGTACACCACAGATCATGTATCTATCTCTGCCCTTCAGCCAATTGTTTTGCACACATCTGTTTCCATGTAAACCTTCTCATTGTTATTACTTGTGGGCGTTTGGAAGCAGGGGTGGTGCGGAAGTGTTAGTTTGCCAGGGCTGACGTTAGAAGGCCAACATCCTGAAGAGAATGACATTGGCAGTGTTTCTGTTCTGTAGTACTAAAACAGGGGATGCAAAAGGGACTTAACAGAACATGAAGGGGTGAATAGTACCTTACCAGAAAAATATATAGATTCACTTTTCTTTCATTCAGAAACTCTTTCCTCGTAAGGGTTTTTCAGTTTTCTTAGTTGTCTTTATCTGTAGATTAGTTTCATAGTTTGGTTCTGATATTGGAACATGGTCAGACATGGTTAGAACATGGTCACAGCAAACTTTCCTAACACCTTGACATCCCTGATGTGCAGTTTGTGTTTAAAACTATAAAATATAATAGTTCTCAGTGAGAACTAATATATATTATTTTAATGTTGTGGTAACTTTAGCTCCACAGAGAAAGTAAGTTTTTTGTTTTCAGGATTTTTGAGGGAGTTTTTTCTTCTTGCTTATTCTAGAGACTGAAACTTTCCCCCTAATATATTTAATACTTTTGACTTCACTATATGCATGCTAAGACTTCCCTAGGTGGTACCAATAGACACCATCTGTGTGATTATTTAACTCCGCACCTTCTAGTGCATGATACAAAGGTGTGTATAAACATAATTTGCAAAATGAACAAATGTACCCTAATTTTTCTTGTTGGTACTTTTTCATGGTTTTCTTAACTTTTTAAATTCATTCATATGTGACTCTAGCTTCAGAGGATTTCAGAAAAAAATAACTTCTGGCTATTTGGGGGCTATTTGGGGGCTGGACTCGATGATCTTCCGAGGTCCTTTCCAGCCCTAATGTCTATGAAATCTATTTTTAATGGCTCTTTTTAATTTTGATTTTTTTTTTAATTGAAAGTTCATTAAATATTTTAGCTTTCCTTGACAGAACTCACCTGATTTATCAGTTTGTTAGATCAATTCTGTTGCTGTGTTATAATAAAACCATTTAAAATTGATCCAAGAAGGAAAAAAATGTTAATTTCAATTTATTTTTTTTTTTTTCAGATCATGTTCAAAATGAAGAGAACTATGCACAAGTACTAGATAAATTTGGAAGTAATTTTTTAAGTCGGGATAACCCAGATCTTGGCACTGCTTTTGTAAAATTTTCGACGCTTACTAAGGAATTATCAACGCTGCTGAAAAACCTGGTAAGGAATTTCAAGCATATTATTTGCATTCAAAAAAAATTTCAAAGCAAAGTCAGGTTCATATTTTCAGTAATTTTGATGAGCTGTATATATATTCATCAGAATGTTGTTTTCACTTAATTTTAAGCTGAAACCAGCGTGCGCATTTCAGACGTATTCTCAATTACTGTTACACTTTAAAAACTGTTAAGCAGAGTTGTGCCTAGGTATACATATTAGCCATGCTGTGTCTGGTTATGTAATGCAGGGCTGTCCAACTTCTCAATGGCCAGGGGCCACAGCCCACCCTTACCTCTCTGTAGCCATGGGGCCCTCTGCTGTACCATGTCATGAGCTCCATGCATAGCCTTCCCTCCTCTCCCCAGCCACAGGCTTTACTGCTGCACCATGTGCATGCATGGGCAGTTACCCCCTTTACCTCCTCAGCTGTAGGCTTCTTCCCTGTACCACACAGTGGGCTCCCCCAGCACCGCAGGCCATGATGCCCCCTGAGGTGGGGGCAGGAAGTGAAAGCCAGAGAAGGATGGGGGGAGCCTGGAGACCCCAGCTTCAGCAGCAGCCATAGCAATGAAGGGAGTGGCAGGCAGGGGGAGCCTAGGGGCTGCAGATTAATCCCTTGGGCTGCCAGTTGGACAGCCCTGATGTAATGTATAGTCAGCAAGAAAAATAGAAATATGAATTCATATACAATTCTCAAGTGACAGCAGATATCTTGGAATTAATTATCTGTATATAATATTTATGAGTCTAGAACATCATCTGACTGCAAGTTTGGTCTGAAAAAATAAAATCAAACTACCTATATTTTTAATTCAAAAAACTAAGTTTGTTTAAAAAAAAAAGCCAAATCTCTCACTTCTTCACTAGCATATGTTTTTGACAGTGAAATTCTCACTTGAAAGAGAACCAGTATCATCATCTTTGACTTCTCTACAGAGTCAGGTCTATCCTATTACCCTACTTCTCAGTACCATTCTCTTTTAAACCTTAAAATCTTAGATTATTATAAATAGTTTAGACTCAAGACAGTCTGTTACCCTTGTACATGCCAGTGATTGCATTAGTGATAGAAGTTTGTAACTTTTCAGGTAAATGAAGATGCAAACATGTCAGAAACAGATGTCCAAAACTGGTGTTTTCTGTCTTTTTACTTCATTTTACCTTTATACTTGGGAGTGGAACTATCACTAGTTGGTTTAGATCACAATAACCTATCTCTGTTTCCCAGAAGTTGCAATTTTTGTTTGTTTGCATGAGTATGGGGCTGTCCCTATGCATTCAAAATACCTTTGATCAAAGGCACAAAAGTGAAAGCAATCCATGTTGATAAGAAACACATTCATTTGTTTTTATCCTCTGGTATAAGGTTCAAGAAAGAACTATTTAGATCCCTCCAACTTTCTGCTTCACCTAGGAATATACTTGATAAGTTGGTACCATGTAATAATAGTTATGAGAGCATAACTCTTGAGATCAATATATTCTTTCAGTCGCTGTAAATACTTTTCTTGAAACAATGAGCTAGCTCCTTCACCCTTATTATAGGTCCATGTTGTAGAATGAGATAATGCAATGCTTTTATTTTCAAGGAATTAAGATTAATTTCAGTTCTTCATTCCAGTTACTTCACTTCCATGAAATGTGTCTAGCTTTGGCAAGCGTAGAAGAAAAAACACATGACAGGCAAATACTAATTAATTAGTGTTCCAAATATAAAATAAAACTGGGTTTAGAATATTCCTGCGTTCTTTCCACTGAAAATAGAAGCCAATCCCATTGGATAGAGATGGTTATTCAGTATAACTCTTCAGAAAAGTTTGATGTAAATGTTAAATATTTAATGAGGGGCCCATCTTGGGAAAGGAGTTCATCTTTCTACACTGAATTCAATTTAGATGCCAGCAATCTGTAGTAATAGACATTTTTTCCAATGTCTTGGATAGTTCATAGATTTCATAGACATTAGGACTGGAAGGGACCTCGGAAGATCATCAAGTCCAGCCCCCTGCCCAAAGGGCAGGAAGTCAGCTGGGGTCATAGGATCCCAGAAAGATAAGTATCCAGTTTCATCTTGAAGGTGTTCAATGAAGGCGCTTGAACCACCTCCGGTGGCAGGCTGTTCCAGTTCCAGTTGCTTTGTTTTTTCTTTCCTTTTTCCTGACTTCCCCTTCAGTTTGTGATCTTTTAGTTCCTGAAGAATTCAAACAGCAAAAGGATTCTATTAATGGCCCACATGAAACATCTCCAAAATAAAAGCAGCACTGGTGAAAATGATGCATGGAAGAGTATTGCATCTCACCTACCTAAATTTACATGTGCTAAGCAAGTGCAGACCAGGCATGAGCAACAGAGAACTCCAGATGTATCAGTCCAAACTTTGTGGCTGGACAAAAGGGTTGGTGAAATGAAATGAACATTCAGTCTGTTGTTAGAATACTCAAACACTTGCATATAAACTTTGGATAACAAGGATTTATAAGCAATTCTACAAGTGCTAGATTGAAATATTTAAACTTTATTTTTCCTCTTACCTCTCTGGAAGGTGACAGTGGATGGGACCTACCTGGTTACTTAGTTTTCTACTCTCTTGGGCAACTGCATCATACAAGCCTCTTCATAATTTTTTTCTAAACTCCTGCTTAAAAGCTGCTAAGTTGTTTGCCCCCACTCTTTGAGCAGGAAGAAGTGGGCATTCTCTCAGTCAAGGAACCATGATGTGATTGGAATAACAGACTTGGTGGGATAGCTTGCATGACTGGAGCACTGGCATGGTTAGTGTACAAACTGTTCAGGAAGGACAGGCAGGGAAGAGGAGGAGGAGGAGTTGCACTGTATGTAAAAGATCTGTATGATTTCTCAGAGCTTCAGTATGAAACTAGAGATACGCCTGTTGAAAGTCTCTGAGTTAAAGTTAGAGGGGAGAGCAACAAGTCTGATCTTGTGGTGGGCGTCTACTATAGATCAACAGACAAGGAGGACAAGGCTTTCTTCAGACAACTAGTGGAAGTTTCCAGATGAACCTTGGTTCTTATGGGGGACTTCAGTCACCCTAAGATCTGCTGGGACAGCAATATAGCTGTGTACAGGCAATCCAGGAAGTATTTGGAGAGTGTTGGAGACAACTTCCTTGTGAACGAGTTGGAGAGACCAACTAGGGGCCATGCTCTTCTTCACAGTTTATGAGCAGTAGGTCAAGAATTAGTGGCGGATGTAGAAGTGGATGGCAAGTTGGGCAGCAGTGACCACAAGATGATCTAGTTCAAGATCCTGAGAAAAGGAAGAAAGGAGAGCAGAAGAGTATGGACCATGGACTTCAAAAAAGCAGACTTTGACTCCCTTAGGGAACTGATGGGCAGGATCCCCTGGGGGCTAGCACTGGATTTAGACCCAGATACCTTGTTCCATGGGGACCCAAAACCCTCAGACTGACCTGTCCATTCAGTAATAGGCAAATGTATTGATACACAGTGATAACAGAAAAGAATAATGCAAGCAATCCTATAGCTACCAATCATAGGGCTATCATCAGAATCAAGATACATCGGGCCAGGACGCGAGCTTCACTCTGAGGCTGTCTCTTGAATGTCAGATGTCAGCAGCCTGGAGGCCAATTCCCAAAAGCAAACCTCTAAATACCATTTTCTAGTCATTGCTGGGAGGCCAGGCTGAGGGGGAAAGGAGTCTAGGACTGCTGGTTGTATTTTAAAGAAACTTTACTGAGGGCTCAGGAGCAAACCATCCCGATGTGAAGGAAGAATAGTAAATCTGGCAAACGACCAGCTTGGCTTAGCAGAGACCTCTTTGGTGAGCTTAAATAAAAAAGGAAGCTTATAAGAAGTGGAAGCTTGGACAAACAGCTTATGAGGAGTATAAGAATATTGCTTGGAAATGCAGGGATAAAGTCAGGAAGGTCAAAGTGCAACTGGAGTTGCAGCTAGCAAGGGAAGTGAAGGGTAACAAGAAGGGTTTCTACAAATATGTCAGAAACAAGAGGAAGGTCCGGGAAAGTATGGGTCCCTTACTGAATGGGAAAGGCAACCTAATGACAGATCATGAGGAATAGGCCGAAATGCCTTTTACCTCAGTCTTCACAGGCAAAGTCATCTCCCAGACTACTGCACTGGGAGGCACAGTTTAAGGAAAAGGTGAGCAGCCCTCAGTGGTGAAAGAACAGGTTAGGGACTGTTTAGAAAAGCCGTACATGGACAAATCCATGAGGCCGGAGGCAATGTATCTGCGGGTGCTGAGGGAGCTGACTCATATGATTGCAGAGTCTCTGGTTTTTGTTTGAAACTCATTATCTTTGGTGATTGGGGGAGGTCCCAGATGATTGGAAAAGACCAAATATACTCCCCATCTTTAACAAAGGGAAGGAGGAGGATCCAGGGAACTATAGACTAGTCAGCCTCACCTCAGTCCCCTGAAAAATCATGGAGAAGATCCTCAAGGAATCCATTTCTAACTGCTTGGAGAAAAGTGATTGGGAACAGTCAGCCTGGATTCACCAAGGGCAAGTCATGCCTGCCCAACGTGGTTGTCTTCTGTGGACAGATTACTGGCTCTGTGGTTGCAGGGCAATCAGTGGATGTGATAAACCTTGACTTTAGCAAGGTTTTTGATGCAGTCTCCCACAAGATTCTTGCAAGCAAACTAAGGAAGTATGGGTTGAATGAATGATATATCTATATTAAGGAAAACTTCCATTATACTATGGGGGGAAAAACAGAATGTGAGGAGAGCTGCAATATTCTGCTGAGAGCTAGAAAAAAGAGCTTCAATAACTTTATTAGTTTTATCAATAATGCAATAGTGAAATATGAAGCTTCTGCTTTTCTTGTTTTATGATTGGTATTAATGGAGGATCTGTTCAGGCCAGCCAAAAATAAATGTTCACATTCTAAAAATTCTTCAAGAGACAAGTGGATTTGTTTAGATACCAGGTTTGATAAAAGGATTCAACTTTTAGCTGTCTTCCCATTCTATAGTTCATATACTCCTTAAATCTGAGGGCTTGCATGATTATCAGGCATAAAAACAAAATTAAGACAAAATCCAACTAAACGTATTTAGTGATCAGCTTTGTGGATATCTCTATGTAGGCTTCAGCATGGCTAAGAAATAAGCACCTGGCCTCAGGATGTCTATCCACATAGTTAGACATCTAGATTCTCTATAAAGTTAGGTACCTCTGACAGGTGATTCAGAGGAGATTATAGTTTCATAGTTGTTAAGGTCAGAAAGGACCTCAATAGATCATTGAATCTGACCCCTTGCCCTGGGCAGGAAAGAGCACTGAGGTCATATGACCCCAGACAGGTGCTTCATCTTGAAGACCCCCAAGTGGGGGAAAGCACCACCTCCCTTGGAAGCCCATTCCAGATTCTGGCAACCCTTACCATAAAGAAGTTCTTCCTGATGTCCAACCTAAATCTGTTCTCCGTCAGTGTGTGGCCGTTGTTCCTGGTTATTCCAAGAGGTGCCCTGGTAAATAGAGCATCTCCTATTTTTTGCTACCCCCCTGATGAATTTGTAAATGGCCACAAGAACCCCTCTCAGCCTTCTCTGGACCCTCTCAAAGTTATCCACATCCCTCTTCAAGTGCAGCGCCCAGAACTGGATGTAATACTCCAAGTTCAGCCTGACCAATGCTGTATAGAGGGGAAGTATCACCTCCCTGGATCTGTTCATGATGCACGTGCTAATGCGTGACAGAGTGCGGTTAGCTTTACTGATTACTTTGTCACATTGACAGCTCAAATTCATCTTGGAGTCAACTATGACTTCGAGATCTCTTTCTGCCACTGTGCTGCTGAAAAGGTCATCCCCCAACCTGTAAGTGTGTTGGTGATTCCTTCTCCCTAGATCAGGGGCAGGCAATTATTTTGGGCAGAGGGCCGCTTACCCAGTTTTGGCAGGCTGTCGAGGGCTGCGTGGGTAGCCCCACCCCTTGACAGGTGCCCTGCCCCCTGGTCACCATCTTGGGACCAATGTCCCAGGGCCAGCACCGGTGGGGCCCAGAGCAGAGCGCAGGCTGGCAGGGGTCTGTGGAGCTGGGCTGGGCTGCACCAGCAGGGAGTGGAGAGCTGCCCCAGCTCCGTAGAGCCCTTGCCGGCTGGGACTCTGCACTCCTGCTGCCTGCTCTGGGCCCCGCCAGCACTGGTCCCAGGACACTGGTGTGGGCCCTACGCTCCCACTGGCTCCCCGTTCGCTCACACCCAGTGCCCCCCAGCCCCGTGGTGCTGGTCGGGGCAGCAGCAGGGAAGAAGCTGGTGCTGAACGTGGGGAAAAGCAGCCCATTGCCTGCCTCATGGCCGGCGCCCCACGCTGCAGGCGCTCACAGCCCACACAGGGCTGTCTGAATCAGGCACAGGCAGCCCCAGGCGGGCTGCAGGTGGCTGCAGCATGGGGCACTGACCATGGGGTGTGCAAGGAGCCACTTTTCTCCACGCTTAGCACCAGCTTGTAACCCGCCCCACTGCCAGCCTGGCAGTGGGGCCGGGTTACAAGGTGGTGCTGAGCACGGGGTGGTGGGGGGAGAAAGCAGCCCCTCCCCGCCCCATGCCTGGCATTGCAGCCGCTTGCAGCCTGCCTGGGGCTGCCTGTGCCTGCTCCAGACATCCCGGCCATGGGGTGGGCAAGGGGCTGCTTTTCTCTGCGTAGGGAAGGAGCCCAGGGAAAAGCTGACCACAGGGCAGGGGAAGCGGCCTCTCCCCACGCCCAGTGCCCCATGCTGTAGGCGCTCGCAGCCCCAGTCTTTGAACTTCATCCTGTTCTTTTCTGTCCACTTTTCCAACCTGTCCAGGTCCACCTGGATTCGATCCCTTCCCACTACTGTTTACTGTACCCTGTAATTGTGTGTCATCCACAAATTTGGACAGAGTGCTCTCCACACCCTTATCCAAGTCACTGATGAAGACATTGAATAGCACTGGTCCACGGACCGAGCCTTGGGGGACCCCACTGCCCACATCTTTCCAAGTTGATACTGACCTTTCCACCATCACTCTCTGGGTGTGAACCTTAAGCCAATTTGCCACCCATTTGACTGTGAAATCATCTACGTCACAGCTTCTCAGTTTGTTTATGAGAATAGGATGAGATACCGTATCAAAAGCGTTCTTAAAACTCAAGTAGTTGACATCTAACTCGACTCCTGCATCTAAGCATTTTGTGACCTGGTCATAAAAAGAAACAATGTTAGTCAGGCAGGAACTACCTGCTGTGAACCTGTGTGGGTCACCTTTCAGCATTATTTTTCCTGCTGGACTCCCACAAATGTGATCCTCAATAATTTTTTCAAAGGTTTTCCCAAGGATAGAGGTGAGACTAGCCGGTCTGTAACTACCCAAATCCTCCTTCCTCCCCTTTTGAAAATAGGGAATACATTGACCTTTTCCAGTTCTCTGGGACCTGACCGGAGCACCGTGAGTGCTCACACAGCCGTGCTAGTGGCTCTGCTGTGACACTGGCCAATTCCTTTAGCTCCCTTGAATGAAGTTAATCTGGGTCCACTGACTTAAACACGTTCATCCCCTCCAAATGTCCTTTTACTAGGTCAGTGCTGATCGTTGGTGAGCTGATGTTCCTCCTGTGCCTATCTATAATGCATTGGGAGATTTGTCTTGATCCGTGTTCAGGAATACAGAGGCAAAAAACTCATTGAAGCCTTGTCCCTCCTATCTGTCACCAATTGCCCTAGCCTGTTCTGTAGGGGTTCTGTGTTACCCTGTGCCATCTTTTTGCTCTCTGTATACCTGAAGAAGGACTTTTTGTTGTCTTTATTTTTTGTCATCAGCTTAAGTTCCATTGCTGCTTTGGCCTTCCTGACTGACTCCCTGCAAGTGTGAGCCAAGGAGGTACACTCCTTATTAGTGCTGAACAAGAGAGGTGCCTACAGTTAGCCAATAGGAAACAGCTGAACTTCTTTTCTCCTCGGGATATGGGAATCTGGCTTAGTCAGTGGACAAGATCTTGTGTGCCCAGAGGGTATGTACATAATTGATCAGTTGCCCATCTTTCAGCTAGTAGCCTCATGGTTAGGGCATGACCTGGGTTATAGACTTTCCTCAGCCTGAGGAGGGCCGACCCACATCTTCCAATCCCAGGAGAGTGCCCTAACCACAACACTATAAAATAGTTTTGGTGGGGAGCACACTACAACTCTCCTTTGAAGCAAGGCGAGTAGATAGTTAAGAGTGCAAAAGTCAAGTGGCCAAAAGGAGAGCAGGAAAAAAAGGAACACAACTCTGTAAGCCAGTGATGATAGTCCCAAAGAAAGAAGAAACCTGGGTTTTAGTTCTTGCAGCCAGGCTTATCTCCTAACATAAAATGCATAAGTAGTGGTGGGAGATGAGAACAAAAAGTAGGAGTGCCCTCTCTCTAGCCTGGAACCCTGTCTTCCAATTTCTGGGCTAGTCTTCTAACAACAAGGTAGTTATCAGAAAAGTAAACGCTACTGCCACCATGTGAATTTTTGATTGAGTGACTGTCCAAGCTGTGCTTTCTACTGAAGTGAGTGCTGTCACTGTGAGTTAGGTGAACGCCAGAGAGACCCTCAGGGGATTTGAGCAGCAGGCACCTCTTCAGATCTGACCTAGATTGCAGCAAAGCTTACATAGAAATCAAGTGTCTGGCTGCTCGTACTGACTCACTTCTAAGCATACTAAGGAGCTGATGCCGAGGAGCATAGGGATCTTTACAATCCAAAATGGAGGTACCTTATGAATTCAGGGGCTTAAAAGTTTTGTGGCTGTTCAAGTGAGATTTGATCTGAATTGCTTTGTCAGACTTAGGTACCTAATTTCTCTCTAAATCCTAGTTAGGTGCTTTGCTGATTGATACATACCTAGTACAGCAAAAACTCTCTTAGCTGGCATCCGCTGAGAATGGGGGATGCCGGTTAATCAAATATGCCGGTTAATCAAATGTGCGCTGTCTTATGCACTCCCTGGCATCAGTGTGCCAGGGGACAGGGACCCCACACAGGCTGATTTGCTCTGGGCCACGGGCCGAAGAAGTGAAGGAGAAGAACTTGGCTTGTGACAGCGAAACCATAAGTGGGACTTGCAGTTTCGCTTTTGCCGCGTCCCTCAGATGCCGATTAGTGGAGCTGTCTGGTTCATAAAGTGCCAGACAATACAACTTTTGCTGTAATTACCTTACTACTCTGCTCTTCCATATCCTTTACAATGTGTGGTAAAAAGAAAATTAAATCCAGGAATTTAAGTAGAGTAAGATGCAGTCATCTCAGAATTAGGTCTGTTCAGAGGGCCATAGTTTCACTCCATAGAATTTCTACAGTGACCTTAATGGACTGTAAAGTGCCATACATGTCAATACCCGTCATTCTTTTTGCAAGCAGGTGATACACCAGATAACAATGGTGAGATAGAGTACTATTTAAAAATAAGAAAATAAACAATTCTCCCTAACCTCTACCCTACTCCCAAAAGTAAAATTCAATCACAAACAGTGCAAGCGGCAAGGATTTCTTAGGGGCATATCTAACTGGACCAACTGCGTAGTTAGGATAGAGTTAAACAAGCTTTTGAATACAGGAAACCCTCGCTATTTGTGGGTTCGGCATTCACGGTTTCAAATATTCACGAATGCCGAACCTGCATTTTAAATACACTTTATACACCTATAGGAGCTCTTCAGGAGTTTCATGCTTGCTGCCACCAGGCTCCCACCACCGTGCTCCTGCTGTCGCTGCCAGAGCCATGCCCCACCCCCTCCACAACATAGACTGTGTTCATGAACACAGTGCCTTATTCATGGATTTCACCATTTGAGGTGAATGGCAAGGATCGCCTATACAAGCCATTCTTCTACTGGCTTTTACTCCTTAGGCCTGAAGAAGAATGTCTTGCATTTGAAAGTTTGTCACTCTACCCCAACTGTGCAGTAGACCCAATACAACATATCACCCTAATAAATCCTTGTGTCTTGCATAATTCCTGGACCATCAAGGCTACAACATCACTCTAACACTATCATCACAAATAGTAAAATTATGATTAGCTTTCTAGGAAACATGCATCTCTTTTCTATAAGAGGCCAGATAATTAGATTGGTTGTTTTCACTTCTAAATCTGATAGTCCTAAACTTCATATTAGCTTTTTTATGCTATATTAGTTATAAATAATAATCACTCTGGGTTCATCTACATGTGTACTTTACTGTGGAGTAGACTAATTGGCTCTGCAGTAAATTGTCATACTCTACATGGGTGATGGTATTAGGGCAAAGTAAATTAATTGACTGTGTCGTAAGGTAGTATTGTTGGGCACAGCATTATCTTAAGGCAGATTCATTAAGTGCGATTAAACTCACATGTAGAGGGTGACTGTTGGATGCAAATTGCTCCTGGTCAGCCCAGCTAGCAGGGGGCCAGACCCCTGGCTCCTGCCAGCCCCTCTGCCCCTGGATGCCAGAGCCTGGGGCTGACTCGCAGTGCCCCATGCAAGCCCAGGGCTGCTCTGCCCTGGCTCAAATTGCTGCAGTCCTGGGCACATGTGTAGATGCTGCATCCGGGAACAGTTGACTCTGGCTTGAAACGCTCCAGAGTTTATTGTGTTTATTACTTACTGTATCACACCCCAGTCAATACAAGAGCAACCCAAATTCCTTGCCCAGCACCGTGGCGCACAGCCCAGTCACACAGTGCACACAACCACATACATCTGAGTCTCGCCCATCCATCTGAACCCACTCTCTCCTCAGGCTCACGCGCACGCCTCTCCTCGGGTGTGAGCTCTTTTTAAATCATTTGCACATCTAGTCACTTTTTCAGGGGTGCTGTCACTCATCAAGCACTCCAGTCACACCTTTGATCATCTCAGGACAAAGGTATTGAACGCTAGATGGCTTCACACCAGTTTTGATGCCAACACGGTTGTATAATAAACCATCATACTGCGCATGCTTAGATGTGGAAAAGAGGTCATTACCGCAGGAAGGTGTAAAGTTCACCGCTTTTGGAATGTCCTGGCTCTTAGCTCACTGGGCACATGCAATATTATACTATTTATCTCTTCTCTAGTGACTTAACTGTTATGAGCCTTCACTAGGCAGGTCCAAGGATACGCCACCGAGGAGTCTACAGGGTCACTGGTACTAGAGTCCTCTAGGAAAAATGCGGCAAAAAGTAGCACTGATTTTTTTTTTTTTTTTTATTATTATTATTATTTTTTTTTCTGCTTAGGTAGCTAAATCATCTCCTTCAACAACATTCATTCAGTGGAGAGAGGTGCACATGTACACATGCTAAGTGTTTTCCTAGCACAGCTTTGTTAGCTGGAGCTGCATTTTTTTGTTCATGCCCTTCGTTACCAGGACTGCACCAGCAAACCTTTGGCCTAAACCACCCCAGAAGTAGTGCCAGCATTCAATTAAGCTTGTTCACAGAATAAACGTTATAGTAAAAGTAGAATAAGTGGCAAGTAATCAACAGAACTGAAATGCTGTGAATGGAATAGTCATAGAGCTGACGAGTCCAAGACCTTAGTTTCATAAAATAATCTATTACCATAATTTTCTAGGTGGTGCTCCGGATCACTTTGTACAAAGGAGGAAAAGAGAATTGTATAATCCCTCTTAAAATACCAAAACGATAAAAGGAAACTAGAGAAAAGAGTATGAGAAAATCATAATAGGAGAGGAAGGTAGCCTGTTAGTGGAAATGGTGAGGTACTTAGAGAATAATGAAAATTAGCTTGAGTGATTCAGCTGAGGCTGCAGCTATATGGTAAACTTAGTGTCCTCAGCAGTGGTGCTCTTGAGTGTGCTCTGGGTGGCTGTCTCCTAGAAATGAAGTGGTGTAGGTGTGGTATTGTAGACAGGCTAATTAGCTACAGGTGGGTGAGTCGGTTCTGAATTGGTGCTAATTAATACATTCAAAATGCAGCGCTGTAGCTGCATTTCATTGATGAGAGAGAACATTGTTGATCTGAGGAAAAGTTAAAAAAAACTGGGAAGAAAATTAGGAGCACAGCCCAGAGCATTTGATATAGACTTAGCAAAGCCATGACTTCTCACACCTATGTAGTTGTCTGTGGCAAAGTGGGGCTCCCTGCCTAGCCACAGTGCTAGGTTCCCCACTTGCCTTTGGGCATGCCACCCACCTGACTTTCCTGCCACGCCTTGTTCTTAATTAATTAAGGCGGGAGGCTGCCCATTCTTGCCCCGATGCCAGGGGCACTATCTGCATCTCTGTATCTCCTCTACACCGCAGCCCATGCCTGACAGCTGGATGCTATCTGTGAGTCTCACCGGCCCCACACTGGGCCCCAAAATCCTCCAATCAGGACCCCTCTAAGATCCCTCTATTCAGGTGGCCTACCCAGCCTTCATTCGGCTGTCTGGCTCCCTGAAACCATTTCCCCTCTGGGGCATGGTCCCCCCGGGACCTTTGGCCACATAGGCCCTGGCCTCATCTCCAAGGCCAGTCAGGACCCCAGGCCCTTAGCTCTGGGCGTCCCTCAAGGTTGGCCCCTGGCCCTTTTGACTGTTCTGGTCCTGGCCCCAGCATTGACCAGTTGAGAGTATCCTACATCAGGCCTCTGCCACTAGCCCCTTCACTCTCTTGGGTCCACCTTCCAGCCCCTACTAGGGGTTACCCGCCTGGTTTTGGGAGCTGGGGTAACTCACACCGCGACTGGTGTTCCAGGGTCTCACAGGGACTCTCACTCCCCCCCAGAGCAGCATGTCATCGTGCTCTCGCTATATAAACATATTGGGCTCTCAGCCCTCTGGTTTTCCTCCTCCTTCACTGGGGTTCCTCATCTCTGCCTCCTCACTTGGTGCTCCACACTGCACCGTCATTTGGGGCCATGGGGCTTTGCTCCCCGGTAGGCTCAGGTGGCCGGAGCCATGCCTGGCGCCAGCTACCTTTCCTCAGGGTCTTACACCCAGCACAGGGCTCAGGTGGCCACAGCCATGCCTGGCCCCCACTCTCCATCCTCAGGGTCTCTCACAGTCTTGCACCCCACAGGGCTCAGGTGGCTGCAGCCATGCCTGGCCCCCAATTACCTCTGGCGTCATGCAAACCCACCCAAAGGTGAGGGCTAGGGTTAAGGCACCCCTTCTCGCCTTTCACCGGGGTGATCACTGACCTGGCATTTCCTGGGGACTCCCACACCACTGAGAGCCCCACCAGGCCACCCACTCCAGGCAGGGTGTAGTTTTAGGTCATGCCCAGGACCAGGAGCCTCCAAGCCATCCCCTACAGCTCCTGCCCTTACCTCTAGGATGTTATGGAGCCTTGTAGCCCAGCAATATTACTGCCTCACTCACTAGCAAGGAACTGATCTGTTTATATAGGCAGCCAGGGATCTAAAATGGCTGCCACAATCAGGCACCTGCTGGCAGCTTGGCTCGGATCTTAAAGTGGCAGCGCTGACAGTGCCCTGCCACACACCTTCCCCCCCAAATGGTACCTGGGGGACGTTTCCCCTACTGCTCCTCCAAAGCAGGCTCCCCTCGGAGCATGTGAGAGCCCTCAAGTGGCGAGCACCCCCAAAGGTGCTCTGCCACATTGTCCATTGACCAAAGAAGTGGCACCAGCATACTGTTATCCCATCTTGTTTCTGCTGATCTTGTACACTAATATTAAGATGACTCCATTAAATTAAGAAATTGGTTTCTCCTACCCAAATGTAATGGCATCAACTCGTGTGCATCATTTCATGTCCCAAATGTTCACAATTTGTTTATAGCTGTTATTTACACTTTGAGGCCAAATAGTTTTGAGAGGTGCCTTTTCAGTTGTTTTTTTTTTTTTTTCCTCACTGTGATGCATGTAGACATTTTACCACCTTTTATTCTACTTAAGCTTGGAAGTATAACGGATGTTAAATAGCCATAGGTTGTTTAAAATCATTTGCAAAATGCCCAATGCATATATCCAAATTTTAAAAGCTATGCAAATAATTTGTACCCACTTTAACTGTGATTGTATATGACAACTTGTGTACAAGCAAGGCAATAGTATACTCGGTTATAAGTGTGCCTGTACTTTTGTGCGTATGTTTGGTGTTTTCAGACTGAAAAACCTGTAACTTAATAGTTCTGTAGCTTTTTTTGAAGACTCAGATAATGGCAGAAGTAATCTAAGTACCCATTACAAGTTTGCTAAATATGATAGGATCAGTAACTGGTTGTTTTTTTTTCTACAGCTGAGTTTCAGGCCTCATTTATTTGCATAGCAAATGATATATATAACATAAATTCTGTTGTGTTGTGCAGGAGGCGACTTACTCGGTAACTCGTACCATTACTTTCAGCACCTGAATTCTCCTTTTGAGATGGTTTCCTTTTCAAGATTTAAACTACCTTAGAGTTGATGAGATTGCAGTCCAGATTCTTTGGTGGTTGTTGTTCATTATCATGATAGCATTATGAAGAAAAACCTTGTATGAATACCATAAGGCAGAGAATGTATGTATGCATTTCATTTTACTGGCACATTACTCAAGACAGTTCTAAAGATATTCATTCCTGAAGACGTCAGCATATGTCAGCTGAATTACAGCAGCATAGTGTTCAAGGGTAATAATCAGTTCCAATATCTGTGAGTCATAAGAAGGATGGAATTTGAAAGAGTGCTGACATACTGTATCAGGTGAAAATGCAAGTAACTAGCTCGTGTTCATGATCATTCCTCCCACCTACACCCCCAACACCCTGCAAAACATGTGATCAGCTGCCGAATCACATTTTAGGGCATTGTTTTTAGAGTTTCTTTACAAATAAACAAGAATGCTAGTCTAAAATCTGAGCCTAATGGAGCCCAAATTTGCTGATGATCCCCATGGAATATTGCAAAGCCCATTTATATAGACAGAATAGTGTAAAAATGAATAAGTGGACTGGGTTCAAGGCTGATGATAGATCTAAGGATGGAAATTCTATGCGAGCCTAATGCATAAGGTATCTGTACAAGCTGCCCTACTTTTTCTAGGAAAGTTTTTTTGCGCTTTGAAAAGTGTCTAATGCAGGGGTGGGCAATTATTTCCAGTGGAGGGCCACTTTACTGAGTTTTGGCAAGCTATCGAGGGCCGCATGACAGGCAGCCCAAGGCAGATAAATATTAATTTTCTAAATTTTTTAGGGACCCTGCAGGCCAGATAGAATGGCCTGGAAGGCCACATCCAGCCCAGCCCCCAGGCCGTATTTTGCCCACCCCTGGTCTAATGTATATAGAGTGCATAGTGTCCATCTATCATCTCTGTTTCCTTCACTTATAAAGTAGATGAGAAGACAGTATTCTGTAATCCTTGGTACAAAAGTTTGGGTTCATCAAGTACTGCCTCAGCCTTTGCGTGCATGAATTTATAAATGTTAAGATTAATTTAATAAATAAAAATTATGATTTTAATATTTAGGTTATAGTTACTTGAACTGACAATATGATGAAAGCCCCGATTTAAGGGGCAGTGTTCTCAGGTTTATTATACTTGGTTCTTTGTTATACTTGGTCAGAGTGAAAAATGATTGCGATTGCATGGAGCACATCTTAGCCTGAAGGGGGTCTGTCTTGTTAGCAAGAAGGGAAAAGTCATGGCTCCTTCAGTGTTTCCCACTTGCGGTTATGGGCAGAAGCTGAACACAATTGATGTTTATGAGATGGAATCTCACCTGTGGAGGGCAGGGCAGGGCGGATTGGATAACCTATTTCCTCTAGTCATGACCTGTCTTGTTAGGTATTGGCAGAAACCACACACCATACATGTAATAGCGGAGTAAAATGGGTTTTGTGATCTGCTAAGGATGCAAGTATTCCTCCCCTCTTTTCTTTGAGGCTCGGACCCATCCCAACACACACACACCTACCTTCCCCACACACACAATATACAAAAGTAAGACTTTTTTGAGATATTATGCAATCACTTCTGTATATACTAAAGCACATGGAAAAACATGTTTTTAAAATAAAATATGTTATAGTAGATGTTTGATTTTTAGTATATGATTTGTTTTTATCTATATTTTGTTAAAATGATTTCTTCTGAAAGATTTTGTGTGTGGCCCTCAACTTGATTGGTTTGGCGTCATTCTTGGGGAGGTCTGACACCCCTGAAACCTGCACTGATTGGTGGAGGGCAATGAGGCGGGTTGGTAGAGGGGTCACATCCCCTCACTACCTGATAGGTCATGCCCGTGCTTCATGGTCAGGGGAAGAATTCCCTCTAAGCTGCACAGTCGCGCTCATGCCACGTTGCCAGGTGTGCATGTGCAGCCACTCACGCCGTGCAGCTTTGAGGAAACTCTGGTCCAGAGGGCAGATATTCTGGGGCCCCAGGGGCAGATCATGCATCATGAGGGTGGGCCCTGTGGAAGGGCAACATTTCCCAGTCAAGGGGTGGACTATGTGATGGGGGCAAGGGATTCCGGGACCAACATGGCAGTGAGTGGGGTAAGGTTTTGTGTCAGGGTGCGTGGGCCTCCTTATGTCATGGACCATGTGACAGGGCAGGACTTCCAGTTCCAAGACTGCAAACTCCTCTCCCAAAAGGAGTATTTGTGGGGCAAGGGGAAGGACTTCCTTTGGCAAAAGTCAGGGGTTGGGGGCAAGACTTCCAGTCCCAAGATGGCATTCGAGGGGTAGGGCACCTGTCAAGGCTCAAGGCGTAACAGTTTGACAAGGGGTGTATGCTTATAGCCCTCAACGGCTCACCAGAACTTGTTAAGTAACCCTTCAGCCAAAATAATTGCCCACCCCAATTTAAATCATTCCCCATGCTGAGTAGGGAAACTATAAATTACGTACTGTTTTTTAAATTTCCCTTATGCACCAGTTTTGGGTTATTTTTAATTTCATATTCTCCTACATGTCTATAATTTCACTATCATATTTTAATGCTTCTTTTGCCTTGCAAATGCATGAGGATTAACATTTAATGTATTTGATTTTACTGCTGTTTTGGAACTTTTTTGTAGTGAGTGTAGCTACAAGGTAATGAAATAAAATAAAATGTGTTTGCAATAACTTGTATAGATTGTAATATTTATAGGTTGCTTTAAGTTCAAATGGTGCTTTTTATTTTTAGCTGCAGGGTTTAAGCCACAACGTTATCTTCACTTTGGATTCTCTTTTGAAAGGAGACTTGAAAGGAGTTAAAGGGGTAAGTGTTCAGTCCTGGAAGAGAAACTCAGAGTTGCCTGGGTGTTTGCTTTACTTTCCATGTCACTAGGCTATGCTGTACCCCCTATACTGTTTGGAATGAAAGTGAAGTGTGCGTGAATAAAATTCTACACATGTCCACTAGTATTAATTATGAATGTATGTCTTAAGATATATGGGAAAGGAATACTTAAAAAGATTCAAAAGGAGAGACTTTAAAATGCTATTCGGTATGGTTTGAAATGCTATTCATGACTTTAGAATGATATTAATTTTAAACATTTGATTAAAAATGTAAACATATTTCACGTGTATTTTCTGTTTCCTTAGGATCTTAAAAAGCCATTTGACAAAGCCTGGAAGGATTATGAGACCAAATTGTAAGCATTTCTCATTTGTCATAATTCATACAGATAAGCAAACTTTTTTATTACATTAAAGGTTAGACATTTCATGTTTTAACTTTGATTAAGTTATCCTGAAGATGTTTGCCATTTATCTTAGTTTTTGTAGATGAGTCAGAATTATTTAGCAGGTCCCTACTATGCCTAGATATTCAGTTTGATTCGGGAATGTATAATTTACCATGGGCAAATCAGTAAACATGAAGGATTACAGAAGAGTGTTCTCTCAATACCATGAACATAGTGTTAAGCATATTTCCTCAGTGTTGATAGAAATTCACAATTTTAAGTGTTCCATAAAAGTTAAAGGGTATGCCTCTATTCTCTGTTATAAAGAAGATGCCTTTGTTTCTCTTTAGGCACTGAATATCCCAATTTTAAATATTGTTTTGAAGTCGGAAGATGTATATTCACACTATCACCTATGCAAATGAGTCTAGTCACTACAGATGTCATGATTTTTTTTGTGAGCTTGTGGAACAAGTCTTAATGAGAGAAAAATATTTAAAATAGTTGGCTTGTATTATTCCATAGTCATCAACAACCTGTAATGTTACATAAGTTTGCCTAACTACAAAGGAGCAGTGATTTTTATTTTTAAAAAATAAATAAATAAATAAAAGCAATGAACATTTGGAAACATAGTAACAATTTTTTTTGTTTGAAACCATTCTTTTTTAATTTAAATTGGTTGTAATGTAAAAATAATATTGAATATTTTTCAACCATAACTCCACTTAAGCTTTCAAAAAACTCGGTCTGATGATTTCAAGGGCTGCAAAGCAGTGAGTGGCAGTAGCTTTATCTATCATCCATCTCCATGCACAAATCAGTCACTTAAGCTTTTGATAATCTGTTACAGCGTATTCAAGGAAGGACTTGAATTCTGTACTGGCATTAGTTGTAGAGTGTTATATTCAAAATTCAGTGATTCTAACTGTGTGTGACTGTAGATCATGAAACTCCATTATTTAACTTGATAGGATAAAGTATTTTAAAATAATTTTGAATAATAAGTAATGGTGATTTTAATTGACAGCTTCTCTGTTTATGAGAGAATTCATGTTTTAATATAAATGCATTTTAAGGAAGCATTGGAAGCCTTATTTATTGTTTCATGTTAAACTGTCTACTTTCTTGTTTACCCTGTTTATTATATTTACTTTGGGTCACTATTTGTTGCTTATATGTAAGCAAGAATCAACCCTTAAAGAAAAGGTTACAACTCTAGACACACCATTAAGTTATTGTGACTTATAAGTGATAAATACCTAATCTTAGCAATTAAGTAGTATGTTTCAATATCATAATGAGTATTAAATCAGTATAGTCTAGTAAGTAAATACTTCCATCTTCCAGATGAAGAAGTGAAGGATTAAACTTCAGGTCAAAAATGCCAAATTTGGTTCTGGTGTGTTTGGTCACATCTTCATACTTCCAATAGTTCTGCAGTCAGCAGTGGCTGTTTCTCAGTGGATATTCTGAGTAGTTGTCTAGTCTGTGTATTGTCAATGGAATAGTTGACTGTATATTAGGATTGCGTGGTCAGTTCCTGTAATACCTGTGCATAGGAATTTTTTGATGATGTGCAAGACGAACAGAACCAAGATTGCCAATCTGCTCTTAGACTGGATTTACAAGACTGACCAGAAAAATAGCTTTCTTGTTGCAAAACTCTTTTTTCTATAATGTAAATAACTTTATGCATATTAACTTGGACAAAACAAGAACCTTATGTGAAATGACATTTTAAAGAAAAAACACAGTTTAAGTAATTTGCCCAAAGAAAAAATAAAGATCAGAACCAGAATTAGAACTGCAAAATGTTCTACTCTACTAACACCCTACTTAGCTTTAAAAAAAGGGGGGAAAGGAATACATCAAGTCATGTACATGCAAATAAAAATATAGGCATTTGCCACAATTTAAGGTCTAGGGTTTTTTTGTAGAGGTAACTGAACAAATGGAAAGTGGTCCCTTATTATTGAAGTTCTGAACTTCAGAAAATAGAAAGCAAAATGTTCTTTGTTTTTGCAAGGCACCATCCCAATAAATACACAACGCTTTTCCAGATATATTTTAAAGGTTTCCAAAGTACAGCTAATGTCATTTTTAAAAGAGCTAGGAGATGAGGAGGGAACAATTTGAGAAGAAAAGCAGCAGAACACTGCTGTCCCAGGAGAAAACATGAATGTCCAAAGGTTTTCTCCCAGAGCAAAAATGGCTGCCTTAGGAGAAAAATAAGGAGTTGGCTAGCATCATAGCTCAGCCCTTGGCACAGATGTTTGAGAACTCCTGGTGCTCTGTTGAAGTGCCCAAAGATTGGAAGAAGGCCAGTGTGGTACCTATCTTCAAGAAAGGGAAGAAAGCAAATCCAGCAAACTACAGGCCCATTTGCCTGACCTCTATCCCGGGGAAGATCCTAGAAAAGATTATCAAAGAGGCCATTCTTAACAGACTGGCTGACGACAACATCCTGAGGGATAGCAAGCATGGGTTTGTTGCGGGTAGGTCTTGCTTGACCAATCTCATTTCCTTTTATCACCTGGACAAGGGAGAAGAGATTGATGTCATATATCTTAACTTTAAAAAAGCCTTCAACCTGGTATCCCATGATCACCACTTGACAAAACTGGCTAACTGTGGCCTTGGCCCCACCACGATTCACTGGCTGGGGAATTGGCTCCGCGGTAGGACCCAGAGGGTGGTAGTTGATGGAAGTCAATCGTCGTGGTGTGCGGTCACCAGTTGGGTCCCTCAAGGCTCTGTCCTAAGGCCTGTACTCTTTAACATTTTCATTAATGACGTAGATATTGGTCTCAGAAGCAGACTGGCCAAGTTTGCCGACGACACCAAACTCTGGGGTAAAGTGTCCACACCTGAGGAAAGGAGGGTGATCCAGGCAGACCTTGACAGGCTCAGGAAATTGGTGGACGACAGCCTGATGGTGTTTAACACTGAAAAATGCAAGGTTCTCCTCCTTGGGAGGAAAAACCTGCAGCATGCTTATAGGCTCGGCAGTGCTACACCTGGCTAGCACTACAGATGAAAGGGACTTGGGGGTCATGATTGATCACAAGATGAACATGAGTCTTCAATGTGATGCTGTAACTAGTAAAGCGAGCAAAATGCTGGCTTGCATCCATAGATGCTTCTCAAGCAAATCCCAGGACGTTATTCTCCCCTTGTACTCAGCCTTGGTGAGGCTGCAGCTGAAGTACTGTATCCAGTTTTGGGTTTCACAATTCAAAAAGGATGTGGAGAAGCTTGAGAGGGTGCAGAGGAGAGCAACGTGCATGGTCAGAGGTCAGGAAAATGGATCTTATGATGAGAAGCTGAGAGCCATGGGACTCTTCAGCTTGGAAAAGCGCAGGCTCGGGGGGGACCTGGTGACCACCTATAGGTTTATCAGGGGTGCTCGCAGGACCTGGGGGAACGTCTGATCACCAGAGCGCCCCAAGGGATGACAAGGTCGAACGGTCACAAACTCCTCCATGACCATTTCAGACTGGACATAAGGAAGAACTTCTTTACTGTCTGAGCCCCCAAGGTTTGGAATAGACTGCCGCTGGAGGTGGTTCAAGCACCTACTTTGAACACCTTCAAGAGACAATTGGATGTTTATCTTGCTGGGATCCTATGATCCCTGCTGACTTCCTGCCCCTCTGGCAGGGGGCTGAACTTGATGATCTTCTGAGGTCCCTTTCAGCCCTAATGTCTATGAGTCTAACCTGTGAGCAGCCAAGGTTAAATTACTCCTGGGAGAGTTTCTCCTGAGAGTGTGGAACCACAGTACAGTCCTGTAGCATTCCAGGGGCCTTTGCTCCGTCCTCCCTGGAGACAGTCACTCACTGGACTCGGCTGTTCAAGCCGAGCAAGCCAAGCACTGTGAACACACCATCTTCACAATCCTTCATCGTGTTATGGGGAGATGCAGGTAGTCTGGGCAACCAGTCAGGGCTACCCTGTGCCTTGCTGCCATCTGGTGCCAGGCAGACTGAGAGAACCTGCAGAGCATGCTGCAATGTGTATACAGGGACCCCTGGTGCTCAGCATCAGCACTGCAAACTCTCTGCTTTTCAGGGACTAAGCATTTAAATATCTGTTCAGGCTACTCCACAGATAAGTTTTTCCTTCCAAGAGAACAAACACAGGGAAATTCCAGGTCATTTGAATGTGTGTATGCAGCCTTAGTTTGAATACAAATGGAGTAAATTTACTGCATAAAATTGCCAAAGAGGAGCCCTAAGATTTGTCCTCTTGGGTTGCCTTAGAGTGTAAGTCAGGATGCATATTACCAGTTCGTAGTTTTAGCCCTTCATATTCTTGTCTTGGAATATTTTCTTCCCTGTAGAAAGGAATCAGTATGTCATACGTTTACAGGACTGGGTCTGGAGACAGCAGTTTCATATATTACCCACTGACTGACTGTGAATTTCTAACCCCTACAGGGCTTAGAACATATAACTAGGAATGCAGAACCACTTGTCCCATCCCTTTTACCATGTCACACAGGTTTCTTTTCCTATGTTTGTATACTTAGTACAACTAAAAAGGCTATTTAATATCAGACCACAGCAATTAGTATACATGTAAACTAAGACCTATAGGAAGATAAAGAAAAGATGAAAGGTCAACTTAAATGTTTTCATTATACTGCTGGAACCTTAAAATAATATAGAAGTGTTTGTCTTCATTGATGGAGTTTTTTCTACCATGATAATACACACAGTATTTTTTTAGTAAAAAAAAAATGCTACATTGTATAAGAATAAATAAGTTCCTTAAATATTTATTTGATTATAATTACAGTACAAAAATTGAAAAGGAGAAACGAGAGCATGCAAAACAGCATGGGATGATAAGAACAGAGATAACAGGAGCTGAGATAGCAGAAGAAATGGAGAAGGAAAGGCGGTTATTTCAGCTCCAGATGTGTGAAGTAAGAAACAACATTCACCATTAAATTCTGGCTCACTTTAATTTGAACTGTCCTTTGGGTCATAATAAAGAGAGGTGATGAAACATTCTGGGCAGCGTAGTGGGAAAATGGATCTGGCTGGCAAGTGGTAGAACTATATTAAACAGCCTTGTCCTAATAATTCTATGCAAGATATGACTACTTCATTTCGTTATGAATTTTACTCCTGTTTAGACCAGTGGTTCTCAACCTATTTGCAATAGTGGGCCACACTTGCAGCTCTCAATATGTTATGTGGGCTGCACCTACGCAACTTATTTCCTGTGTATCCATTTTAAAAATGTTTTGTATCTGTTATCTGACAGTAGTGCAATACAAATCATTATTTTGTAATACCTCTAATCTCTATACTGTCAAATGTCTTTAACTTTCTTTTAACAGGATGTTGCATGGGCTGCAGCAGTGTGCTGATTGGGCCGCATGCAGCCCACAGGCCACGGGTTGAGAACCACTAGTTTAGTTAACAAAGTATCTTAGGCCAAGATGCAAGGGAAATATTTTTGGTCTTCAAGTGCCAAGCATTGCCATCCAGGATGTATTTTCTTATTTTGTTTTTCCTCTGATAGGAACTATCTGGTGAAGACTACAGCAATGTTGTTCAACCACCAGCCCATGGGCTGGATGCAGCCTATGGAGATGTCATCTAGCGTGTGGGGCTCCCCTTGGGTCTGGAAATTTGGGAGTGGAGGAGTAGCATCAGTGTTGATTGCTCCCAGAACCGTAGCAACTAATGTTGTCATTGCTTCACTGCTGCCAAATTTCTAGACAACCCTGAGTGCCAGATTTCTACCAGTTCACAGTCACTCTGTGGCCACATCTGATGCACAGGGTTACACCAGGATCAGGTTTAGCACGCAGTTGTACTGGTGTGCAGTCACACCATGGCCGGATCTGACATGCTGGGTCATGCTGGCATGCTGGATTTCACTTGTGGACCGACCAGCATCATGCTGGATCTGGCCTGTGGACTGACCCCATGCTACTCATCTGGCCTGTGAGGCTGGACAGCTTGCATGTCATTGCTCCACAGTGATGCTTATTAAGCTGATAGTTGACTGTGACAAATGGTATTTTTCTATAGTCCTCTCAAGTATTTACTGGTAACTTACTATATTTAACTGATCTTATATATTTTAAGTTTTTCCAGGGGGAGTTGTTTGTTTTTAGAGAAAATAACAACTGTAATAGTATAAAAAGGCAGATATTAATTCACATTGAGAGGAAGTAAGTTTCTTGAACTCATGGCACATTTATTTTATAAAGGCCAAATAAACTCATTTTGACAGTTTTTCTAATTAATTTTCCATGCCCAGGTATTGGTCATTGCATTGTTTCAACACTGTAAATCAGCAACAAGGTAACCATAGAGAATAATTATTAACTTAACAGATTTGAAATAACAATTTTACTGCTTGACCATAAGGAAGTACCTAAACACTTACTTATGAACCACAAGTTACTTGTTTATTTATTTTTTCTTCTACAGTATCTCATTAAGGTTAATGAAATCAAGACAAAAAAAGGGGTGGACCTTCTACAGAATCTTATCAAATATTATCATGCACAGTGCAAGTAAGTACAGTGTTTTGGCTTTTTAACTGCTACAGTTCAAATTACATTTCTGTACATCTCTGCTACTTTGACTTGATATTGGCTTCTACTTTTAGCAGTGTGCAACTGTTGCATTTAAGACATTTTTGTAGAATAAACCTAATGATGAAAAATCAACAATACTTGGTTATCTCTAATCATTGCCTGAAATCCAAATATTGTTTATCCAAGCACACTTTGGTTGGATAGCTCTGTTTGTTCTGTTTGATGCCCTCTATATAAGGAGGGCTAGATGCTCATCTCTTTGAATTTCATTTGGGGGGAAAAAAACAAACCTCAAGAAAGTTAACTATTTGAAACTGGATTAATTTAGTCAAATGAGTTCTTAAACTTCTAGCTAGACTAGTGGTTTTTTCTTCACTGGACATTTTTTAATCAAGATGCATATTTTCTTAAAATATATGCACTAGTTCAAACAAAAATTAATTCAGAGGTTTCCTGCAAGATGACATGCGAGATGATCAACAGTCCCATTTGGCTTTATTATGTAGTTATTATTTATTAATGTTTATCTTAAATTTGCATTCGGTAATTCATTGCTTATATTCATTAATATTGTTGCCATTTGAAAACAACTTTAGTAATTTAGTGACTATTTCTTTTTATTTAAAAATCTTGAAATGCTTTAGTGCTGAAGTGATGTTGTTGCTATGATAGTCTAAGAAATATGTGAGCAGCAAGAATTCTTGTGGGTAACATCTTTTATTGGACCAGCTGCATGGTTGGGATAGACGTAGGCAAGCTTTCGGGTATCGCAGTATCCTTTGTTAGGCCTCTGGGAGAGAAGCAGACACAGCAAAGGTAAATAGCAGGTGGAACAACAACTTGTGGAAAACTCCAAAGGTAAATAAAAATAGGATAGAAAAGAAATGATTAGGTAGCCAGCAGGTGGGAAACATGCAGTAAAAAACTGTTAAAGGAAGAACAGGATTGTTCAGGGGGTCATTGTCACCTTCCTCGAGCATTCGTATAATAATAAATACATGATACATAAACGCGAGTTGTGTGCGTGTGTCCTATGTGTTGCTGTGGAATTCATGAACCCGGTAGGCCATCTGTGTGATCACACAGGGTTTCTAAAGCTTAATGAGACTTATCCATATTGTAAGCGCCTGTATCTGCCTACATATGATTGTTATGTTTTTAGAGGTCGTTAGTTCACACGCCAAAGTGTGAAATAGCAAAAACCAAATGAAACTTGTCTTTCAAACTATTTTGAAGATTTAACTTTATTATAAATGCATATGTTTTAGTGTACTGCACAGTCATGTACTGAGTTATATTAGTGAAGATACAGTAAATTATTCAAAATTGAAAAAGCAATTTAAAGATCTGAGACTTAATATTAGAGCTAAGTGGACTTTCACATGGTTTCAGACAGTTTAGTAAAAATTCAACCATGTATAAAATGGGAATATATTTTGTTCTGTATGTAGGAAAACAGGGGTAAGTTTGCTTCATTTCTTTTATAATCTGTGATGTAAAGTGTGTGTTGGGGGGGGGGGGGGCTGTTATATAAATGTCATGTATTGCTGATATCACAAGTATTTTCCTTCTATAGTTTTTTCCAAGATGGCTTGAAAACAGCTGATAAACTGAAACAATATATTGAAAAATTGGCTGCTGATTTATATAATGTAAGTAACCAATGAAGTAGCTTAATTTCTAGATAAAGGAATGTGTTGTTACTTTTGTTAGATGAGTTCAGTCCAGGTACTGTCAGTAAACTGAAACTAAAAAGTATTCAGCTGCTAAAAGAAGCTCTGAGCATGCAATATAAAAAGTTCTGTTCAAAGATGAATATTCTTGAATCAAATATTAATCATAGTAGTAACTGTAGCTAATATTCTTATATTTTGTGAATGACTGATTTATAACGCAGACTACATTTGGAATTGCGTGCAACACAATGTGTGGCAAATTAATTAATTAATGCTGTACTGTAATCTCTCACAAATATACAAATGACCTTCTCATTGAAAAGCAAGAAGTGATAGAGAATCAGAGCACACGTTTAGCAGAGTACTCTCGTATTTCATGATCTGAAGTCGCACTAATCCCATTTGCCTTTGTAGGCTATAGCTGAATGAAAATGTTTCTCTCCTGCCTCTCTTGCTATATATTATTTGTCCATCCTATTTGAGATTCTAATTGATACTTTAGAGACTAATTTGCCTGCAGTAGCTATAATGAACAGTTAATGTTTAACAAGCTAGGACATGCTGTCCATTTATTTTTAGTGTCTAGAGAGTCTTATTTTTCATACATAGTTATATATTCACTTTTGACTTTCTTTCAGAATTATATTTCCACGGAGGATAAGTCAAAAGGAACAGGCTCTTCTATATTTATATTAACTTTAATGGGAACATATTTGTTTGAATATAAAAATAAAAGCTGAACTAAAATGTGTAATAGTATATATTTTTGGTCACAGATAAAGCAGACACAAGATGAAGAAAAGAAACAGCTTACTGCCCTCCGAGACTTGATAAAATCCTCTCTCCAGCTTGATCAGAAAGAGGTAAATAATTAGTGTGCAGTAATCTCAGGTAGAATGGAAACTACATGAATTCTGAATTCTCAAAATATTAGGCTTATATGGATGTAATCTCTTTCTGTGTGGGGGTATTGCAGTAAATAAAAAATATATTCCAAAACAAAAATGGGAGCCTTTTGCTTTCAATTCCTGCTGTTTCTGTTTTCACATAGTAAAATACAGAAAATGAATTTATGTGGCCATCAGCTAGAATTGACTTGAGTAAAGTAATTAAGTACTGTAGTAGCAATTATTTTAGGATTCCAGAAACTTGGAGAAAACATTTTGTAATAGAGATAAAAAACTGAAATCAACACAGATGCACAAACCTGCTCCAACTTTAGTAATCCTTCATCCTTGGTTAAAGTTAGTGGGTTTGCTGGATTTGTCATTCTCAGCTCATTCACACGTAACAATTAGACTATGCCAGCTGCTGCCCTTTTGAAATGTTTCCCTTCAGGAAGGGCTCCAAATGGTCGTGCCCACACCCTTATTGACTGCTCAATCTAAGTCAACATTACCATTTTAATTGGTATGTAGACATACACATTTAAAAATAAACAAAGGGAGAAACAATTTAAGTCAAGTGCTGTTCAAATGGTTTCCTAAACAAAAGGAGCATAATAATAATAATAATAGTAACAATAATAGTAAATAATATCAAATCTCTGTTGTTAAAAATGTGGAGTAAATATGTGGAGTAGTAGAAATAGGGATATGTTTATATAGTTTTTATTTGTATACCATTTGAAAAGGTGCTTATAAAGATTCATATCTAAAAGAGGATCCTGGGATTGGAAATTATTACTAATACCAAAAAGTGAACATTAATAACCTATTTTGACATACTTCATATTGTTAATGGTGTAGGTAACGGATTGTCATTCTTCAGCTAGTATCTGTAGATTGCTATATAATTTCTTACAGGTTTATTCAAAGTGTAACGTTCATTTATAATAAAGAACTCAAGTTGAGAAAGTCATTCTTTCCCATGTCTTTATACTGAATACAATTTTTTAAAGCATTCGTTTCTACCTATTAACTACAAGTAGGACAAAGTAACAAAATGTTCAAAGGCTTTACTATAATTTTGTCAGGAATTTCATAAAAGGAAATTCTAATGGAAAAGGGATGTACAAATATTCACTTTCACCATTGAGGGGTCAGTCAAACATTGTCTGAAAATATATATTCAAATGTTAACTTTTTCAAAGTTCCTTGTTGGTTAATCTGAAATAATTATGATGATTTTTGTAAAGAATTAAGTGTTTTCAGGGAGAGAACTGTTTGAATGGATATTACAACCAAGGGAAATCATTAAAAAAAAATCTTGTAAATGGAGAACTTTTCTTTTTCATACTTTTTAGTCCCTATTCATTTTAAAAGAAGTGAAGAAATTCCATGGGTGTGGAGAGACTTATAGATTTCAGTTCACCAGTAGTGTTCCTTGATTTGCTCTATTGTTCTCTTTTACTTGGATCTACTTCACAGGCCTGATATGTAAGATTTATGAAGCAAATATCTAAATATCCTGTATTGTACTTACATGTTTCACAAACTAAGTCTTTAGTTATAGATTGAAATGTATATTGAAGGAACATACAGGAATTCATCACAGATTAGCTAAATTACATTGAAAGTAGAGATGCATATCCTGAGTTTAACCACCAGTTCTTCATTTTTTCTGATAATTTTTTATTTGATTTAAGCAAATGTGATTAAAGATCATTTCCCGCCTACCAATACTTTCTCATTAACAAATTTAAAGATAAATCAAAGTATTGATAAGCATGAACCAACTTGGATTGTCCAAGTGGATTTGTAAAGATTAAAAAATATTTTGAATTCTAATATAATAATAAAAGCCACACCACTTCTGGCTGTGTGTCTGTCTGTCCATAATGCTCCAGGCCAACTGCGCATGCACCGCCTGGAGCCTTACAGACAGATAGACAAGGTGGAGGCAGTGGGGACCAGGGTATGCTCTGCTGTGCGGGGGGTAGGGGGTGGGAGGAGGCGAAAGGTGTGGCTTGTGGCCCTGTGAGGGGTGGTGTGGCGCATGGTGAGGCATGGCGCATGGCCTCAGGGTGCCGCAGAGAGTGGGTGTGGGGTGTGCAGGCAGCACATGCCAGCTGCAGCACATGTGGCTGGGTGAGTGGATGTGGCTGTGTGGGTGTGGTATGCGGCTGGGTGGGTGGGTCTGGTGTGTGGCTGCGTGGGTGTGGCATGTGGCTGTGTGTGTATGGGCATGTGTGTGTCAGGTGTGGGGGGGGCACACGGGGGTTCGGGGAGTTGCGTGTGGCTGGACATAGAGTGGCAGCAGTGTGGGGCAGTGGGTGGTGGTGCTCTGTCCCTGCCGCCTGCCAGTCATTCTTGATGGGCGTTTTGATAGTTGCATCGTAAGTCTCAAAATTATGTATTTTTCTTTTCCCAAATTATTTTACAATAGCAAAAATGGAGACTTCCATTTCTGCTTCCTTAAACTTTCGAGGTCACATACCCCAACTATTATCCTTCCAGAGAAAGAAGAGACTCTGTGCCTTTATGCAGTTTTTAGCATTGAATGCATCTGCTTAACACCTTGGCTAGGGACAGAAGTTGCACATAAATTGGTTTAAGTGATCAGAAACCAGTTTAAAGCTGCAACGGAACAGAAGTTCAGCACACATAAACCAGTTTCAAAATGGATGAACCCAGTTTTAAGATAATCCCAGATGAACGTAGTATCGGATTTAATTGATTTAAGTTAAACCAGCTTATGGAACTGTCTCAGATTCCCTCCTGACTCAAGTTACCTCACAGTCCCCCAGCATCCCAGGCTGCTTTGCAGCCCTGGGCTGTGCTGCCTGCTCCAGCAAAGCAGAACTGCCCCCACCCCACCTGTCACAGGGTTGAGGCAGTAGAGCCTCTGCTTCCTACCCTGCATCCTGCTTGCACCTGTCAGCCTGGTGGGATGGGGCAAGGAAATGGACCCCCAGGCCCTCCTAGCTGGGTCTCCCAGCACAGGAGGAGGGAAAGGCCATATGGTGGGGCTGGCATCACCCCAGCCCTTCCTTCTCACCATCTGCCACCTCTGGCCCAGGACCAGCCAGACCCCCGCCCGAGGCTGCCCCAGATAGCTAGAGAAATTCCCCTCTTCCTCATGGCTGCTTGCCTCAGCCACTACCGCAGGAGGGAGGGGAAAGGTGTCTAAGGCCAACAGCCATGTCGGGGGGTGGAAAATTCCCCTCAGCTCCCTAGGGTTGCCTTGGGCTGGGGGACCCTGGGTTGGGGCAGGAGGAAGTCCTGCAAGGCTGGGGCTCCCCAGTGCCCCCTGCACTGGGCTGCACAGGCAGGCACTGACCCAGAGGTCTCCTTCTCCCTCCTCCCTGTGGCAGTGGCTGAGGCAAGCAGCTGTGGGGAAGCAGGAGGGTGGGAATTCCCCTCCTCTCCCCAGGGCTGCCCTGGACTGAGAAAACCCCTGACATAGAGGCTCCCGCCAGGTGGGCCAGCCCCTGGACTGGGGGCTCTTGAACGCCTTGCAGAAGAACAGCAGGGGCTAGAGGCGTGTGCAGGGCAGCCAGTTGGGAATGGCCCTGCTTGGCTGGGTTCCCAATGGCCGGCAGGCTGGGAGGCATGCTCTAGTGCCCCTGCCTTTTGGCCAGGGACATTGCAGGCCTCCCCCTGCATTTCCCAATTGAAAACTGAAGGTCAGTCCAGTATGTTTAGCGGTTCGTTTGACGCAGCTTAGATGAAACTGTGCAGATTGAATCGATTCCACCTGGGGCTTTTTTATTGCCTGTACTTAGTCTTTGTATTCATGGGCATACCTTGCAGTAGTTCGTGTGTTCAGACCGTCTTTCTAATTGAACTTATTCTTCATAAAATTTATTCCCTACCACATTAATTAGTAATACATGATACAAAGAATTAGTAGAGAGTGCTGGCATTATAGTAATAATGTCTCTTTTATGACTGGCAATTTTTTTTGTTTTGAACTGTTGTAGGTAGCCTCTGTAATTTTGTGCATAAATTATGTGTTTAGGTTTTCTGATTTGGGGAAAAAACACCCATCTTATACTTTGAAAAATGCTAATGTAAAAAAAACAAAAAAAGAAAAGAAAGCACCACCCTCTAGTATCACAGAATGCTATTTCTCACCGATCCTACCTTTCGAGAGGATTTGTGGTGGAAGATGAAATGTAAACACAACATGGATAGAAAGAACATAGCCATTGTGGATATTCTTCACTATTTGGGACTGGTTTTATTTATGATACCCTGGGTCTATAAAAGTTTGACTAACAGTCTGACTGCTGATACAATTAGTCTGTACAATAATATATTTAATAGTTCAGTTTTCCTAATTTATCCCATCCATTTTGATTTATGCTTATTGCTCCATCATATCTTTATACTGTTTTGGAGCAGTGGCTGTTCTTAGTGTTTGCTCAGCTTCTAGCACAGTAGGGTTCTAATTCTGCCTGGGAGTTAGGCATTTAATCTGTCATAAACAGGGACACAGGTTTTCCATTTGCTTGTGGAAAAATGCAGATTTTTCTCCTTTAAACGATAAACATGCAGGAAACTGAGGACTTCTGTCTGTAGGCTGCCAGAGTTCCAGCCTGCAAGGGGCTGCTTAGGGCTGAGGGAAGCAGGAGGAGAATGATCAGAGGCAAGGGGAACCACATGCATGTATGCACATGCACGTGACTAGGAAACAGCCCCAGGCAGCATGGCAGAGAGCAGCTGCTGCAACTGCCTGCAGGTAAGTTTATGGGGGGTGGCAGGCATAAGTGATGCATGGGGGAGGGGGCACAGCTTGTGGGCAGACTGAGGTGATGGCTTACACCAAACCCGCACAGTGAGGGAGTGAGGTGGGGTTGTTGGCTGGGGCTCAGGCACTGCCCAGCAGGTTCAGTGCATGGTGCCTGGGGCTGTGGTGGGAATGTGCAGCCATGGGGCCCAGTTGGGGAGCCATAGGAAGCTTGCTGGGGCCAGAGGGGCTGATTCCTGGCCACTTCATGCACTTCTGGGGAGGGGTCAGGTGCCAGAGGCAATGCGTTGGGTGGTATGGGGGAGAACATGGCCCCCTCCACCCAGATTTCTCCACCCAAAGTGGGGCACAGGGCTGTAGCCTGGTTGGACTGACACTGGGTGCAAGCCACCTCCATGACCGGTGGGTGGGACCTGGTGGAGGGTGGAGTGGGGCAGCATCAGCCGCACCCCCATGGCTGCCACGGTGAGGTGCCCCCTGCCCAGTGATGCAAAGGGGGACACTTGTGCCCCTCCTACTGCGGTGACGGGCAAGGGCCACCTCACCATGGCAGCACATCTGACATGGGGCTTACGGCAACAGCAGCAATGAGTCTCGCTGTCCCACTATGACCTTCCCCACTGGGTCCTGCGTGTTATGCTGAGGAGGCAGCTCTTGCCCAGTGCCAGTCCAGCCAGCCTGCAGCCCTGTGCCCTGCTGTGGGCAGAAATCTGGGAGGGCACACGCCCCTCATTTCCCCCTCGACACACCACTTGTGACATTGCCAGTAGTTGGCTCTCCCCCTTCCCCACACCCCCACCCTCACCTCACACACTGTGGGGAAGGGGCCTGAGCACAGAGGCAGCTGGGTGCCCCCTCTGGGAGGGCAGGGGGGCTGCAAGTGAGGGGCATCCCTGAGTTGCTTCCTCTTCCAGTGCCACCCAAGCTGAGGCAATGCCCTGTCCTGGGATGCCATGACACTCCACCCACCCTGGTGCCCTGGGCAGTTGTCCTCACTGGCCACCCCTAAGGCCAGCTCTGCCTGTAAGTCATGCTAGCAGGGCTGGCAGTGGCAAGGGAGGGAGGTGCAGGCCATGCTGGCAGGGCTGGGGGTGGGCTGTGGTTGGGGAGTGAGGGGCATTGGCATATCAGGGTTGCTTAGCACCACAGAGCAGCGGTAGGGCTCAGCTGCAGCTGGACCCATGTCCTAACGAGTGAAGGAAGAAGAAAGCTATGATTTTCCATGATAAAAAAACCAAGATGAAACACCAAAATATATAGGTATTTAGAATTTATTTTGTAATGATTGAGGCACTGATAGACTTCCAAATTGCTTTAAAATTGTAAATATATCAATAAAGCATTCTGTTCAACTGATACCTATATTTAGTGGTGTTTCATTTTAATTGTGAAAGAACATGGATTTTGAGGAGGAGGTTTATCAGAGAATTTTGCATTTTTAACAGAGAAAACAAGGATTTCTGGTCAATAACTAAAGTTTTACAATGTGTCAGTTGATTCCTTTTACACTGAAGTGGTATAAGTAAGCACAATGTACACATTAGAAGTCTTTTCTCTGCTTTTTTACCCCGTGCCAAATTTCCCTCTGCCAGTTGATACTATATTGCAGTTGACATCCAATAGCACTGGGAAGGAGCGTTCGTTGTGTAAGAGCAGGTTGAGGAAGAAGAGTGAAGTTTCAGTGAAGTAATATGGGGTGAATAGTAGCTAAAATAGTTTAATATGTAAGTGTGAGTGAAGAAATAATTTTATATTGTTAGATGCCTTCAGTTTTCAGTACCGCACATGTGTGAGGTTCTGCCTGTTATTTCTGTACCTGACTTTCACAAAGACTTTTCTAATATTTTTATTTAATAAATATTATATTTTTTTATTTAAATTGCGTTTATAATGTATGATTCTTCAGCCAGAATTAATTGGTGGTATCCATTTAAATATACATCCTTCCATCTGTGGAGGATGAAATACAGTTATTTAGAACCTTCAATATTTAACCAAGGTATAAAAGATGCATAACTAAAATCTTAAAATCTGATCTTGCTGTCTTTTACTTCAACTGGTAATTTCTACTCCTAGTAATTGTCACCAAAAAACAATGGCATTCACGCACATAAATAATGTTCCTGTGAATCATTTTCATAATTACACTCTTAATTATATTGTTTTTGTTTATAAAACCATCACCAATAAGTGCAAACCAGTTCTTTGCTCAGCGAAGTGCCAAAAAATTTCCTGTTTTCATAAATTTAAATTATTTTATAATCCTATTGCTATCTTTTCTGTTATGATTTTGTATTCCAGTTCATTATTATTAACAAAATTATGTGGTACAATATTTTACCATATTATCTTGTTATTTGGTAAGCAAAGGCTATGAAGTCACTAAACAATTTTGTAGCTTTTTTTTTTTCCTATCAGTGTTGGGTATCACTTGTGAGGGGGGTTATAGACTGTTTTTTTAGATGGTGAGACTGCAAAATATAAATTTAGAGGCATATTATCATGAAAAATAATTCTCTTTTTCAATTATTTGCTTTTTCTTTCCTATATTGCTTTTGCCTTTCCTGATTGAAGTCTAGGAGAGTAAGTCAATGTTTTAATGAGCCTTCTTTTCTCTAGTAAATTTGATAACACTTTAAATCTTATATGTGTTTGCTTCATTAGATTTAAAATGTTGAGATGGCTTCATTCATTAGAAAACATTAGCAGAATATGTATTTTCAACCTGGTTTAAAATTAAGGATGGATATTGGTGTTAAGGATGAATGTTTCTTATATGCATGTGAAATTTAGTTGCTTTTTGTTATTTCAGATTAGCCTTTCATTAAAGTATTCTCTGACATCAGTCTTCATTACATATATTCTTAGTATGCTCAGAATTCCCAATGACATTTGTAAGAGTTGAGGCTATTCAATAAAGGGAAGGTTGGCTAATGTAAGAGGTTATGCCTAGTTGTTAAATGTTACCTAGAACTCTTTGCTTTCTGAACCTTCAGTTAATTTGTAAAATTGGTGGGGTAGGGGGAAGAATGGAAACAAACTGAGTATCGTTTTAGAGAATAGCAGAATTTATTACATGTTTTAAAGAGTTTTTTGGTTTTTTCCCTTTCATAGGATTCCCAAAGCAGGCAAGGAGGATACAGTATGCATCAGCTTCAGGGAAATAAGGAGTATGGTAGTGAGAAGAAAGGTTATCTCTTAAAGAAGAGTGATGGGTAGGTACTTGAATTACATAAAATTCACACTATATAATATATGTCTTAACTATTTTTGTAATTTGTAAATTCAAAAGCAGATGTGGTGTTAATTTTTCTGATTTTTGTGGCTTGTAAGTGCTATTGTCGTAAATAAAAGTTTTAAGGAAAACATGGCATAGTATTCAAATCTTGAAGTGTTTGGAGATCACCAGCTCATTTCACTTGGCTATTGAACCAAGTGTAAGAAGTTAACTGCACTGTCTTATGGGCCGAGTACAGGCAGTCAAAAAGCCCATGGCTGAATGGATTCAGTCTTTGCAGGTTAGTCTAAGCTGTGAAGATTGAACCAATAAGCAAATGAACAGACATTCACCTTTGATTCAGGAAATGCAGCCCCATGCCTGCAGTGGCCTAGGCCAGAAGCCAGGGAACGCTAGAGCATGGCTCTGTGGCACAGACCCAGCATGGGCTGTGTGTTTGCTTCCTCTTCCTGCTGCCCCTGAGGTCTCTGGGATTTGCGGTCCACAATCACAGCAGCAAGACTCAGCAGCAAGGGTTGCTCATCACTTCCTCTTCGTGATTCCAGGTGCTTCTGGGATTTGTAGTTCACAGTCACAGCCTGCAGTAAGCAGGGCAGGGCAGATCCATACTTAGGGGAAGGGGAGTTTAACCCCCTTCCCAGGCCCTAGACCCCAGCCGGGGTTTGCCTGTGGGGGCCAGTGAGGCCAGTGAGCTCCAGCTAAGGAGGGGAGGGGCAGGGCCAGCCCTGCTCTCTGGAGCAGACAGCAGAGCCCAGCCTGGGGCTGCAAAGCATGCTGGGGGACTCTGATTTAATTAGAACCAGGGTCTGGGACAGAAGTTTCATAAATCAGTTTGACCTAAATCAGTTAAGTCTGATATCATAGTCAACCAGGTTTATCTTAAACCAGTTTCAGCCATTTTGAAGATGGTTTTTCTGCACTGAACTTCTGTTCTGTTACAGGTTTAAACCAGTTTCTGGTCACTTAAACCAGTTTAGGTGTAGCTTCTGTCCCTAGCCATAGACATGAATGATAGTTTCACCAGGCCTTTGTAGATGAAGGGGTGGGGGATAAATCTGTTTTCATGTTTTAAAAGACAAATTTGCAGTGTGATAAAATTGTAAACAGCAGATAATCATTTATTAATCTGAGGAACATTTTTAGTGCTTCACTTAAGAAAAATAAGGCTTCTAGGACTGATATTTTAACTATATTTTATGAAAGAACAGTCTGTGACTTCACTTTATTACATGGTCCCGGTTGGGTGGAATTTTTGTTTGTTTTGATTATTTTATTTGTTGCTCCAACAAACAATCCACAACATTGAGTGGATGGTCTGTCAACAAAGAATTATTTTTCTTCATTGGCAAAAACTCTTGACAAAAACTATACTATATCTTTGCTTCCTAATACATTAATTACATATATTAGATTTACAGTGACGCTCAAGGCCGGTCCAACCGTTAAGTGAACTAGGCAGCTACCTAAGGTGCCAAAATTTGGGGAGGTGCCAAAAAATTATACGCAAAACAACATAACTAGAACCTCATTCTGAATAACAGCCATGGCTGGCTGTTACAATTGTGTTAGGGTTAATGAACAGTGTGAAACAGTCAATAAAAAAAATTATTATTTTATTGTTCATTTTGAATATCTAATAAGTACACGTAAAAGTTCATTCTAGATTTTTTATTTTCCTCTATATAGACAGTGGTGGGGGCACCAAGGTACACAGTTAGCCTAGGGGACCAATTACCCTTGGACTGGCCCTGGTGACATTTGCCTTTTTTAACACTCCTGTGTTAGCTGGAGGCAAGAGAAGGACAGGTGGAGGAATAGGAAAGCAGACTACAGGGGTACATTAGTGCAGTTAATACACTGAAAGTAATGCAAGATGGCATAATACAAGAAGTTGAACATGGTAACATAATCCATATTTGTGGTTGCCATGCTTTCTCCCTGTCAGTGTCAGTCTTCTTTCCAAGAACAACTAAATATTGAAGAGGTGACATTATCAAAAGACCAGTCAGGGTGGCAATGGATCCCCCTTTCCCTCCCTCCCTCCCTCTCCTTAACTTGATGGTACAGCAGGAACAAGCATTGTATCAGTCAAGTGAGGGGAATATGGGGAAAAGAACGCAGAAACGTCTGTAATAACTTCTCAGTGTTTTTGAATCGGACAGTGTTAAAGTACCAGGGATTATGTGGATTTCTTGTTCTGTGCAATGGTTTTAAGACATGCATAAGAGGTGGCTCAGTCAAAGAAGTAGAATTTGAGCAGCATTTTTTTCAGGGAGTAGAGTGAAAGTTGCTGACTCGTGTAGCTTTAATACATAAATATGCTATAGGAGATGGACAGCATTCAATTTTCTGCTTTGAACCTTCTAAAAGAAAATTAAAATTGTTTTCACTCTTTGAAAAATATTAGCCTTCAGGTAACTATCACTTTTGAGTACAGAATTTCCTATTCTCAGGTAGAAGATGAGAAAAACTCAGAGACTAGAATTCATAAAAATATAATTTTGTTGAAATCAGAAGTTCAACCAGATTATTGAATAAAATAACACAACTACAGTAGGATTCTAATCACTTTGAAGTATTTTAGAGGCTTATAAACAATCTGATACATATAAGCCATTTAATATATGTATTTCATTTTGAAGAGAAACTTCATTTAGGATTTTTCAATCAAATGCATACTAGGGGCTTGAATTGCTAACCTTGCAGTGAATACAAAGTAGAAATATTTTTTTATTTTTAAAAATTGGAGACAAAATGGAAAACTTCAATCAAGCCAAGGCAACTTTGGATGTGGCAGTCTGGGGAAATTTTGTCTCTTTTCTTTTTTTAGCATAAAAGAATTCAGCCCACCTGGTCAGGAAAAATGTAATTGGTTTATATTTTAATAAAACCTAATGCAGTCAATGTAGTAATAAAGCATAAAGGTAGAGTGTTAGAGTTTTCAAAAGCATCTAAGCATTTTGTATTGTAAGTCCTATTTTAAAGTGAGTTGGCACTAAAGTCTCATTAAAACTGCAGAAGACTAAGCTCATTAAGTCTTTAAGTCTGTTTTGACGGGAGAGATTTAGGTATTTTAAACATTTTACCTGGATTGATTGGTTTGTCAGAGGTGTGTGTAGACTGGCTAATTTGGTTAAAACGTAAACAGAATAACAGACATTTTCAATTAGGCTTTCTCTCTTTAAGAATGCAGTAAAGACAACCTAAAGGAAGAACAGCAGTTCTGTTTGGTTATTTATGTATTGCCATTTTATTTTTAATATTTTAGGTTAAGGAAGGTGTGGCAAAGAAGGAAGTGCACTGTCAAAAATGGAATTCTTACCATATCACATGCAACAGTAAGCTGCCTCTTTTTCTGCTCTATTGCCATTGTGAATCGAGTATCTTCTATCCCTATGGACACTTCTTTAATAGCATATTTCACTATGCAGTAGTTCTCAGAGCGTTCTGCAGGAACCTAGGGTTCACCAAAGAGTTTAAGGGTAATGGTGGAGCAGGCCCGGAGATGGTGTGCCGCCATTGCCTGCCCAGGTCATCTGTCTCCACATTGGTTTGTGCAGCCTGCAGAGCCAGGGATAAAGGTGCTGTGGCAGAAGTGATATAAAAGGGCTCTGCGACTAGAACATTTGAGAACAGCTGTACTTATACATATAGATGTGGGCGTATTTCACTTAAATGTATAACACAATGTCAATCCAAGTTTTTTGCCTGTTGTTTGCATTACAACAAATACCATTTATTTGCATGAAATGCTTACTTCGATAGTACATGTTTCAGCCCTATGTAGTGCATCGTTAAATCCTAATTTGCAATATAATTTTACTTTGCCATTTTTTACGTAGTTAACCAAAGGGAAGTAGATGTCAATGGTTGCTTTTAGAAGTTTTCAACAGGATCGGAGCTAGTCAGGCTCATGACTGCTGTTGGAAGCCTTGAAATGATAGGAGGTAGTTAGTTTGGGGGCTGTAAAACCACAACACTGACAGTGCAGTAGCATTAACGAGTATTGTTTACATGAAGTTCAGCTAAGTGCAATCTTGAAGCTAAGCACTTGACCACAGTAAGCTGTACGCTGTTAATGCCTGCACACTTTTTTGTGAGAACTGAGAACCATTCAGATAAATTTAAAACAAAAAGGAAATGTTGGTTTTCCAAAGATTTTATATTGTAGAGTATTAACATATCAAGTCTGAAACAGCAATGTTGTTGCATTTTTTGGTTTGTTTTTAGTATGTGGGAATTTCTAAAGTAAAAAATAAACTAAACTGTCAAGCTTCCAGACCCTTCAAGGTTTTTTAGCTTGTCTTGCACTACAAACACTTACTATTAAAGCTGGTTAAATAATTAAAAACAAATTGATTTGCAAAGTAGCAAAAATTGTTGGAGCAAATTCTTTACAATAAATAAACCAGTTTAACTTCATTATAAATTAGTCATGTTCCAAGTGTGAAATCAGTAGACAAAACAATTGTCTAAAGAACGCATCATAAAATCTTGCATAGGGAATAACGGTATGTTTTCCAAATAGTACTAGAGTGGGGTGGGCAAAATACAGCCTGCCAACTGATTGGATCTGGCTTGTGGGGAGGTGCCCGCCAAGTGAATGGATCCGGCCCACAGGCAGGTGGCAGCTCTGGCAGCTGTGTGGTGCAGGGTGACCATGCTGCTTCCAGTGTGCAGGCGTACTTGCTTGCTTGTGCATGTGTGATCTCTCTCCCTTTCGTTGTCTCTTTGCTGGACTTGGCTGCCACCAACGAAGAAGCATGCCAGAGCTGCAGGTGGGTTCAGGCTTCGACGCTGGTCACAGCCTACACCTGTAGCAAGCCCTGACTACCTCTCCAAGTACCTGGAGCCTAAACCTGGACTCTGGGAACCAAGGCATGTTAAAGCTGCAGGTGGGTTCAGGCTTCCATGCTGAGATGTGGCCCTCAGCAGGTCACCAAAACTCATTAAGTGGCCCACCAACCCTAATAATTGCCCACCACTGCATTAGAACAGAAGAATAGCATTTCATTGGTTTGTTTCTCTGTCTTGGCAGTTGTTTTGAACATAAGTTTTAGATGCAAGAGGCTTGTTCACTAGTGGATTAATGTACAGTGAAAATATAAAATTTAGGAGAGATTCCTATTGACTTTAGTGGACTTTGGGATCAGAACTTTAAATAAAACTTTCTCAGAATAATCTTAGACCACGAGACAATAATAGAAAATTGAATGGACAATGGGAAGCAACTTGGTAGTTAATACACTTGTGCTAAGGTCATCTTACTGATAAATCCTTTTAAGGGAGCATATATGCCCAGTTTTAGAACCTGGGGTCACATCCTCACTTATTTTGGTTAATTACATATTTTAGTGCTAGGCTTTCAGATGTTTCTTTTGCGTATTATCCCCTTCAAAATTAATTCTGAAGTGAATTGATGGAATAACAAGCAGAAGTGGTACATGTGCTACACTTCGGGATCTCATGGAATACTCTAATTATGGTCATGACTGAACTTCTTTTTCTTTTTTCGTGGCTTGCTGAATAGAAATAGTTTGTTCTCTTTTGTGTTCAAGTAGCAAGGAGGAGGGTTACTTGGACCCCGTGCAGCAGTAATCAAACTCTGTCAAGGAGGCAAAGTTTTATTCTTGCTTGCTCTTTCCTTGGATGGATCCTTCCATGAACAAATCTGCTTTGTAAGTCTGAGCAGCTACTCTACTGCCATGGGCAATGATCTCATCAGATCTCTTAAATTAAGCACATTTAGTCATGGGAAGTACTTGGGTGTGTGACAAGGTGATAAAACACTGCAGTGATGGGAATGGTGGGAGAATATAAGTAAAGCAATAAGAAAATAGATAATATAGACATTAGTCAGATATTATGCTATTACACATCTGCATGGGTGGATCCAGGAATATGAAAAGGGGAGTGTGGGAGATGCCACCAGTGCAGCAGAGAAAATGGTCCCCTTCCCCCTCTGACCTCTGCTGCAGGCAGACTGTGCCACGGCAGGCTGTGAACTTTTTGTAGTTTCTGCAGCGTGTAAACATCCCACCCCTTCTACTGCCACCAGGAACCTCCCTTCTCCCATTCCCCTCTCCAGCAGGGGATTTCTAGGGGTTGCTTCTGGGTGCAAGAAGGAGCATCCGCTCCCTCGTGCTGGTGGCTTCAACCAGGATCTATGGTAAGCCACAGCATGAGGTGCCTTACTTGGCCAGGGACAGTGACAGGGGCATGCCACGACCTGCTCCCAGACTGCAAGGGACACCCAGAGGCAGGCAGGGAACAGGAGAACTGGAAGCTTGCTGCTGCTGCTGTCTTCCGCTGTCCAAGGAGCAGGGGAAACCCTAGGATCTCTCCTGCCCCACTCCAACCAGGGACTGTGGGGAGCAGCTACATAGGGTGCCAAGTCCCTGCTCCCTCCTTCTCTAACACATTGCTCCTGCTTGGCCCTGAGTTTTCAGCTGCAGGGAAGAACTGCTTGGAGTGCTGGGCAGAGCTGGGGATGGCAGCATCAGTGGGGGATTTCCTCTCTTCTAGGCACTCCTGTTCCCTACCCACCCCTGAGTATCCCTCAAGATCCAGGAGCAGTATCATCTTGTCAGGTGATAATACATAAATGAGATTCCATTGTTGGTCTGACTTTATATGCCAATGTGACTTCCAGTGCCCTGGCTAGAAGCACACAGGTAGTCGCAATAGTATGAGCACAGTACTTTTTCAGCAGCGTCCCCCAGTAATTCAGCAGGTGCCGCATCTAAATTACAGTAGTCCCATCAGAGCGTCTTAAAGGGAAGTCTCTAGAGGGGCTCACTGCCTCCACCTGACTGTACAAGATTTTCTTTGGTTATTAAGTAAAAGGGTAAAAATGCAAACACTGATGTAACGAGAATCTTTTCATTTTCTCTGAAGAAGAAACACCAAGGGAATATCTGACACGTTTGTCAAGGCAGATTAGCTTGTTCATTTATCCTCATCCACTTGCTTAGATTAAGGGATCTTTTATGGGATGACAAATGTTTTCTCAGAACTGTTGCAGATGTGGTGTTGCAACTAACATCCTAAAGCAGGTTTTTGCAAGGAATTTTTGTAGTTGAAGCAGTTCTCAAGTCCTTTTTGAAGGTTTGTAGTCCACACAAATTCTGATGATATTAAGCAGCAAGACCAAAAATATAATCACACAAATTCTGAATTTCAGAGTGCTCATAAATTCTGTTACTTAAGTAAATTATTCTTAATCCTGTTTATTACTTACATTGTGATTCCAAAATGTCATCCACCAAATCTAATCTAGCAATATAAACTGCATTTCTAATTTACTTGTCTATTTTGGGGTATTATTTACTGCTTGCCATGTGCCTGAAAGCTTATAGTTGACCAGAGGGCAAAGCTAGCTCCAGTTTGTTAAAGCTGATTACAATTTATTCTGAGTAGTTCACAGCAGGCTTCTTCATTACAGCCATAGAGAACTTGACATTTTCCGGGTTCTGTTTTTTGAAAGATTTTATTCTTCTGAAATTTGTAAGCAAACACTTAAGAGAGATTATGTTAGGAAACTCTAATAGCTGATTCAAAGGCATCTACTTTCCAAAGCTACATCTGAAGAAATTCTTTTCAGGCTTAGTTAATTTTATTATTTGTTAGGTTCTTGCTCACATTCTAGTGAGTCTCAATTTGCTAAACAGGCAAGGATTTCCCAGGATAAGGACTGAGTGATTTTATCATTCTTTTTACTTTTAAACTGCTTTCCTAGTGATTATCATCATCTTTACTGAGCTAGGAAAATTTGGAGACTGGCATCTTTTCTTTTAAAACTATTTATTGTAGTTCACATAATTGTCCTTGGACCTTCCTACATAGCACACTTTTTTTCTAAAAATAATAATCTTGCATAATCTTCTATCTAAGAAACCATGATATGGCTTTTCATCTACCTGCTGTCACCTAAATACAGGGCCTACTAGCATAGAATTGCAGAAAACACTAACATTGAAATAAAGCCAAAATACTATGCAATTTTATTAATGTACTAGAATTTGCATAATTTGCTTGCTTGAATCAACTGTAACAGGAGCGCTGCTATTATTTTTATAGTATCCAAGAACATGCTAGGTGCTGTATAGTACAATAAAGAGAGGCTGTGATGAGAAATGGGTAGAGACAAAGTGAGATGGATGAATGCTGCAGCATTAAAATCAATTCAGGCTTGTGCATACACATAACTTGGTAGGTCAGTTTTGTCCACCTCTGTTAAAATAGGATTTCTCATTTAATGAGGAATGGTGCAGTATTTTTTTTTACCTAGGTAAACTCTCAAATCTACTTAGAACACAGACTTTGCTTTCTTGCACTGAATTCTGATTGCTGGGATTGGGTGGCAGGGAGGCAGGAATTGACAGCCTAGAAGATTGAAGTCTTCTGCTCTGTGGTAAGTAGCAGCATGTACAGATGTGATATAAGCATTTTCTGTTCACTTCTACCTCCTCACGAAAATAGAGAGATCATCTCTGAAGTTAAGAGGGTAGTTCATCCTCCAGCCTGTTCCAGCTGTGTCTGGCAGAGGAGTCATTTTTTTTTGTGACATAAACACCTTGGCACTTGATTGTCATACTGAAAATCTTGTTTATGGGGGATGATCATTTAGTTTCCCCTTTAGAAGGTCCACAGTCATTGAATAACCTAACCCCTTGACATTCATGTACAGATTTATGGGTAATGCAATTTGACTACTTTCCATACCGTGCCATGTAAACTAAAGACATCTCTTTTTAAATCTGAGATTTAAGAATGTAAGATTTAAGATTCAAAGACATCTCATAGATATTAGTCCAGATATGCTGTACATAACCTTTGGTTTGCCAGTGGCTATAGACATACTAGGTATACTTCACAAAGGCTTCATTCTAAATACAAGTATGAATGACACTTTATTTCCCTCTTTGCCTCCACCATCACAACTTATTCTTTTTTCTGTGTAATATCTATGCTAATATCACTAACTGCGATCTTATATAAACTATATTAGTTGACTCTCATGAGTCATCATAAAGTAATCAGTTAGCAAAAGGAGACAATGTTCAATCTTATAAAGGTTGTCAGTTTTAAAAGCCAAAAAATAAGTAGGCATAAAATTTATCTGTAGTAGAGAAAGCTATTTAAAGATGTATCATTTCCATGTAAATGTCAAAAGAGTATCTGTGACATGCCCGGACTCCAGGTGCAGCCTGCCTCTGCTTGACCACTGAGAATAAGTTGGGGGTGTACCAGAGGCCAGCTCCTTGGCCTGTGGTGCCTCAGCTCTACCTGGGGGACTCCAGCATTAGCTTGAACCCAGGAAAAACTGAAGACTGAGCCAGACTCTTAGAGCAGGCTTACATACAGTTCCTATCTGACCATACGTCACCTCACCGATTTTTGGGGACCCAACTCTACATATATAACTTTCTGCCATCTCACTGGTGCATGTTTGCTAGAACATAAATCTTCCTGATCTAATTAAGAACAGGAGACTGTGTGCATCCTTTTAGACATGGGGATTCTCTAATCCAATATACTGTTTCTCTCCTAATTTCCCCTCAGTGAAAAAAATGTTCTCTATGTTTCTAGGTGCTAGTATTTTCCTTTCAAAATGTAATTGTCTGGGAAGGTCTCTCTCATCCATGTCAGATGTTGATTACTGCTTTTCAGCCTTTCTTGGGTGCCAAAGAAACTCATTGTTGATCTTTGAAAGTCATTATCATTTTGTGCGACCCTGGTGCTGCTCAAACATATAAGAAATACAGTTTATAACAGATACCTCAATGTATATAAAAATAAGGACCATAAAGCTAAACACAGTTAGACATTACCTATATGAAGAAACTGCCATATTAGTGAATCAAAATCAAGAAACCATGCAAGATGCCGCATGACCCCTTCAGTTCAGGATAAATATGTAGTTTTTTGTTAGAAGAACAAGGTTTAAGTATTTGTACTTTGAACACTTATCTTGAATTAATCCTTACAAAGTTGCGTTTTAGAGTGGAAAACAAGACTAAGAGTCTGTTTTGTAGCATGTTCATGCCAGCTGTTTCATTTTAGCTGCGACTTCTCCAAATTCTAGACTCTGGTTTACGAGTCCTGGATTAGTTATAAACAAATAAAATTTGGCCTTCTGCTATTGAATGGATTTATAGGGATTATTGTTCTTCCATTATGCAGCTGCCCGTTGTAAGAGACTAGTTGAACCAGGGGCAGGCAATTCTTTCGTGTGGAGGGCCGCTTAACAAGGTTTGGTTAGCTATCGAGGGCCGCATGAGTAGCCCTGCCCCCTGGTTGCCATCTTGGGATTGGAAGTCCCGCCCCTAACCCCTGACCTTGCCACCAGAAGTCCCTCCCCTTGTCCTCTAGAAGTACTCCTTGGGGGGCAGAGGGGGTCACCATGTTAGAACCAGAAAAAAACATATCATACACTAAAAGTCAAAATGCCTACTATAACATTTTAATTTTATTACAGTAGATATTTTTGTCATGATCTGTGTTTGTATAGTGTATATAGGGGAGATTGCATAATAACTCAAAAATAAATTCTTAGTCTTTTATATGGTGTGCAGGGATGTGTATGGGGGGTAGGGGTGCGTGTGTGTGTGTGTGTGTTTGGTGAGGGGGTGGGGAGTGTGCGTTGGGGTGGAGTTTGTGAGGTAGGGTGGCTGTGTGCTGGAGAGTATAGGGTATGCTGGGGGCTTGTGTGGTGTGGGTGTGTGGCCATGGAACACACTGCAGTCAAGGCAGGCAACACTGTGGCATGGGTGTGTGACGTTTGAGGGGTGTGGGGACCCTCCCCCACACACACACTCCCCCCATGGTGCATCAGCAAGCAGGGGCACTTGGGGCACTGGTGCCCAGCTCCAGCCAGTGCAGCACATTGCAGCGAGGAGTGCAACACTCTCCAGGCAGTCTCTATTGCCGGCGCTCCCCGCACTTGCACAGCACAGGAGGGAAGCCCTAGGCTGGAGCCAGGCTGACTTCCCCACCCTAGCCAGCTCCAGCGCTTGGGGCTTCCCTCGTGTGCCACGCGAGTGCAGACAGTATGGTCCCCCTCCTGTTGCTGCCCCCACTGCCTGCCAGGGCTGTGCGCCATGGCCGGGGGGGGGGGGGGAAGTATGGGAGGGGTCCCCATACCTCTGCCACACCCACACCCTGCTCCATGTTGCAGCCGCCCCCCTGGGCACAGGCTCCCTGCTGCCACCAGCCTCAGCCCCGAGCTCTGTTGTACCGTCCAGCTTCAGCCCTGCCCTAGCTGCCCCTTCCCCCCAGCTTCCCTACCTGCTGCATGGCGGGAGGGGGACGCTGAGGAAGCTGGCAGCAGCAGCTAGCAGGGCTCGGCCCTTCTGCCCACAAGGGTGGGAGCAGGGCATAATAGGGTATGTTGGGGGTGGGTTTAAGCATCTCGTTCCCACCCTCGTGGGCAGAACGGCTGGGCAGGGGACAATTCATTGGTGGGCGCCACAGGCCAAATGAAAGTGCCTGATGGGCCACATCTAGCCCACCAGCCATATTTCTCCCACCCCTAAGGTGAACTGACTGAGATGGGCAAAACCAGCAGCTTCCTCCTTGGTTCCAGACCTTGATCATAATTTTCCAGGTAGTGATTAATAGTGCTATTGCTACCATGTGTATTTCTTGTCATCATCTAAGGGCTAATTAAGATTCAGTTGCCAGAAGAAGGGAAGCACATAGGGAAGTGAAACAGGATATCTACAAGTCTCAGGATGTCCCCTTCTGAGTCCTAGCCCACACTAGTAAATGAAGGGCCCAGAATACTTTTTGGCATCTGAGGTAGAAGATAACAGGAAATAAGGGGTGCACAGGTGGGGAAATTCCCATCTTCAACACGTCTTTTCTGCCATCAGGAACATGCTCATTCATATTCTGGAACAAAAGGAAGGGATGATATCCCCTCTGAATCCATTTAGTAAAGGTGACCTGTTACCCTTTCCTAAAATGTTGGGTATAGGTACATGCCTCTTCCCTCAAATTTACATTTGAAGGGCTAGTAGCCTGCTGGTCCACCCGGTAAACTCACCCAGTATAAAACCAAATAGGGATTAGAACTGTGTGGACAAGTGATTGTTTTGGTTTGCTGGCCAGATTGGAGAAGTTATTTGCTTTCTGTCAACTAAAAATGAACTAATTTTGTTGTTTTGGGTTGAATAAAACATTTTGTTTTAACTCATGGTTTCCTTTTGGTCTTGGAACATTTTGCCCTTTATTATTAAATTTTAATGGTTTTAATGAAAAATAAACTTATTTTGAAAATATCAAAATGAAATCTTCACTCTATTTTTTTTTCAAATTATTTTTTCAGCCAAAACAATTTAACAACTTTTATGCAAATTATACATTTTGTTTCAGTTGTCCTGAAACTGCTTTTTGGGGGGCAATATTCATTGGGTACTCTATTCGATATTCAGTTCACACAGCTGTAGTAAGGAATGCCTTCTGGGAGATGCACAGTGTTTTGGATACATTAAATGTGAGAGCTTGTGGGGCAGATATTTCTTGGGGCAAGTAAATATCCAGACTTCTGAACATTCATTCAATACCCAAAGCATTAGAGGTATTAGAGCCTCTAAAGCTTTGGGTTTTAAAAACATGCACAGATTTTTACCTACAAATTGTTGAAATGTACACACAGCCCTCCAATAGCAAAGATGCAGCCTCCAACTTTACTTTATTTGGAGAATAGTTCCTGGAAAGGCATTTAAATATTGATAGGATGGAGGGCACTTACTGGGCTCTGAAAAGGGGCTAAATCCAAGTAAATGTGAAGCTGTGTCTGTAACGGGGTATGAGTTACATGAGCACTCCTTCCTTTGTGTAATGTTGAGAGGAATCTTGGACTGCAGTGCTAGGACAAAGGACTATGTCCCTGTTATCCTGTCACACTTGACAACTGTGATGAAAATCTCTGTTTTCCATTTACCTTAATTTCCATGTAATTGTTAGTATTTAACATTTTTTCCTCTATTCAGTCAGTCCCTTGGGGAAAAAAATTCTTAGCATCCTTTCTCAATATCCTGGTTACGTCTCTTCTGTTAATTGTTCTTTTGTTTGGAAAAAAAAAAAAAAACTTGGTAAGCTGATATCTATTGAAAACAAACTTCTGTCTAATAGAAATAAACTTGCCCACTTTCTTGAAGCATAGCAGTAATACTAGAGGCACGGAACAGAAATGCCTTTGAAAGGAAGTGTAAGAAAGGTTTTTTAGAATTTTGAGGGTCTTTTATACAACAACTTGAAATCCTTTGGAATTAAGATGTATACAACGATAAAACTTTTAATTGGCCTGGAAATACCACCATTTTGTTTTGCCATTTAGCATCTGATCGGTGTGTTTTTCACAAGGAAGACAATGAAATCGTGTTGTTGGAGGTCCAGAATGAGGTGCAGTGGCAGAGTTTGAAAGATGGTAGCACAATATTTCCTCTTTAAAGTTAGCCTGTAAATCATTTATGGCAGGATACACTTTATATTATATAAGTGTACAGCTTCTAGTTCAGTGAGGCTCTGTTTGGAGCATTAAGATAATACCAAGTACAGTTCATTATAAATGTGAAATTTTGCTCTCCCTACCCTGAAACTCTCTATTCTCCACATTTAAAAATGTAAACAAATTGGTTGCATAGCATGGAGCATGAAGCAGATATGCAAATATCTGTGCTGAGGGAAGCACTTGAAAACTCATCTTCCATAACTATCAAGGCTAGAGACAATCTCTGATCAATCTCCAAGGAAAAGGGTAAATTTTCATCATCTTCCTTGCTCTCTATAACAAAGAACAACTTTCTTATAATGCTGGTCATTTCTTATATAATGTGAATGAATTTGATAGTGGTAGACAAGTTGCCAAATACATCTTCACAGCAAAAGGCTTTTATAGTAGCTTCAGGGGAGCAAACTTTGGCCCTTTGCCAGGCAAATGTGGAAGAGAATTGAAAATGACATATTTAGAACTCGAGGTTTAAGATTTTTTGACTATGATTTAGAACTCAAGTACATCCTTCTCTTAGTTGAAAATGGGTCATTTTAACTTGATTTTTAAAATCTGATCGTGTAGCATCTGATAGGAGTGCATAACCATTTGTACTATATCAATCTAATGAACTAAATCCAGGACGCACACAACATTTAAAGCAAGCAGCACATCACTTTTACAGAGTTTCTGCTGACTTGGTACTCATGGAGTACTGAATACTGACAACCCAGGAAAGTTGAAGGTCTCCAAGAAAAATTGAGAACTCTCAATTCCCATTTAAGGATGAAATAATATAATTTTTGTGACCATGTTGACTTGCATAAATTATGTTACCATTCTTTAATTCTTTTCCTATTACATCCTATGTCAGGCAGCACATGATTTTGTCCGGGATCAGTATCAGGCACATTGGCCCTTAATTCCACAGTTGCTATTTTTATGCTTTTAAAATACTGACAAGTTGGTTAATCTTTCTTCACCTCTTTGAAAAATTTCCCCACTGTTACAAGATATATTAAAATCAACCTAAGGGCCTTGTTACATGTTGCACTTTGAGCTGTTCCGATGTTGATCAGTTTTAGTGCAAGCTCGAGTTTGAACTAGTCACACCTTAAGGCAGGGGCAGGCAATTATTTTGAGAAGAGGGCTGCTTACTGAGTTTTGGCAAGCTATCGAGGGCTGCATGAAAGGCAGTCCAAGGCAGGTAAATATTAATTTTCTAAATTTTTTAGGGGCCCTGAGTGCTGGATAGAAAGGCCTGGCAGGCTACATCTGGCCCACCCCTGCCTTAAAGCTAAAAGGTTTCTCTGGCTGTCCCCTACTTGCACACCTGTGACTTGCCACTAGATGGCTGGTGAGCAGAGACCTGTCAAGGAGCTACAGCAGTGAGTTGCTGCTACAGGGCTGGTGAGCCAGGACAGGCTTCTCTCCCTGCTCTAGGGGTTCTGTGAGACATGGGGTGGGAACAAGAAGGTGGAAGGTGGAGAGTCAATGGGGTGGGGAAGGGTGGTGAAATGGAGGAAGTCAGCACTGAAGGATAAAATAAAAACAAGAAAAAAATAAAAGAAACAAAGAAGTAAATTAAAGAAGGCCTCATGTTTGAATAAATAGGCATTTTGGATTGGGTGGTGGGTAGTGTTGGTTGTGCTTCCCAGGGTGGCTAGGAGTTGGGAGCAGTAAGGGAAGGTACTTTTGGGGGGAGCTACTGCCTCTCTCCTAGGAAGGAAGCCCCAGCTCATGGGGACCTAATCTGGCCTCCTACCTTGTTTCCCCCCAACCCCCTCCTCCCTTGATTCCACTCCTGGACCTACCCATGCCCTGCCACTTGGTTAGCTAGCATGTACTCTGCAGGCTGTTTGCATGAGGTTGCACTCCTGGGGGGGAGGTCACACCCCTGGGGGCGGGAAGTGGAGCTGGCTTGGTTCCAGAACCACCACCTGGGCAGTAGAGGTCAAGGGATGGAAAGTTTGTCCTCACAGGACAGGAAGGTGTGGGAAGGGACACTGCATCCTGGGATGCTGGAGGACTGCAACTTGAGCAGCTTATCTGTCAGGAGTGGCCGCACAGCAATGGAACACGAGCTGGGTAAATGGTTCGGAGGTAAACCTGCCCTGGAGCAGCGTGACTTTTAGCTGCCTAAAGTGTGCTTTAAACTAGTTTCAAGTGTTAATGTATGGACAATTCAGGAGTTAAGAGCTTCAGAATCCGCCTAAAATTAAGGTGTAATAAGGCCCTAAAAAGCCCTCTGCTGAAAAATAAAAATAGGAATCTGTTTTGAGAGGATCATACCCCTTTGGGCATAGACCTATGGTTGTTTGAGCTTTTGAATTGCTGTTCTGCAAGGACACTAGGCTAAAGATGCACATTTTTGTGATGACATTAGCAGAGTAAATTATCAAAGCATACAATTGCAGTGTTGTCTTTAATACTATAGTTTTTCCTCCCCTTATGCTTTTCTGGAATAGTCAGTTTTGTAACTACTTCCTTCACAGCATCTCCAAGCTTTGACAGTTTTCTCCACCCTGATGGCTAAAACTGAAGTACACAATTCAACTTGACTACTAAAATCTCCCCTTCTGTTATTTAGTACTAAATTTGCTCTGTGTATGGACACATGCACATTTGGAACAGTTTCAAAAGGACAGCAGCTCTTATGTTCTACTTATTACCTGTGGACAAGCTGAGAACAATATAAATGTAGCATAACTGCTCCAACTTTAACACAGCTTTATCCAGTGTTAAAGTTAGCTAGTTTTGCTATATTTGTATGGTTCCTGAGATCTCCACATGTAACAGCTGTGATCCTTTTGAAATGTTTTCCTTTTGAAATGGCTCCAAATGTGTGTGTGTCCATACCATCTCTATCCAGTCCTTCAAAACTGCTAGCAGACTCATCATTCCTGCTTATTACTTCACTTCTGTCAGTCTCTTTTCAGTTATTTCACTGACTAGCCATTGTGCTGAACAATTTATTACTACTGCTACTTATTTTCAAGACTTTAAATCACTATCCCTCCCTGCATCTCTTTGCCCTGGTCTTTTTCCCTATCCACTGACAATTATGCTGGATCCAGTATACTTTGTCATCTTTCCTCACAGCCATCGATACCTCCATCTAATCTACCTTTATGCTTGGGGTTCCCTTTTGTGAGAGATCCATCATGCTTCTACCCTGGCTTCATTCAGATTGCTCTTTCTACAGTGTTGCCTAGAAAGATATATGAACCACATAGATATAAGTTATACTTAAGGCAATTATATAACTGAAACCTGTGATTTCTCTCGCCCCTTCCCTTCTTTGCCATATACTACTTACTTTACATGTCCATATTTTCAACCAGTGATTCTCAACCAAGGTACCATGGTACCTTGGGATGCCTTGATCCTTTCAAGGGTGGTGCAGGATGCCACACAATGTTAACACTATTAGGTACACAAACAGGATTCACAAGATTTCAAATAGGGATTGATCCATAGTGTTAAAATTATTCTGACCTGTTGTAGTGTTTCTGAATTCTTGGCAACAGAAGAATTCCTCTATTTTTTTGTAGTCAGAAAATGAGTGAAAATTTAAGTGCTGACATTTTTCAAGGGGTGCCTTGAGTCCAACAAGGGGTACATTGAGTTTTAAAAGTTTGAGAACCACTTGTAGACAATAAATTTCCACAGAGCAGAGACCTGTACTTTATTATCTAGTACATTATAGGTGCTATTAAATAACAGCACCCATAATAGATAATGTAGTAACTGTTGACCAATTTTGATTAAACAAAAGCAAGGCAACCCTTTTCTCTTATGAATGGCTATTTTAAACAGTACATAAATACAGGCATTCAGCTGTAATGACAAATATTTTTCGTGATTTATTTTACCTTTTTATTTAAATATATGCAATTATCCTACAACTTTTATCTTGCCTATGAAAGTCTCTGAACAGTGAAGAATGAATTTCAGTTCATCTCGCTTATAACTCTGATTATAGAGCTCTGACCTACCAGTGTGATATGAACTGCATAAACACATAAATTATCGAAGCGGATTTATTCAAGTTTGAACAACCAAGTATATATTGTCCAAGTATTTTTTCTGAACTAAACGCTATGGCATAAGGGCCTCTTCAGAAGATGGGAAAATATTAAAAATGACTGAAGTGTATAACTTTAATATTAAATGAAATTTCATTGGATTTCATCCAAGATAATTTTTTCCCCCAAGTCAGATAAAAATAGTTCTTACAGTTGAGAATAAATCGTATAGCCCAGTAACAGAAATGCATAATATGACAGTATAATAAAACTACATGCCTTGAAGTGCATGGAAAGCTGACATCTAGGTTTAGCTGTGTTCATAGATACACCAGAATTTTTGAGGAGTATCAGGACTTAGTTCCATTGCTGTGTTGATGCAAAATATAAGTTGTAGACCTCCTATTCCTCTTGCCCACTACGACGCAGCTCTCCCCACAAAAAACATCCATACCTCAAGTTAAAAGGTACTTTAAACTCAAGCTCCCTAGTCCATCTTCATTTGTGAAACTGCTAACACTTGAGCTATTAATGAAGTAGGGATGCAGCAGGTCTACTGTTTGAATTAGTATAGTCTATCAACAAGTAATTCAGGTGTTCTGGACAGGTAGTGTTGTTTAACAGTGGGGTCACTCACTTGAATTAGTGTAACATTAGTGGAATAATTTGAGTACAGTAAGGGAATATCTGTAGCTACTAATTTGACTGCAATCTGTCCGAACATATCTGAGCTATCTTTAAATTAGTTGTGTAATAGGCCAGTGTGAAGCAGCTAGTATTTACTTTGGATTTGGCCAGTTCGGGGGACAGTGATTCGATTTGGTGATTCAAATCACTATCCCGAATCAATTTGACTGAATCTAATTCGGAGATTAGGCTGCTGCTGAATTGGCCAAATCTCCGAATTGGACAGCCTCCGACCCCTGCCCGGCCCCAGCTACCCGCTCTTTAAAAAAAAAAAAAAGGCTCAGGCTCACCCCCCCACTGCCCCACACTGTGTGGGGGTCTCTGCTACGAGCCCCCAGAAGCCCCAATGGCCACTAAGTGCAGGGCTTTTTTTTTTCTTAAAGAGCCAGGACACTGGGGCTGGGCTTGGCCGGCTTTGGGGGGCTGTGGCTGGGAGAGTGGGCAGGGGTCAGGAGGCACTGGGGGAGCAGGCAGGAGATGGGGCCAGGCGGAGGTCCCCCCCATTGTCCCCTCCCTCTTCCTCCAGCCCCCTGCTTACCAGCATGGAGTCTGGGTCCAGCTTTCTGAATCTTTTCTGAATCGATTTGGAGAGCTTCATATGTATTCAGATCTTTTTATTGGTCTCCTGATTTGATCTGAATTTGGAGATTTGGCTGCCGAATTGGCCCGAATCTCCTCTGAATCGAATCAGCACCCGAAGCTTTGCACAGCCCTACTGTGTAACTGTGGTGGCATGGAGTTCAGCTTGAGCTAATTCAGCCTGTTTCTAGGGTGGGTTTTAAGCTCAATGGAATTGGTTTCTCTTGTATTTAGGAGAAATGATCTGTTCTTCCTGTGTCCTTCTGTAGAAGTGTCATAGCTTGCCAACAAATCTAAGTGGTGCTTCTGGCTCTCTGTGTCCTCACTTTTGTCCATTCCAGCTGGCAACCAGCCATGCCTCCAGTACAGATTGATAAGCTATTACTGCTTGTGGTTTCACATTTGCTGTAGCAGCGTGTAGCCAGAGGGTATTGGAGACAGCAGCGATTTCTGACCCCTGAGCAGGTGACAGAGTGAGTCTTGGAAAAGGAGCTTATGCAGCAGTGAAGACGGGGTTTGTGCATCTGTGGCGGGAGGTTCCTCTTACATAAAACAATACTTCTGGTGCAAGCAGGGCAACTGCATGCAGAGTGGTGAGATCCTGAGACAAACCCAGAATGATCAGTCTGGGCTACAGGAGTATGTCTTAAAGCTTGTAAATGAGGACAGCCATACCATTTCATAAGCAGGTGGCTATTGCCCTCTGCCAGTTGGGTGTCCCAAACTGCTCCTGTTTTCTGTTCGTGGAAGTCAGACAAGTTAGGTTGTCTTAAAGCATCAGCGAGCTTCATTGGCAACCCACAGGCATGCAAGGGTAAAAGTTTAATATTAAATTTGAGGGAAAATATTGGCAGAGATCTGTTTGAGGAGGTTAAGAAAATTACAATCCAGCCTGAATAGTTTTGGTTTTAATATTAATTAGGGCTGCGGAAATCTTAGGGGATGGTAAACTGCTAGAGACCCTGACTGGAAAAGAGACTAGCTTTTTTCAGACCAGAAGCAGAATTCCAGTTATCTGTGCAAGAGAGACTTTTCATGATCTGCTGACAGAATATCATATCTAGGAGTGGAAAGTTTTTGTAAGCTATCTTGAGTGGCCATTGGAAACGCGCCCTGTCCGGGAAACTTATTGTCTGTCCTGAATAAGAGAGCAGGCAAAAGGCAAAGAATTACTAAGTGTAAGAACTATGTGACGGTGGAACATGCTTCGTAGAGAAGTTGTGGAATATCCTCCTTTGAAACACATGCCCAAAATCATAGTCAAGAAAGAGAGCCTGAGTGTGACTCTGGGCTGTACTAAACCAGCTACATGGAATAATTCCTGGGGTATGATCCAGTGCTCAGTGTAAAGGAGTAGGTGAAACATGCTTCTCAGTAGTACTCCAGGCTAGACCTGGAGGTAGTGTAGACCTTCTTCCACAAGATATTCATACACAAGAAATCTATGGAGAATAGTTAACTTGTGAAATATGGGAAGCAATACCAGATTGTGCTCTTTGCTTTAGCTTCACCATGCCTTATATGTGATGAGCAGCTACTTTTATTGGCATCCTGTATGCTGTGCTCTGCTTTACTTCAGTCTTGCACACATGTTAAATTCTGTGAAATTTTAGATATGACTGCATATAAACTATAGTAAATACTTTATTTGGGGATCAGAGAGTTTAATTCAGCTGCTTTTGTTAATTTTTTTTAATACATTTGTTCTGAGAAGCGCAGGTCTCATTCAGTTATATTTTAGTGGCTGCCACCAGGGGTTGGTGCTCTAGGTCAAGGGTAACTGGCAAAATTTGTGCTTGTGTACAATATGATACAGCATTTTCAAATGTATAGTGGTTATGGGAAACTGTAATAAGCTACACACCACAGCTACACAGAACATGAGCCTTCAATGTGATGCTGCAGCTAGTAAAGCGAGCTTGCATCCATAGATGCTTCTCAAGCAAATCCCAGGATGTCATCCTTCTGCTATACTCAGCCTTAGTGAGGCCGCAGCTGGAGTACTGTGTCCAGTTTTGGGCTCCACAATTCAAAAAGGATGTGGAGAAGCTTGAGAGGGTGCAGAGGAGAGCAATGTGCATGATCAGAGGTCAGGAAAACTGACCTTACGACAACAGGCTGAGAGCTATGGGGCTCTTTAGCCTGGAAAAGCGCAGGCTCAGGGGTGATCTGGTGGCCACCTATACGTTTATCGGGGTGCTCGCCAGGACCTGGGGGAACGTCTGTTCACCAGAGCGCCCTAAGGGATGACAAGGTCAAACAGTCACAAACTCCTCCATTACCGTTTCAGACTGAACATAAGGAAGATCTTCTTTACTGTCAGAGCCCCCAAGGTTTGGAATAGACTGCCACGGGAGGTGGTTCAAGCACCCACTTTGAACATCTTCAAGAGACAATTGGATGTTTATCTTGCTGGGATCTTATGATCCCTGCTGACTTCCTGCCCCTGGGGCAGGGAGCTGGACTAAGATGATCTTCCGAGGTCCGTTCCAGCCCGAATGTCTATGAAGTTACTTTATTACCTGACTTAGTGGATGAATAAACCTGTTAAAAATTTGATGGCGATATCTTACCAAATATTCCTGACTTATTTTCATAGTTATGGTTCACTTTTAATTGTATACTAGATGATGATAATTTGTAATATCGTACTATAAAATAGCAAAATCTTAATATGGCAATTTACTGCATCTCTATTTTTTGAGATGAGTGATACATATTTGTGCTGGCGAGATTCTGTTGCACATGAAAAAGAGGCAGATTAACAAATTGTCCCACCAAAGTGTGGGGGGCCGGAGGGTGGGATCAGGTCTTTTTATACTGGTATTAAGCAGTGTTGGAAGGATGTTAATTATGGATATTTTGAAAGCATGTAATATGCTTTGCAGAGGTCACTGCCATGTTCTTTCATCTGAGCTAATCTCTGTTTACATCTTTCTTCGGAGCATGCGCTTTCAGTTGTCACTTGTTAATGACCACAGGGTTGGGCATCTGAGCTAGGCTGTATTAGTATATATGCACCGTATGGGGCTGTAAAGGACACCCCACACCTCTTTGGTGGCTTTCCATTCAAGCAAAGTTTACTCTAACTTACTGCCTTTACCGTGGCAAGTGTTTAGAAAGTTTGACAGGGTATCAGATCATGAGAGCTAGGATCCAGAAAAGTTTCCAGCACTGGTTTATGGTATTTGCTCTCTGTTCCTATGGGCCCATTTAGGAAGGTACTTAAGCATATGACTAACTTTAAGGTAAGCGGGACTGCTCACATGCTGAAGTGCTTTATTTAATCAGAGCCATAGTGAAAATATGACAAAAAATTAACAAAGCAAGTTATGAGTACACAATGACTACTAAAATGCTAGACAACAAGAGCTGTATCCAACGTAGTAACCAAAACTTTTTTTAGAAAAACAGAGACAGGGTTTGTAGTTGGTATGACTCTGTATCTTCTCCCCCTCCCAGTCATTTGAAGAAAACTCATTTGTTTCATAGTATTAGAAACTGGTATATTTACATATGTGGTATACTGTATATGGGTATGTACTAAATGTATAATAAAGTGGACATATTTTTAAACATTTGCAAATGAGAGGAAAATCAAAGCATTAATGCAGCGTAACTTAAGCACACGTAATAACAATTTAAAATGTTGAATTATGAATTGTGGTAGGAAAATTAAGCACTGGAAATTAAGGAATAAATTTCACTATAAAAAATCATGTTTCTAGAATTACCAGAGAATGAAGCCTTGAGGTTTTATTCTGTGTGTTTGATGCCATTCATGCTGACTGAAATGTGACTGTTATAAGTTATAGAAAAATGAAGAAGCAACTATATATACAGAAAAGGAATATGGATGAAAAAAAAATTGAGGGAAAAATTGGCCCTAAATCAAGACATATAAGTAAAATAATTTGTCTCTTTAGTCCAACAGGCAGCCTGCTAAACTGAATCTACTAACCTGCCAAGTGAAGCCAAATGCTGAAGATAAGAAGTCTTTCGATCTGATATCACGTATGTGACATTTTAAGTGGATGAACTTTTGTAGCTTGCATTGTCATATACCATTGCTTGGGATTTTATGGAATGGTTTAAAGCATGACCATTACAAGACATCATTTAAAATAGAAATGAGTTTAATTCATGAAAAGTTCATTTCCTAATCCAAACTTCTACAAAGTCCTATGAATACTTTGATCAATCTGTAATTTTGATGACTCGGGACTCCTTAAAACTGGATGTGTGTAAGGCTTAATTGTTATTATTATAGTATAGTTACAAGCCATGAAATGTATTGTGCATACCAGTAATTGTTCTATGAAAATGGTAGCTACATGTGAACATGCTTCTCTGGATTTAGTTAGGTAATTATTTTGGTATTTCAGCAGCCGATTGGTACCTGTTGGTTCAAAATAGACTCTAATTGGAGTGCAAAACTTCCGTTTCCTATTGTTTGGAGAGCCATAGTTTCAGAACTAGCTGAGGTTTTGCCAGGATAAGTGGGGGGGCCATATGTTGACAAGTACAAGTGTAGAGGACTTAAAATAAATGTGATTTCCTGGAGGATGTGATGACACAAATGCGTTACAGTCAATCTAGTAGCCTTAGTGTTCAGATGCAGAAGTGTTGGGACACTTTTTTATTTGTCAAGTTTCGCTTTTCCATCAGTGAATCAATGTTCATTCCATCTCCCCAACAAAATCAGTCCTGACCCCTCCCTCCGCCTCATTTCTGATGCACACCTATTAATATACCGAGCATCACTTATAATTTAGGTTTCTGCCTTAACCTACCATGTGTATATTCTGCTCATTCACTTTTATACACCGTGACCCTGGAAATCATGCTCTTTATATAAGCAAAGTCATTTCTTACCATCTGTATTAGATTCATGCATTTTAGACTTTCCCCTGTCTTCCTTTTTAGTAAGTTTTGACACTTACAGAAATAAATAGCTTGATGTCACAAATTCTGTTCCTTTAATAAAATTTAGGCACAGAAAATAGGTGTGCTGTAGATTAACTGACTCATTTTAACATTTGTCTTTAATTGTTGAATATATTTTGGTGGCAAATATTTTGGTAATTTAAAATTAATTTGAAATCTGTTACATGTGCTCAACATCAGGAAGATCTTTTTTTTTCTTTGTATTTCAGACAACAGAACATACCATTTCCAGGCAGAAGATGAACAAGAGTATATAGCGTAAGAATGCTTACACTGTCATCCAGACTGTTTTAAGTTTACTTATAGAGATATGCAAAGCTACAGATGTCACTGGAAGACATCTGACTTTTTTGCTGACTTAATGAAAAATCCTATAGATGTTTGTTCAGTGATTGCCCTACCCCCTCCCATTTTAAAATCTATAAAGGAAAATTGGCTTTTATCAGAGTAAGGGTGGGCTAAGGGTTTGAGGACTTGATATATATGAAGTACATGAGGACACTACAAATGTAAGATAATAGAATTCCATACCTCAATACTGCCTCCTTGGTTTGTTGACATTATCCTATCTGGGCTTATTCATATTACACAGTAGACTGGATTCTACTAATATTTAAAAGAATTCCTGGACTATATTTTGCCGCAGGTATTCTTTTCTTACAACTTCTTCCTGTCTTTTCTGGTTCTGTCTTCACCTTATTTCACTGTGGGGGGCGGAAATCATAAATGGAAGTATTTCATATACCTCTGCCACATTAGGCTTCACATGGAGATCCAGAAAATAGAAACAGGGACACCGCCTGTCTCTGTCTTGGTATAGTTTGGAATCTAGAAATGTACTGTAGTTCATTTATTAATGTATACCTTTCCATCAATATTATATCATAAAAATAATTCCTCTTCCTCCCAGTGAAGGACTTGCTGGTGTGTTGCAAATCATTTTGTCACTCACTTTTGGCAGCTCTAGGCCTATGGCTCCTGATAGGTTTTAAAATACTGGTTCTGCTGGAACCTGAGGAATTTTATGTCCCAACCCAAACATAACTCATCCTGCCTTACAGATCTGTCATGGCAGCCCATGCAGTGTTTGGAATGGGGCATAAAATTCCCCAGGGGATTAGGCGTGGAGCAGCTGTGTCCTGGTCCTCAAGTGTGTCCCATGCCTCGCCCCAAAGTTCAGTTGAGTATCAGGAGGGGGTATGGAACAACCCTGGGTGCCCTTTCAAGACCCAGTGCTGTCCTCAACAATATCCTGGGGATTGGGCATGGAGGATAGCTGTGTTCCAGACCCCAGTTCTGCCCTGTGCCCCATCCAGACACTCAGCTGACCATCAGGATGAGGTTCGTGGATTCATAGATTGTAGAGTCAGAAGGGACCACAGAGGATCACTGTGTCTGACCCCATTCCCCTGGAGGTACAGGGCAGCTTTGGGGTCTGGGACAAATGCAACTCATTGTATTTAAGCCACAATATAAATGAACCACAGAAATATGCCATGTTAAGTGTGGAATATCTTTGTGACTGATTTGCCACTTTGTAGCTCCATAAATTGGCTGAACATGTGGCATGAATGGCAGTAATCGCATTGTAAATGCAACATTTGCTAGAGCCCAATGATTTCAATGGATTGCAGAGAACATGCAGTTTTCCACCTTCCTTTCAGTTTCTCTCTTCCAAGTCATGATCTTCTCTGTTCTTCCAGAGCAGGGGTGGCCAAGCATCATGCTCTGGATGTTCTTCCAGAGCATCTGTGGCACAGACAGGTGCTGTGGGTGGCACTCAAGTCCCACGTGCTCAGTAAAGGGAGATGCTAGATGGAGAGTGTGGGGAGTTAGAGTCTCTGGCGGCACGGAGCTGAGAGGGATCAGGTCACTGCTGCAAAAGGAAGACAGATATGGGCCTGTTCAGCCTAGAAAGAGAAGACTTTGGATTTGGTGGCAGCTTACAAATATATCAGGGGAGACTATCAGGAGCTAGGCAAACAACTATTCACCAATGTGCCCCAGGGGAAAACCAGGAGCAATGGTCTTAAGCTCCTAGAAGAAGGTTTCAGACTGGATATAAGGAAAAACTTCTTCATGATTCATGTGACCAGACTCTGGAATAGACTCCCAGTGTGGGGTGTTGCAGGCATCTGCCATGAAGATCTTCAAAAGCAAACTGAACACACACCTTGCTGGGGTTATTTGACCCCAGCAGTCTTTCCTGCCCAGAGCAGGGGGACTGGACCCAAGGATCTCACGAGGTCCCTTCCAGCCCTAAACTTTTGTGAAGTGTCAGGTGCCATTGCCCAGAGCCAGGTTAACCCTTCCCTGACTCTGCAGCTACTGACAAATTTAAAGCTTTGGTTCCTTGCTCATCATACAGCAATTGCATGGCCATTGTAGAAATAACTTTGCTCTTGGTGGTTACACCTCTCTCACAGTAGTGTCCTATCCCCACTCGGCTCCATGTAGCTAGAGGCCCTGAGCCTCCCTGCCTCCAGTACCCTAGCAGACACTTATCAAGTACTCCTCAGGAGGCATCCTAGTCCGGCCTGCAGAATTGCAGTGCTCTTCCATTCTTTCAGTGACTAGCATTGTGGACCTTCAGAGGCAGATCCTATTCCCCCACTCTAGTCTCTCAGTGGGAGATTTGCCTTGGTTATAGCCAACTCCATCATATTAGGATCCATGTCACTCCTGAGAGGAGCATATTATTCCCTCCAGCTCATTGAGAAAGAGGTTCAGGCAGCTGGACAACCAAGCAAAGAAGCCTTCTCTCTGCTCCCAGTGTTGCTTATCCATTTTATCCAATGGCCATGTAATGCAAAACAAGTGAGATTGGGAGATGGGGCCAAAACTTAGACCTCCTTTTCTCCCAAGATAGTTCCTGCCACAGAGCCAGACTCCCCATTGCTTGCCTTACTTAACCAATACACTGGTGGTTAGTAGGGCTGTGCGAAGCTTTGGTCACTGATTCAGTTTGGCGGAGATTGGGGGGGGAGGTCCCACACAGTCAGTGGTGGGCCCGGAAGTACTTCCGGTCCACTTCTGGGTTCGCTGCCAAGCAGGCGGAGGGCCTCCCTGCACTCCTGTGGGACACTGCACCCGCCCCACCATTTCAGCGTTCATGAGCCGCGCCTGGCGCCTTAAGGTACATAGAAAAAATAATTAAAGCTGTGTCTATGGCCGAATCGCTGATTCTCTGAATCACCACTGAATCTTCAAATTCGGATTCAGCCAAATCAAATCAGGACAGTGATCTGAATCAACTAATCGAATCACTGACCCTGATTTGGGCCGAATCTGAATCGAATACGGCCCGTTTCCCACTCCCTTAGTGGTTAGAGAACAGTCCCAGGAATTGGAAAATGTAGGTCAAACCTGCCAGATTGAAATGGGTGTAGAACCTGTCTCCCACTTCTGGGGCAAGGGCCTAAATCAGTAGGTCATTGAGTGGAAGATAAACCTTCTTACAGCTGGAATGGGATTGCAACAGAGCAGAAGTGGTGTGAGACACTTAAGTGACTGTATTGGATCACTTCTATATATACACAGTAAGGCAAGTCTAGTTATATCAGGCCAAAATGGAGATGTATAAAGCATCATTGGCTCTTAGTAGTATTCTGGGTGTTGCACAGGGTAGAATATGATTGTGTTTGATCACTTAGGTACCTAAAAGCTGTGTAAGTGCCATTTTAGAGGTGAAATAGGGTCTAGTCTTGGTGTCTTGCAGGTATTCAGTCAGGCTTTACAGTTAATTGACAGCTGAAGATAATGGTATCGTGGACATGAAGTACTGTGTCCATTTATAGGCTAGGAGCAAGCAAGGAGTCTTGTGTTTGCTCTTGTGTGTGTATGTTTGCTCATAGTGTCCTCCAGGCTTAATGTTGGCCTGCAGATTGCAAAATGTAACTTGTCTGTCATGCTGACTGCTGACATTGCCAATTGCAGCCCAGAAACTTTTACTTTTGTTTTTGGGAAGTGCCACATTACTTTTCATTCATTCCTCAGTCAAAAAGAAAATAATTCTGTTAACATTTCTTGATAAATGACGCAACATTGAACTTGAAATATTTGCCATAAATTGGATGCACATTGTGTTGATTTGAAAGATGAAGTTTAACGTGGGGGTTGGCAACATATGGCCTGTGGGCCAGATCTGGGACTGGGCAGCTGGAAGCTGCGTCCCATATCCTTGCTGTGTCCCATAGCCCCCTGCTTTCTGGCTGTGGCATAGGTGCATCTTTTAGCAGATGGGGAGCTGCACTATAGCTGGGAGCTGCAGTGTGGAGAAGCAGTAGCAGCCTGGATGCAGTTTCCACCTGTACAGCCCCAGTGCAGCTCCCTACCATCTAGAACTGCACCTGCTTCATACCTGGGGAGCAGGGGGCTGGGGGGAAACAGCAGTGGCACGGGCTCAGCTCCCAGCTGAACTGGCCCCAGCGTAGGCAGTGGCAAAGCCTGATATACTGCTGAAGCCTGTTAGCCTGCATTGAACCATAGCTTGATTTTTCTAGCCTACAGTTTGTTAAGGGTAGTCAGCCACTGGTTTAATGCTTTGAGACCATGTCACTTGCAGTGTTTCTTTTATTAATGCAGGTACTTTTCTCCCAAAGTATTTTGTCAGACTGGTTTGATATCTCAGACTGGCTTTATATTTCCCTGTTATTGAAGTACAATTTATAAAAATAAAAGAATGTGGTTCAACTTCAGTGGCTGGGAGCATGATCTGTTTAGGAATATTTTTAATATTGAGGTTGCTAAATTGTATTTGTTTGACATGCAAATAGTGAAGATGTGTACTGGAATTAGGTGGGAGTTAAATTGATGAAAATTAATTACGTTTTGCCTGGGTTGGAAACATAAAGCATGATTGGACCTTCATAAAAACAATAACAACGAATTACTGTGCTGTTTTTTATTCAACTGCTCTATGTTGTGGGCAATTACTTAAGTGACCCAAATAGCATTTCATGCCTCTATGTAATTTTGCACAGTTGATTTGATACAGACTTGACTTGTAAAGCTACAAAACAGCCACACACTGTTCCATACTTTGCAGCATAATCCATAAAAGAAAAATGCCCATGAACATGTTTTTTCTTGTGTAGTGAATGCTAACATACTTAACAGGGCTGCCCTATAGGAGTACTACAATGCTGACTCTTCGGGGACATGATCCTGCTCCCATGGAGGTCAATGGAAAGCTTTTCCATTGACTTCCAAGATGTTTGGGTTGTAGCTTAAATGCAGAAATACTGGTTTTTTGGAAAATGCCAATTTTGTCATGTTCAGTTGAAGTTGTTGTTCATTTGAGGTTTATTATTGGATTTTTGCCCTTCTCTCCTATACTCATTTCCAGATATCCCTTCTTATGGTCCTCGCCCCGATAAAGAATTAACACAGAAATAAGGAAAACAGGATTTTCCCTCCTAGTCTTTTTCTCTGAAATCTCTTTCCTGGACTATCTCCCCAACCTGTTTTTTATGCTCCTCTCATCTTCTCATCATTTTTTTAAAAAATAGTCTATAAATATTTTCTACCACTTACTGCCACCACTTCATTTGTGGGTGGTACCACCCCTTTGTTTCTGTTTCTTTTTCCTTGCTTGGCCTTTGTTTCTGGTAACTTTGAAGGGCCTCCATCCACTTAGCTTAATAAAAAAGTAAGTAAGTAGTAGAACAGTTGTTAAAAAAAATCACTATATACTACAGGTCTAACATAGACAGGCTACTGCTGTTATAACTACTGCCCAGAAATGTTTCTCTCTAATCCAGTCTTTTCCCATTTCCCTCTTCCCATTTGTTGCTCCAGTCCACTTTTCCCTTCACCCTAAATTACTAGCTGAGTGTCCTTCAAAATTATGAATGGATAATTAACTCCTTTGGCAGTCAGGAGCTATGTATTAGAGAAGTGCAGAAAATTATTTAAAATGAAGGCTAAGATTTTAGTAGCCCAGAATACTTTGCACCCAGTATTCATTTAGCAGTAATGTACCGCTGAGTGACTTTATCACTAACTTGTACTTTCCATGTTCTCATAGACTTGTGTGACCTGATGTGTAGGGGAAATTTTCTCTGCTAGGTTTTTTTTTCAACCCCCTCTGTTTGAAAGGAATGTTTGAGTAATAAAAGACTGGTCATATGCAAGATAACACGCATCTAATTAGTGCCATAGTTAGTGCCTTATTTAATGTCTGTTGACGTATACTTTTCAAAACAGAAGCCTTAAAATATCATTGGTGGCTCTAAGCACAAAGTCTTTTTTTCTATATGCATAAATATATTTCTGAGAAGATGACTAGAAACAGAAGTCCCACGTGCCATCTGCTCTGGTTCGGTGCACAGGGAGAATGCCCGGTATTCCAAGAACGTGCAGCGTTCAAGCCGAGGCTGCCTTTGTTCTGGAGTGTTTTTCAGTAAAGGTCCAGCTTAGCTCTGTTTTTTATTAGAAAATAAACTGGTATTAACCTACTTTCCTAAGAAAGGCTTTCACAGTTTTATGAATACATCAGAAATTGGCTGCTTTTCGTGGGGCAATGTTAAGAGAAATTTTGGCTCCACTGAAATTGGCCAGAGTGTTGGCACTGACTTCAGTGGACCCAACATTTTACCCAGAATGTCTGCTTAGCTTATCCCTACCAGTTTCTTTGAAGCAATGAACTTTTGGGAGTCAGGGTGTCTTAGCAGATGTAAGGACAACACTCTCCTTTGCTCAGGCAGCTGAGTCACAAAAACCACTGTGGAAGACTGGACAAACTCGCTTATAGTGCATTTTGTAGAAACATGATCTGTAATTAAAATTTGAATCACCTGTTCTCAACCAGGGTGCTGTGGCACCCGAGACCTTTCAGAGGTGCCACCATGGCCATGTGGAACTGCCTCTCACACCTCCTGCAGAGACGGATCAGGAAGGGGGTACAGCTGCAGCATGCACTCTTCACATAGCCCTTCCGTGTCCAATTCAATGTGCTCCTCTCAAAAATGCAGGCACTTCAAGCAGGTGGGGCTGTCCTGCATTCCTCTGTTTCTGGGAGGAGGATGCAGGGTCCAGTCAGGAAGGGCAGTGGCAAGAGTGTGCACTCCAGCTGCAGCCCATTGCATTGTTTGCTCAGGGAAGCCAGGCTGAGCTGGAGCAGCCCTTTGCATCAGTTCGTGGCACAGGGCACGAAACTCATTAGTTAAACCTTTGCTCCAGTGGGTTTAGCTGTAATAGAGGCAGGACCATGTGGCAGCATCCCTGTTGAGAACTGCAGTGGTAAGGTGAGAAAGTACAAGAAGTTCTCAGTGGGATGCTGCCAAATTAAAAAAAAAAGTTTTGGAAAAGACTCTAAAAAGGTTGAGAACAACTGCTTTGGATAATGTGCCATCATTTGTCAGAAGTTTTGCAAATTATATATGATGCAGATTGTTTCAGATTTATATCTGATTATCTTCTTTTATTACCTTGAGTCCAGTGGTTCAGTAAAAGCTGAAATGCTCAATTTATTTCAAACAGAAATTGTACAAATATGACAGTGTTAGAGTTAGGGGAGAGGGGAAAAGATAGACACCAATTACATAAGGCTCTGTAATGTCAACAGTGGGTTAAACACCAAGTTTGTTGGCATGACATGTTTTGGAGACTTGGTCACTTTTTTTTTTTTTTTTGTACAAATGACTTCAGTTGTTTTGAAACAGCATGAATGTTCCTGTGCTAGGATGGCCCTGCTGATTATCTCTAGGTAGACTGCACAGTGTGAGACTGCTCTGAATGTTTCACAGATTGCATCAGGTGATATGCAGAAGCATGGACTTCTTCATTTCCTTAGTTAAAAGGAGTAGGAAGAGAATTGTTATTGCTCTATGGCTGCTGTGCAAGTAAAGAAAAGAACCCTTGGAAATCTGGCCAAGCCAAATGGTCAGCTCGTACAACTAGTGTTTCATCTTTTGATAGTGATTTTTAAGTTGCTATATTATGCCTCTGGTTTGACATAAATGCCTGCCTTTCCTAATTGCAATCATAAACAGCTTGTCAAGAACTACAATATAAGGCCAACTAGCAATTCTTAAATTAACAAATATTTCAATTTGTAATTATCTAAATGTATCTAGATTATATTTGTATCAGAAACAAAAATGCTCTCCTTTTTGGCAAACTGGTCTTCAGCAAAATTGCAAGCGACTGCCACCTAGAGTGCACTTACATGTTTTACTTTTCAAGGTCAAGGTATTGTAGTACCACTGTTTTTCAGTACATATAGGTACAAAAAAATTGCTTGTGTTTACATTTCTCTCTCCCCCTTTTTCTAAGGTTGCTTTTACTAACCTTCCTGTGCAAGCTCTTTACACAATATAGTTAATTCCCAGATTTGTCCTTGGTAGACTAAGCACAGCACAAGACAAAAAAGATTACCTGAGCACAGCACAAACCTACACATTTAAGCTGTGATTTTATACATATTTGCATAAAAAATTGACACATTGAATATTTGTAAAGTTCCTCCTGAGTAATTATTTGCATTATAGGGCTATAACATTATGTCTGAAATTATGCATCTAATCAGTTGAAACTGGGTAGAAAGACAGTATACTGCTTGAACATAGTTTAGTGCAAGGGTGGGCAAAATACAGCCTGCAGGCCAGATCCAGCCCTCCAAATGATCCCATCTGTCCCATGGAGCCCCTCTGCAAGCTGAAAGAATTATCGCAGGCCCTGGCCCTTGGCTACCTCTCAGAAAGCCAGTGATTCCATGCAGGAGGTGCCACTGTGGGTGCTGAGCAACCAACCCCCACCTGAGCCACAGGTGCCAGAGACGAGAAGCCTCTGCCTGGCAGAGCGTTTGCCTGGTCACCCTGTGACTGTTTCCAAGCCCTCCCTCCCTGCAAGAGTGGGAATTCAGGTAAGAGGCAGGGGGCCTGGGAGCATGGGGAGCCATGCGCTATGGGGCTGGGTCAGGCTGGCCTCCCATGTTGCCATCGTGTGCGGCCAGGGACTAGGGCAGGATGTGGGAGCCACACACTATAGAGCCAGGTGGGGCTGGCCCCACACACTGCTGCCACATGTGGCCAGGGGTGCTCACACTCTGGGGACTCCAAAGATGCGCCCCCTCCACACACACACACACACACACACACACACACACACACACACACACACCACCACCACCACCACCACCACCACCACCACCACCACCACCACCCCTCACCATACCCTCTCTCACACCCTAACCAATCACACACCCCACTTCCACACCCTCCACACCCCACCACACACACCCATCCACTTCCCAACTACACAATCCCCCACCATACACCTCCCCCCCCCCCACAGTATACTAACAGCTCACTAAAACTCGCTAAGCAGCTCTCCAGCCAAAATAATTGCCTACTCCTGGTTTAGCATATAAGCAGGCAGTTGGTTGAGGATGCATTAAATTTGAAACATTTTTTGGCAGCAATGTACTGTCAGCTAAGACTGATGCAGTGGAAAGAAACTGGAGGAAAACTTTTCTTTGATTCTATGAAAACATCCCTCTGGTTTTTCAGCTTGCATGTTTTGTGTAGTAGACAGCCCTGTTCAATCTGGCTTCTTTCTGTTTTTGTTTGGTCTTTCACACAGCAGCCAATAAAAGATGTATATTTTTAAAATAGGAAAATACAATTGTATATAACACTCAAAAAATTGGCAGAGACTTGAGCAGGTGTCTTACTTGCAAGTCCTGAATATATGTAGGTATCTGAAGGCCTATGAGCCATTTCGGCACACATCAACGCATTCAAGTGCTTATGTGAAAATTGTCCTATGTGCTAGATTAAAAAGGTGGCACACATGCACAGAAACTTAGACATTTGAATTGTGAATCCAGACACGTGAAGTAGGCCTGAGGTAAGTTGGAATTCAGTAATGCACCACAGACAGTTATAAGTGTGGACCTATTAAGGTCACGATTTTGCAATTTTCACAGAAATCACGAATTTGGTTGGTCCCCTGTGAAAAAGCCTGGTCCCTGTGAAAAAGTGTGGGACCGCAAAAAAGCAGAAAAATGAACCGGGGTGCGGGGATGAAGCTGCCAACAGAGGCAGTTATAAGACATCTGAACTGTTATGAGACATCTGAATTGATCAGATAATAAGGTGTACTCAGAATATGTACCAGAGCTCTGCCATATTGTGACCCTCTCAGATGTGAGTCTTTCCCGTGAACTGATTGTCTCCTTAGCAGTCAGCCCTAATACAAGCTGCTATAGCTTATGATGCACTTCTAAGTTTTATGGAAATGCTTTGACAGATGGTTTGCATGACAGTTGTGAGATGCTTATGCTGCTTTTTCACTGAAGGTAAATTTAGTTTAGACACCCATTACATGCTGGGCTTTTACCATCTAGACAAAGCTCTGTGATTGGACTTGTAAGGATACCCATGATATCGACCATAGTGCATATGTCCTTGCATTTCCAGCATGGACATCTCCTCAGTCAATAAGGCTATAGCAATTATTTATGCAAATTAAGTGTGGGAGGTATCTGAAGCTTATGTCATCAAGGCTACAACTAATAAAGAGGCAGTGAACAGTTTAGAGACTTTTGAAACTGCATTTGAATGGGAAAAAAAAGTGCAGAACCCATTGTGAATACTGAAATAGGCATATCTTATGTCAAGAGACGATATATCTTCTATCTGTGCGTATATTTATATCCATTTGTGTATGTATCAGTTAATTCAATGGTTTTTGTGAGAGGTAACTCATGTGTAGCCACTTTTTTTCTTGAAATGGGAGAAGGAATCCATGCAACCCTCCTCCCCGCCCCCCCCCCAAAAAAAACAAAAACAAAGAAAAAGAAACAAAAATGAAAAGTGGAAAAGGACTTGTGAATCTTGTGAAAAAGTATCACGAGACAGCATATCATTGGACAAAAGTTAGCTGCAACCCTGCTTAGTAGTTAACGTTGGAATTTTGCTTTGCTGTCTTTGCTAGCTGTGTTGAGACTACACACTACTAATGTTAGTCAGGGTGTAGAAACTTATGCCAGATTCAGCTGGGATTTCGTTTTTGACCCATGCAGGGATTTATGACACCTGAATCCAAATCTGTCGCCATGCATAAATCAAAGCTTCAGGGGACTGTATACAAGTGGCTTAACTTCAGGAAAGGGATGGGATTCCAGATCCCCTCCCCATCCATATTTCCTATTGGCTGGCATGTGCATATCTAAGCACATTGTTCTGGCTGCTGTGAATCCTGACAGAAAGGCGCTCAAGTGTCTCCATTCAAAGTACAGAAACCCATCATACACTGGATTTGTACATAAATTTTAGGCAAGAAAACACACAGTTTTACAGCACCTATGTATCCTTTTGAATCTGTCCCCTTCCGTCTTTTCCTCATTCTGTCAGTCTCTGCCCCTTTTTCATAGTTTCATCCTTATAGTCCTTTTCCTACTTCATCCCATTCTGTCATTGGCAAACGTGCTTTAACTATAGACAAACTTGCATTTGAAAAACAGAGCATAAAAACTTTTTTTTTTAATGTTAGATGGATATCAGTGTTGACTAACAGCAAAGAAGAAGCTTTAAACATGGCATTCCGCGGAGAGCAGAGCGCTGGGGAAAACAGTTTAGAGGATCTAACGAAAGCCATTATTGATGACATACAGAGGTTACCTGGAAATGAAGTCTGCTGTGATTGTGGATCACAAGGTATCTTTCTTATATTAACGTTACCAAACCACTGGCTTAAAGAATAAACAAGAATAGAAAAAAAAAAGCTTTTGTAGAATGAAAGTTATTTTTGTAAATGATTTAAAAGTCAGCCTATTCAGTCTATTCTAAAAAGAAAAACAAAACTTATCTGTTTTTCTGGCTTAATGTATTAAATCTTGGGTGAAGAACCTTTTCCAGTTATGGGCCTCAATGACCCATCTCCCGTCAGAAGCAGGAGGGCGGGCGAGTGCTAGGACCCTGCCGCTGTTTCTGCTTGTCTGTCTGCATAGGGAAAGCACCCACAGCTGGCAGTTCCCCCATGGCAACAAGGGGAGAACACCTACAGGACGTGCCGGACACTGCCGAATGCCACCAAAGGCCCACATCCACAGGCCGGATCCAGCCTGCGGGCTACAGGTTGCCAACCCTTGTAACAAAATATTCTGTGCTATCTGCACTTTGTTCCAGCAGTTCAAACCTGATTGTGGTTTTTTGAACTATTGATATTTCACTGTCTCCAGATGCTTATTTAATTGAATGGAAGTTCACTGATTCTGGGCACATTATTTAATAGAAATGAGCAATGGTTAGACAGGGAGCAGGGAAAACATAATGTCTTGAGTCTTACTCTCTGGTCTCAGTTTTGTAAGAAATGTATGGAATGGTGGTTTCCCCAGTCTTGCACTAGAGAACGAAGACACAGCGTAAGAATCCAGCTGGGAACCAGAATCATCTCCAGAAGAGCAAAATTACACATCACTCATTTTCTCTCGTCTGATCTCAGTACGAATTAAGAGTTACCATAGGCCTGTTTAAAGGCCTGATAGCCACCATAGCTTTCACATCATTCAAAGGTTTTTCAGAAGGCAGAGGTGATCAAGAAAGGGGAAAAAAAAAGAAAAATGGATTGTACTCTTCTTCAGAAGAAGGCTTTTGATACCAATAATATATTACATTGTAATAGTAAATTGCTGGTACCTACATTATCCAGTAGCGATGAATATAACAATAATGACTACATCGATGCAAAATTAGAGCATTGTAAAAATAAAATTTTAAATTTTAATATTGTGGTATGATAAATAGTCATTAGTTTATCATTCAGAACTCCAGTAATTTGGGGAAATATTTTTTGTTAACCTTTTCCTCTCCAATTTTACAGTAAATTTCCAAACCATCTCTCCCCTTGCTTTTCACTCTTAAACTCTTGATTCAGTGCTTCATTTAATGGCAATTAATAATTCCTTTGGTCAAGGAAAAAGATTTATTTAGGATCATTTTTTTTAATTATTATTTATTTTGTAATCACCCCATTTAAAAGTTGTCCAAGATAACCTAGAGATTGACCCATGCTCCTCTTGCAACCTTCATGAATGAGTCTTATTTGGGTACTAAACCTAAGCCTCCCACATGGCAGTTGAGATCAGCTCCACTAGACTGGCATCAGAGTTTATTTTATCTCTATGTATGTCCATTCTACCTCCAATGAAATGCTTAATGTAATTCTTCATGAAGATGCCGTTGAATATTTTAGCCTTCATTTTTAATGTTTCAGACTTCATGCATGTTTGAAACCTTTTGCTTAACTATTAGTTGAAAAGTTGTAGATCCTTAAAACAACTTGCTTGATTTGAAGGCAGCGTGCTTACTGAATTTCCCTTCCAGTTTTGTGATGAAGCATCAGATGTTCATAGTTACATCCTTTAAGAAGAGGGCCATTTCCTTTTAATTTGTTTGCAGTGAAGTATAAATGTTAAACATTTGCTAATTATTTTATTTCTTGAACTGTTTTACAGATCCAACGTGGTTATCAACTAATCTGGGCATTTTAACATGTATAGAGTGTTCTGGAATACATAGAGAAATGGGTGTTCATATCTCTCGAATTCAGTCTTTGGAATTAGACAAATTAGGAACATCTGAACTCTTGGTAAGTTTCTATCATTTGGATATATGTAGTCTGATACTATGGTCCTATAAAGAATACATGGTGAAAAAATCAAAGACACATAACTTTTAAAAGTATGCATTTTAATAGAAATGTTCATCTTCATATTTTGTAAATAATTTGGAGCAGTTTTTTTATTGTGCAGTCTGTAAATTTGCCTTGTTACCATTATTTTCTTGTTGAAAAATTCATTTTTTCCAGATTTATTTAACTTCACCTTGCCATGATTCATACGGTCATAATTTTACTTTTTTTTAGTCTTAACCCTAAATCCATATGTGACAAGGTGAGAGAAAACGAGAGAGAGAAAACTTCAGTCGATGAGAGAGAGTAGCTAGAGCAGAATGTGGTAAACTATATTGGCTGAACCTTTTAATTTAGAGGGAAAGGTCCTGCATTACTGTCAAGAGATATTGTGAATTGGATAGAAGAGAAAAGTGATGGTTGTGGTGCATTTTTCTCCACAAACCATCTTTGACCCGAAAGAGGAGATTGATGTTCTGCTGTTCTGTTTAGGAAATTGCAAAGAGTGTTTTTGGGAAGTCAGGCTTGTGAATGGATTTAACTAGCAATAGACTAAAGTTACTGAAACTTTGAATTGTCTATATTATTACTATTCATGTAAGTTGAATTTTAGGAAAGATGAGTACTTGTAATTTATCCCTTGCTCCCAGTAGCTCAGTGTCTAGGTGGGAGGGGGTATTGAGTGGGGATCCCCAGGGGTTATAGTAATAGGCGTGTCACTTGTAAATCAAGAGAAGTGATTCTTCCACTCTGTTGGGCACTGGTGAGACCTCACCTGGAGCACTGTGTCCAGTTTGTGTTCCTCACTTCAAGAAAGATGTGGACAGATTGGAAAAAATTCAGTAAAGAGTGACAGAAATGATTAGGCAGCTAGGAAGCATGAAGAGAAGCTGAAAGAGATAATGTTGTTTTGTCTGGAGAGGAGAAGACTGCAGAGAGATTCAAAACTGAAGGGTGATTATAACCTTTATTCTATAGGTCTAGGAGACAGGACTAGGAGCAGTGGCCTCAAAATGCAGAAGAGGAAATTCAGTTTGGAGATTATGAGAAACTTTCTACCTATGAGGGTGGGCCAAGCACAGGCTACCTAGACAAATCTACATTTTCAAGAGTAGGTTAGACAGATACTTGGGTGGGATGGTTCCTATTAGGGGTGCACCAATAGAGATTTTTGGGGCTGATACCAATATCTGTTTTTTAGGAGGCATATGAGCCAATACCAGTTCGATTTCTGATATAGAGTGGAGAGCTGCTTCCAGCTGGGAGGTCCATTGTGGTGGAAGGGGGCGGGAGATCAATCCCTCCCCCTATGTTTGAAGAAGGGGGCAGGCACTGCCCCGCTGGGGTGGGGTGGGGCATGGGGTGGAGGCACGGCTTATCAACAGGGGTGGCTCACACCACTGCTTACACCCCGGGAGGCAGGGGTTGGCGGGGCGTGTGCCCCCGGATCTGCACAGGGTGAGCCGGCGGGCTGCAGCTATGAGCTGGAGCCAGGTTCGTCTTACTGGGAGCGGGGCTCGGAGTGGGGACTATGGAGGGAGCTGCAGCCACACCAGATTTTTCTGTAGCTGCCTCTCAGCATTGTCTGCCCACAAGAGCAGCCCCAGCTCTTCCTGGCTCAACCCTTGCCTCCCCCCATGCTCCGGGAAGAGCTAGGGCTCCACTAGGCGCATGGCAGCGGCAGCACTGGGAGGGAGCTACGGCAAAATCTGAGGTGGCTCCAGCCCCCTCCATAGCCCCTGCCCTGAGCCCAGCCTGGGAAGAGCCTGGTTCCAGCCCCTGCAGCCTGCCTGTTCATCTTGTACAGATCTGGGTGGCACACCCCCCAACCTCCCCGGTGTGCGCACAGCGGCAGAAGCCACCCCCCCCCCACAAGCCATGCCTCCGTTCCATGCCCTGTCCCGCCTCAGCTGGGCAGCGCCTGTCCCCGCCCCTTCCCTCACTGTGGGGGGGAATTGATCTGCCCCCCACACCCCTTCCCTCCCCCTCTCCCCTTCCACCACAATGGACTTACCAGCTGGAGGCAGCTCTCCATGCTGTCGGGCTTTGCTCCTTGCTGCTTGCATGCTGTGCTGCAACTGCATGCACACACTTGCATTTACTGTCCACATTATCAGCCGCATCAGGCCAATTTCGAATACAGCCAATTTTCTTTATATCGGTACCAAACTGATATCGGACTGATATATCGGTGCACATCTGAGTTCCAGTCTATGTTCCTATAATCCTATGCTTGTACTTTTAAAAAAAAATTACTGTTAGATCACTGTTTTTTGCTTCTGCTCTCTTTATTCACTCAGTATTATTAATCTTATTTGAAAGTTTGAGACCAGTAGCAAATAAGACCATAACTTTTTTTTTTTGTTGTTATTACAGCTGGCCAAGAATGTAGGAAATAATAGTTTTAATGATATTATGGAAGGGAATTTACCTAGTCCTTCGCCTAAACCCACTCCATCAAGTGATATGTAAGTACTGAATATGAGTGTGAGTGCTCATTTGTATCTTCCCTACTGAGAGGTTTCAAATTTATAATCAAGAAAAAGGAGAAGCTAATTAAAAAGAACTTCCCTAGCTAGTCACAGTACTTATATACTAACATGTTAAAGAGTAGATGGTCTAAGAACATTTTAAGGTATATTTGTACATACTGTATGCCCATGTTATTTTAAAGCTTATAGTGTATAGGTGTGCACATAATTCAAAAACCATGAAAAGGTCTGAAAAAACATGCGTTTTGGTTTTTTTTTTAAGTGCCATAAAAAAGCATTACATGATCCTGGCAGACAACCCAAACCCCTGTTACGTGATCCTGTGCATGTGTGTATACCACCTATGAAATTTTAAGGAAATTGTCAAGCAGTACTGGCCTGACAGGTAGGGGCGTGCAAAGTGGGCCGTATTCGATTTGGATTTGGCCTGATTCGGGGGACAGGGATTTGATTCATTGATTTGGATCACTGTCCTCAATATGATTTGGCTGAAACCAAATCTGAAGATTCAGTTCTGATTCAGAGAATCAGCGATTCAACCATAGACACAGCTGTATATGTTTTTTCTGAATGCTGAGCTTGTGGAGTGGATGGAGCGTCCCACAGGAGCATGGGGGGAACCCCCCAGGTGCTCGATGGCAGACCTGGAAGTGGACCTGAAGTACTACTTGGCAATTAGCCATGGGGGGACCCCGAGTGCCCCCACAGACCCAGGAGGCACCAGTTGCTGGGGGGGGGGGGTAGGAGTCCCCCGCGCACTCTGCAGTGGACCCAAAAGTGGACCAGAAGTGCTCCCGTAGGATGCTCCATTCACCCCACCATCTCAGCATTCATGAGCCTCCTAGTACCTTAAGGTATGTAGAAAAAACATATAAAGCTGTGTGTCTTTGTCCAAATCATTGAATCTCTCCAAATAGAATTGGAGGCTTCAGTTCAATTCAGAGAGATTAATGGGTCTCCGGATTTGATTTGGAGATACAGCCACCAAATCGGGCTGAATCTCTGCCGAATCCAATTGGTAACCGAAGCTTCACAAGGGCCTACTGACAGGCCACTGAGACTTCATGCAAACCAAAGCTATCTGAAGACATCGCGATTGTGGAGACATTTTAAAAACTTTAAACTTGAGAGCAACAGCTGGAGCAGATCAATTTGCTGCTCATCTCAAAAAGATTGGGAAAGGGGCCAAGATCACATACAGAAATAGTTTCAATCTTATCAGAGCACCAGAAAACTTCATTTTAAGTGAAGGTAACTAAAGCAAGTAGTTCAGTGGCATTGACATGTCGGAGGATGCCATTTGCCACCGTACAGATTCTGCCCAAAAATGAAAAGTGTGATGCTATAAATGAGGGCATCGTTTCCAGAATTATTGGAGAAGAAAGAACTAATTAAGTGTAGATAGTGTAGATAACAAACATGGTAATGAGGATATCCAATATTTGACCAAGTTTCTCAGCAGTTTGTCACTAAGAGGTTTGCCTCCCCATAGGCTCATGCTTATGGTGGGGATGATGGTGATTCTGTTACAAAATATGAATAAAAATATTGTCTTAATCAATGGCATGAGACTTATTGTAAAAAGTATTTACAACAACAGTATAGTCTTAAAAGTGATAACATGAGATGCTACTGGAAAATGCATTCTTTTGCTGAGAGTCATCTTATGCCCATCAGACACAGCTCTACCTTTTAAAACATGCAGGAAGCATGTCAGGGTAGCTTTTGCAATGACTGTCAACAAAAGCCAAGGTTAAACACTTACTAGAGTCAGTGTTCACCCATGTTTGGATATGGCCAGCCATACGTTGCAATGTCACGAGTGAAATCTTGACAACCTACCAACCTGAAAATCCAAATGATACAAGGAATCAAGGATCGACGAATATTACCAGAAATGGAAGATGTTTACACAAAAAATGTTGAGAATCACTGGCTTGGCTTATGACAAGATAGGGTCATGAAATTCATGCAGTCCTCCCTTCTCGGGATACAATCGAAGGCCCCTGGCAGATGGTACAATTAAAACACAATCAACATGTAAATCAAACCATAAACCGTGACCCGGCCACATGTTCAGTGAGTTAATGGCGTGACAAAATGGGAAACCAGACACACAAATATCCACAAAAAAGAAGTAACAATTGTTGTGGCTGGTTTCCATCATGTCTTAAACAAAATTAAACATGTGGCAGAGTAATTAGAGCTAGGGGTAGACTCCAGTGCTGTTCTGGAGCTGATTTATCAGTTCCAGCACCAGGACTGGAGCATAGAACTAGGCCCACTGCGGTCTTGGGTCTGGGACCAACATTGAGCTGATTATTGTTCCTGGTGCCGGGATCACTCAGGTTTATCAGCTGTAGGCAGCTTAGTACCCCCTGCACTGGCAAGTAAGAATGGGGCCTTTGGGGGATTTGATCCTTGATGCTGCAGTCTGGCATCCTGCCATGCATGAGGCATGGTTATTTGGATCAGGGATCAGATCCCATTGTACCATTAAATTAACATGCGCTAGGGGCCATAGCAAGGTAAAGTCTGATGTTAAACTTAGATTATCAGTCAGTTTTGCTAAGAATTCTAACCCACTTTCTGCTTTCACGCCCTCCAGGACGGCACGTAAAGAATATATCACTGCTAAGTATGTAGACCATAGGTTTTCTAGAAAGACTTGTGCATCTGCAGCAGCTAAACTGAATGAACTACTTGAGGCTGTCAGATCCAGGGATTTACTTGCACTAATTCAAGTCTATGCAGAGGGAGTAGAGCTAATGGAGCCGCTCTTAGAGCCCGGACAGGTAAGCTTATCAGGTAAACAATACTGAGTAATTTTAAGCCGTATATTTTTAAAAGCAAGCACTTATAGTAGCAGCATATTTTACCCATGATCTAACCCTGGTTTCAGCCAATGCAGTTTATCTTCTTCAGTGTAGTTTAAATGAGCCTATTATGAGTGTTTGTACATCTGTTTGCAGAGTAAGCAGGGGAGTATACTTTAGAAATTGGAAAGACAAATAATTCAGTGATCAAATCTGAATGCACTCTTTTGAGTGCAGCCCAATTTCTTTCTAGTCAAGTGTTTTTGATGGATGTCTCTCTTTTTAGTTCCTCCAATTGCTCCCCTTGTCCACATAAAGCTTCTGGTCCATGACTTCAGTGCTGTTCAGTTTGTCTGTACTTATCTATATTTTTCTTTATTGTGTTGTGAACTTACTCTTCTACTCTGGCAGCAGTGGCAGCCTTCAGGTTCATATGAGGAACCATGTTCTGTGCTGTTCTGCTTGCATTAAATTCCCTTCCTGAATCAGTTAACAAAACTATAATGTTCAGGTCATGTTTGAGGAGCCATCTCTTCTGTGATAACCACAGTAAGCTCCCTGAGGATTAATGGGTCTGTAATAAGCAATCTTCTGAACCATAAAGTCTTTTGTTTTAAGTATATTAAAAAAAAAGTTGGAAGCCTGTAACTTGTGTGCAGGGCTAGTCTCTGATTTGGCATTCTTGTTACTGAACTTGTTTCCCCTGTATCAAGCACCAACCTTTGTTTTTCAGCATGTACAAATTGTATTTTGTTCCTAGTTAGTCTTGGAGCAGGGATCGTATTTGTACTGAACCTTTTACAAACATAAAGGATCCTAACAACTGCCTCTGGAATGTACTGGAATAGAAATAATAAATGATGATAGTATAGTGAAGAAAGCAAGAGGACACATGGCCTACATGTTTTTTGAGTGTCTGTGCTTGTGTTCGGAGGGCAGCCTGATGAATGACCTTTAAAACACTACCATAAAACAAGGATGAAATCAAAAATAGCATTTCAGGTGCAACTACACTAGAGCTATACCAGGTCTTTCAAGATGCATTTCTTTTAGGTTGGTGGGGGAAGATAGGAGACTGGAAAGGACCTCCTGGGTTGTCCTACCTAGATCCTTGCTATCAGTGGCAATATTGCAGCTACTTTTCATGTAGCGGCATACTGTGTACTGGTCTCGGTGTATTATGAAACATTCATGATCTGCACTAATTTAAACAAAATTAAGTTTTGCTGACATCTAATGGGTGTTTTTTCACAAAAAAATTGCTCATTTTTCTCTGTGAAAGTGTTGAGAGCTCTCTCCACTCCTGTTGCAGTCAGTGAGTTCTGAAAATTGGCCCAGTTTTATTCAGATGCCCAGCGGGAGGCACTGACTCATATTAGATGATATTGGTTATGATTGTTATCTTGATATACCGCTATAGCTATGTAAATGTGCATATGTTTTGCAGGTTTGTGACAATGCAGGGTCTGTGCCACAGGATGTTACAGTCATAATACATATTGATTTGATTCATATCCCTCTCAATCCCTGGCCAGATCCCTCTGCCTCCTCTAAGCGATTGAGATGTTTGCTGGGCTAGGCTGCTCTGGGCTGGGCCCCAGGTCATTGCAGGGGGAGAGAGTGATGGTCGCAATTCTTCAGCCCAGGGAGGACTGAGACCTCCTGATAAGCCATGCTTCTACTTTATGGGACTAGTTGTTATTTGGCATAATGATTGAAGGTAATCTCAGGATAGTGCCCTCTGATTAGACCAAAGGGGAAAACTAGTTAGAGAGGAAGAGGACAGTGAAAGGAAATGCTGCACTTTTATAAACAGCTTTTGCCTGTCATTTTCAATATCATATGTTTCTTAATGCTGCTTCTATTTAAACAGTTAATAAACCTGTTAAATGATTGAAACTATATGGCAAGAGGGTGATGAGCTTTGCAAGAGAAGTGAGTCTCAAGTGCTTACCTTAGTGACTTTTAATTTTGTAATCTCTTTCTCTCCTTTTATGTTTAGGAGCCAGGTGAAACAGCACTTCATTTAGCAGTCCGGACTGCTGACCAAACCTCTCTCCATCTGGTTGACTTCCTTGGACAAAACTGGTATGGATTGCTCACTTGGCATCAAGAATAACTTAAAGGAAAATAGATCTGTTGAATATCATTCTCATAATTTGCTTTGAGCAGTTTATAGTCCATTAAAAATCAAACTACCTGAGCATGTTTCATGTTTCAACTTTGAGTTGACTGCTCTGCTTGTAAGAAATACAGAATAAAAATCAGGTAGTTGAAAGGAGGAGGCACTACCATGACAGTTTAAAAAAAAAAGAGAGAGAGAGAAAAAATTGAGAGGAACTTACATAAATATGATAATGGAAAGTTTATATAAACAGACAGTAAGAAATCTGTCAAAAAATAGGGACAGAAAGGAAAAGACTGTAATCCAAACAAAAAAAGTACTGAAGATTTGTTCCCACAGACTGTATGTATATAAAGGAATGAGCATAAGCCATCCCTGGAAATGTTCAAGAACAGGTTGGAGAGCCACTTAGCTGGGATACTTTAGTCAGGGATGATATTGTCTTGAGTAGGGGGCTAGACTAACTGACCTTGTGAGGTCCCTTCCAGTACTATTTCCTATGATCCTACGATAATTTGTATAAATCCAGCAGTTTGACCCTGTTGGCAATGAGCTATTTGTCTTTTAGAGATACTTTTCTCTCCTATGAGTTTATAGTATATGGTGATCCTGTAACTTGAGGAAAGATAGACATTTGGAATAAGCAATAGAATTAAAACTGTGGAGAACAGTAATGTTATACTTACTTAAGGAGCTTGTTTCAAGCTCTAGCTGGGTGGTTCAGATATTATGATGGTCAAGGAGATGGAAAAGGAAAATCTAATAAGAATTCTCACTCTAAATAAAATTAATCACTATGTAATAATTATTTCTAAAGAAAAAATATAAAGTGTATGCAGCAAGCTGACTGAATAGCTCTTCTGTCATTTTTAATTTCTCTCTGTTGAGTGAAGGAAATTAAGAGCTGATATCTTGTCCAACTGATTTTTACATAATAGCAGTAATTTAAAGGTGAAGAAGACCAGTGGGATCACTGCAGTATATAAATTTTTTGAATGCAGGAAGTCATACCTGGTATTTCATCTTAACTTTGAGAACAGCATTGTTGAATCATATGGTTTCCCTTCCCTTTTCCAGCAGTTTATGTAGCTACTTCACACTTTATGTAGTCTGTGTAAAAAAGGAAGTTTGGTCTTGTGGTTAAAGCATCAGACTTGGAGTCAGGAAATCTAGGTTCCATTTTAGATCTATTGGCGATTTGCTGTGCATCAACTTACTCTTCAGTAAATTATTTATCCTTTGTGCCTCCCCTATTTCCATTGGTCGTATGGAGGTAATAGTATTTACTTATTTATGAAGGAACGCTATATTATGTTTTGTAAAGCATCTTGAGAACATGCTTTGGGGAGCCTGCACATCCATGGTCTGCACTACAGAAAACCATCCCCCCCACCGCAACTTGCACACTGGATAGGCACCCTCCTCACTGCTGAACGACATATCTGTGTACCTCCCCCCCACCATGTAGTTGCACCTGTCTTGTACTCCCTTTCACTCCTCCCCTCACCCATGGCCCCAGGCTCATTCTCAGTTCCCCTGACCATGCCATAGTGTACTGCCTTGCCCTCTGAGAGCCTAGAGACTGGCTTCAGTTGCAGCCTGAGTGATGTGGGGAGCGGTGACCAGACAGGAGTCTGGGGGTTGCAACCTAACCTCTCAAGGACCAGCAGTTGGAAAGCCTTGCTTTCTAAATTGCTTAAAGTAATTCTTCCTTTTTACAACGTTCAAAGTAAAATTGTCTAGCCCATGCCTTCAGTTGGCATTTTCTTTGGGCCAGTGTTCTCACCTACATAGCCAAGTATTTGTATGCCAGTTTATACCATGTTAAGCTTAAAATCAGAGGGCATTTTTATTTATTTATTTATTTAAACTGAACACTACTTGTCTTCTACAGCATGATTAACACTAGATGGACATATTGCATTTTTCCTAACAATTTTATTATTTCCTGATGAGTGCTCTTTTAATTGTATTATGTTAAAACTCAAATTTACAAAAAGAGTATTTTGCTATCATGCTAGCGACACAGTAGTGATAGACACTTTCATTATAAGTCTCCATGTAAAAGCATCCTGGGTAAGAAAAGTCCTTTGGGCAGGGGGAAAAAAAAGAGTGGGAGGAGCCTCTGAAGGAGGTCTGAGCAGTGGTAACTCCTGCTGTCTCCCTAGACGTCTGTGCTGGCTTTTTAACCCCTCAAATAAGGCATTGGAAGTCTTGCTGCTGCTCCATGCCCTGATTCTGAGATGGACAGTGTGCATCTTTGGGGCAGCAAATGACTTCTATTTATCCAAATACACAGGCAGGGGAGGTTGAAGCCTATGGCTAATTTGTACAGTTTGTATCTTTATACTAACATAGTTTCTGCCCTTTCTGAATCCATCTCCACAGTCCCACAATGAGAATCATTGGCTTCCATGTCCTTGACACTCAGATGAAAACCTGAGGGAAGATATTGGGGAAAGAGAAACACATCTCAAATCATACTTTTAACATTGTCCACCATGCTGACCCAAGTGTAGGATACTCATACACTCCCACCCCCCTCTCCTCCCTGCTGTGAAAAACAGAATGAAATGGTCAAATGAAAAAAATAACAAAAAAATGTGTTTTCTTTTCCCAGCCTAAACTAATGTAAAGTACTTCACAGAATATTCTGATTGGGCATGTTCATATGATACAAAAACAAGGGTCAATTACATGATTAATCTGGCTGGCCAATAGAAACTTGAGGGTTCCTTGGCAGGAGTGGAGTACAGGCAGTCCTCCACTTACAACGTTTTGAGTTACAGCGTTTCGCATTTACAACGTTTATAAATTGACACCCTGTTTCAACTTTATGATGTCAGTTTCGACTTACAACGCTTGATTTGATGCAATGCCACGCCAGCAAACAAGTTCGCTGTGTCACTCATTTCCCTGGAGAACATCTGTCCAAACTTCCTTGGACACTTTCTTTAAGAACACAGCCAGGAATCCTAAGAAGACTCCAGCCAAGAACCCTTCAAAAAGTCCTGCAAAGTCACCTCAAAGAAGTCCTTCCAAATCAATATGATAGCTATTTACAATATAAATACATTAATGAAGCTATATTACTCACCTATAATTGATCGAGTACAAAATTCTGGGGTATTTTTGGTGAAAATAGGATATCAGGCCTTGGTTCAATCGCCCATTTATAACATTGTTTCTTATGAGAAAGTCGGTTCCGAGTTGCAACGTTTCGACTTAAGATGCGGTTTTCAGGAACCAGTTGTGTCGTAAGTCCGAGGACTGCCTGTACAAAGCTTTGGATGTGGAATATCAGCTCAAGGAAAATATGGTCACTAGAATAGTCAGCTGCTGCTCAAAAACACTCCAAGAGTTTGTCTGGGTTCATAATTCCTAGTGTGGTTTTGGTGAAGGAGTGCGTTTCCCAGACCAGAGACATTGTTAAATTGAAAAACAGGATTACTTACTAATTTTCACTCTTCTGTAACAGAAGTTATGTGTGTAACCATGCATGTTATCCATTAAAAAATACAGCATAGAAATGATAGATTTGGGGACGAATGTCAAGGCATATAATATTTCTTCCTTTTTTCTATTCTTTGAATATTTAGTGGAAACCTGGATAAACAGACTGCATTGGGGAATACAGTTCTACACTACTGCAGTATATATAATAAGCCTGAGTGTCTGAAGTTGCTTCTTAGGGGCAAACCAACTGTTGATATAGGTAAGCTCTCTTTTTTGTTTGATTAAAAAATAGTTGTTCCTATAATAAGGTTCAGTAGTTTTGTTTCTATTATGTTGAAACTGAATTTCCAAAGATGAAAGCTATTAATCATATACCCATGATATGAATCTTTCAGTAACAGAGCTATAGGAGGGATTCAGCTGAGAAATAGTTTACTCAATCATTTTTATACCGCTGTATATTACAGTTCTTCAGGTGATTCCTCTCTAGAGGCACATACATTTCATGCACATGAAGTGAATACTTTATGAAAAGTAATATCCTTTTGGAATGAACTTGCACTTTATGTCCTTGCTACCACAGTAGAGTATAATAGGCAGTATTCAAAGTACAGTATTTTGAATTGGTGACAGAAATGACTATTGCTATATACTCTTTCCCTTCAGTCTCTGTGGCCCTACAGATCTTTACCAGAAGCTTCCCTAAAATTGGACATGTTCTGTGCCTTCCTGGGCATAAATACATAGGTGGAGTTTTTGTAGAGAGATCAAGATGCAGGCTGTGTCATTCCTGCAGCTTTGATTTTCAAAAGTGGTAAATCTCTACCTTCCCCTTATTCACCTTAACACTTCCTTCCAGAAGAATGTCTTCTTTGGAGAGGTAATGCCTGTCTAAACTACCAAATATTCTGCAACAAAGTAGAAAGTCTTCCTTCAGACTGTTTAGTTGCATGGAAAAGTGTTTCTTACCTGAGCTGTGGAACACCAGCTTTTACATGTAAATATCTCAATTTTAACCTTTTATACTATTTACACACCCTGAAGAAATCTTTCATAGAAAATTAGGGTTGGAAGGGACCTCAAGACGTCATCTAATCACCTCGGTTCTCTCTGGTTTGACAGAATACCTTGTGACAACTTGTTTCCTTTGTCGCCTACAAATGACCTTTTTGATGGCCATTACATCACCTAGGGAAGGGATTCATGACTCTGTGAGGACAGGGTAACCTTCAGGCCTTACGTCAAGTTTCTTTACGAGGTTGTTTGACTTTCATCTTAGTCCATTATCAGTTTATTTTTTCCTCTAAAAATTAATTCCATACCAGGTGAGAGAGAATTTCACATTCTGGCAGTGGTGAGGGCTTTATTTGGAGCAAATTATTTCAGTCCTTCTCCAGACTGTGGTATTTCAAGAGTGTATGTGGGACATTTGTATTCATCCAAACATCATCAACAGGGTTGTCCTACAGTTATTTTGAGTAGGGCTTCTCTCCATACTTCCACACTTGGGAGATCTGCTTGTTGATCACCTACAATGGAATCCATATAGATTAGGAATGTAAAAGAGTACACAATTAATCATTTAACTGATAAACCCAATGATAACTGGTTAGCTTATTGGTTATCATTTATCGGGGGGGAGAGGGTGGGGCTGGAAGTCCAGGGGGAAGGGAAGCCATGCAGTGTCCTAGCAGGACTGGAAGGTGGCAGGACAGGCAGGAGGTAAGGAGGAGGAAGGGAGTAGGGAATAGTACCCATGTAGCCTATGAGGTTAAAGAAAACCGTGTTCAGCCTAATGATTTGTCAATGTAAGCAATTAGCTACTCATTCACAGGTGCTTCCTCCCTCCCAGCTTCACCTGAGCTGTGTTGGCTGGCAGGGCTTGCCACTGCCGCATCTCCTCCCTGTCATAGGGTCCAGGGAATGGCTCCCAGCAGCAGCCGTGTTATCAGTTAATCAGCTACTGTGTTGTCTGTTAATCGTTTAACTCAGGGGTGGGCAAAATGTAGCCTGCAGGCTGGATGCGGCCCACCAAGCCATTCTATCCGGCCCGCAGGGCCCCTAAAAATGTTAGAAATTTAATATTTATCTGCCCTGGGCTGCCTATCATGTGGCTCTCAATGGCTTGTCAAAACTCAGTCAGTGGCCCTCCGCCCAAAATAATTGCCCGCCCCTGGACTTTAACTGGTATATTAGAGGAGGTTAAACGAATAATTTTTTTTAACAATATTTACATCCCTAATATAGACCATTATTCAAAGGAAGATTGCCTGTTCATCTTAGGGCAGTTGGTTCTTTTGAACTATGTTGTTGTTGTCCATAGCTGGCTAGCCCTGCACTGGCGCTATAAATCTCAGGTCCTGTAAATCACCTTCATTTCCTGCTAATCAAAATTCTATTCATATACAACTCTTATTGACAAAGGGTCTGAGTTGCAATTGCAATTGAGGTAGCCCCTTATGTATAATAACCTGTGCTTGGGTTAAGCCTTGAGTACAGCCAGAATACATACATGTGAGATCAGAATCTTTTTAACTAGTAATATGGAGCAAGCAAGTGTGAATTGTGTGGATAAAATCTCTCAGCTATGATTACTGTAAGGTAAGTAACAATACTTTTTCAATCAATTTTTTTTAAAGTAAATCTTCCTTAGCATATTGAAAGTTAATGCACTGATTGTGGAGACATTTTACAGAAGAGCTTTTTAATTCTCTTTGCAGTAAATCAAGCGGGAGAGACAGCTCTGGATACGGCAAAGAGATTGAAAGCTATCCAATGTGAAGAACTGGTAAGACAGATGGCTACGTTTTATTAAGCACTTATATCTTAGGATATAAATTATTTTATTATATTATTTTTATCCTGCCTAAGTTTTGATTGCCTGCCCCATGAGGGAGATGCAGAATGACCTAGTTGACCCATACATCTTAACATTCCCATATGTTCAATTGAATGACTTGAGAGATGTCTGAGTGGTGTGTGTTTATGCATCTAGGTGCTCTGTACAGAGCATAGGGAGTGATACTTGCCTCTGAAGCTTGGAGCCAGGTATCAGAAAGGTTTCCAGAAAGCTTGGAGATGCTTCTGGGTAGCCAATGGGAAATGCTAAACTATAGCGTTGTGGCTTAACTCTAGCACATCTCAAATTCTGTATAAAGAGTCTCCACTAGCTTGTGTTTCAGAGTGCTCACTTCTGAAGAGACCTGTACGATGGGTTTCTGAAGACAGGCTGTTCACAAACTATGGTTATAATGACTGTGCTCACCTTTGGCTCAGTTTCCTAGTGATTAGAGCTTATGCCTAAGACAGGAGACCTAGATGATACCTCATTTTCAGGGTATTTAAAAACTACTCTCTGACTTCCATGAAGAGTTTCCTAACCACTGAGCTCTAGAATAGGCTAGATAAAGGCACTCTTTACTCCTCTTCTGAAGCTGGGCCTTTGGAAGGACCAGAAGGACAGAAAGCAAGAGGAAAGCCTGCCTCTGTAGTCTAATGGTGATAGCACTCCTGTGTAAAAGGGGTGAGGCAGTCCTGCATTCTAGTCCTTTTTTCCTAGCACTCTGCATTTTTCAGTAGAGTCGCTGGTTAAAAAACAGAAATAAACCTGACAGCTTTTTTGCTAAATATAGTCTGAATAAAAAAAAATATTTGAAAGCTCAGGGGCCCTTGAGATCCTGTGATTAAATAGTACCATGGAATGGCAGGAAAATACTTGTATGCCACATACTTGTTAATAAATCCCAATATCCTGGTACTTTTTTCAGCCATGCTGCATTGTCAATCTTTTAGTTTAACTATAACTCCCATGTCCTTCTCTAAGTACTTCAGCCCTGTTTTTATTTGTGAATGTCACTGTTCCTTCCTAAGTGTAATGCTTCTTATGTTTTGAAATGAAATTCAGTGAGAACAAGTCATTAATGAAGGTATTGAACATTACTGACCAATGACAGCTCCTGTTAAGCCCACGAAACCCTTTTTCCCTGCTGGACATTGAGCCATTGATGACTACTCACTGAGCACAATTATCCAACCAGTTGTATACCCACCTTACAATAGTTGTATATAGACCATGTTCTTTAATTTTCTTATGAAGATGTGAAAGACAGTATTAGATACCTTATTAATGTCAAGGTATATCCTATCCACTGTTCCCCCTATCCATTCCACAAGGCCTGTCACTTTCTCATAGAAGGACATCAGATTCATTAGGTCTGATTTTTGTCTGGACAATCCATATCGCTTATCACCTTCTTCTCCTTTAGCTGCGTATTCATTATTTATTAGCGATAAGCTCCAGTATTTTTCCAGCTATCAAAGTTAGAATGATTTCTTTATAATTCAGTGGGTTTGCCTTTTTTCTTTTTCTAAATATTGCTCTCCCTGGCTTTCTGAAACCTCCTGTGACCTTGGAGTTCTCCAGGAAAATAGTCACTGGCTCAGCAATTGTATTATCTAATTCCTTGAGTGCTCTAGAATGAATCCCTCAGACCACTGATTTGAAAACATCCAACTTAGATAAGTAATATTTAACTTGTTCTTTCTGTAACTTACCTCTGTTTTCTTGATAGTAATTGGACTGGGCATCTGATAGTTGGCCTTTCTTCTGAAGACTGAAATAAGAGGCATTAAAGCCCTCAGTTATCTTCACATCATCCATTATTAGCTTTCCTTTGCCACTCAGTAAGGGATCTACACTTTCGTTTTTCCTCCTCTTACTGCTAATGTATTTTAGTTGGTATCTTGGCCTTTCTGACTGTGTCCTTGTATGTGTGTACTGTATGCTTCATACTCACCCTTGGCAATAGGGCTACATTTACCCTTTTTGTAAGATTGCTTTTTAAGTTTCTTTGTAGAAGAGCTTATGACTTAAATAAGCAGGTCCATGACTGAGTTCCCTATCCTTGTTTCACAACACGATGCCATGCTCTTTTGTCCTTAATGTTGTCTCATAAAGGAATAACCAATTTTCCTGGACCTCTTTTTCCTTGAGACCTGCCTATTAGTTATCTGAATTGAATCATGGCTGAAAGAGACCTCACGAGATCATCTAATCCAGTCCCATACTTAAACCATCCCAGTCAAGTGTCTCTCTAACCTGCTCTTGAAAATTTCCAGGCATGGAGAGTCCACAGCTTCTCGACAGAACTCGTTCCATTGCTTGACTCGTCAAAGTTCTTCCTAATCTTCAACCTAAATTTCCACTGCTGCAATTTGCAGTCATTGGTCCCGATTCTGTCCCCTATGGCCACAGAGAATGGTCTATCTCCATCCTCTATAATTACCTTTCAGATATTTCAAAACTGCTAACAAATCTTCCCTTAGTCTTCTCCAGTCTAAATAACCCTGCTTCCTTCAGCCTGTCTTCATAAGTCACACCTCCCAGGCTCCTAATAATTGTTGTTGCTCTCTGTTGGACTTCCAATCTGTCTGCATCTTTCTTGAAGTGTGGGACCGAAACTGGACCTATACTCTAGGTGAGGCCTCAGCAGTGGTGAATAGAGTGGAAGAATTACTCAATAAATCCAGGATGCCAGCTGATAAAACTCCAGATAAAACCCAGCATGCCATTAGCTTTTTTATTTTTTCCTCACAAGAGCATACTGTTGGCTCACATTCGGCTTGTGGTCCATAAATAGTCCGTGCGCTTTTTTCCTGACCTGAGGATCATGAATTCTCTAGTTCCGTGATCACTGTCATTCAGATTGCTTCCTTTCTTCAGTTTTTTTTTATCAGCTTCTCTCTGTTAGTATACCATAAATTGAGAAGATCCTCCCCCTACTTCGTTTCTCTACTTTCTGTGCTGAAAAATTCTCTCCAACACAGTCCAAGAGCTTACAGGACTGTCTGTGCAACTGTGATATCTCCTAACAGGAATCATAGTGATTAACTAAATAATGAACTGATTACATGCTTCAGTTTGTTTTAAAAGTGTTCTCTATCTCCTTGTCATCCTGGTATGGTGGTTCGTAAAAGCTGGATAGTTAAAAGTTGGACAGGTTTTCCTACGCTTGGGGTACTACAGAATTATGCATTTGTAACACTTGCATCATCACGGCTTACTCCCCTTTGGTATTAATACAATTGTTGCATTTATCTGGACCACTAAAAATTAAGGCAAAACCTCTTTTTCTCTCCTGGGGTCCCTAAGCAATGCCCACCCATGTCAGTTTTGCAGTGGTGACCTCTGCTGACCTTACTATCTCAAATCATAATTTTGTAAGTGGGTATCTTCCTACTTGGTCTCCACATTTCTTCATTAAAACACAGGCAACTTTAGTTGAGTAGCAGACTGTCCTGCTAGCTTCTCCCTTACAGCATTGTTCCTATTTCCTATATCTTTTTTTGTTCCTAGGGTTTTATCCAGGTTACCCTGCCTTTTCCCTACCTTTTGACTCAAGCTTCTGTTGAGTCTAGTTTTAAAGTCTTCGCTAGATCAGTGAGTCTGAGCAAAGTTTTTCTTCCTCTGTTAGGTGTATCCTATCTCTGTTTGGAAGACCAGCTTCTTTAAGTACCACCCCAGATTTGAAGAAGCCAAAACCCTCAGCAACACTATCTGAGCACCCATGTTTTGATCTCCAGTTTGCATTTGTGTTTGCCCTTTTGACTGGAAGGATACATGAGAATGCAACCTGATAACCTGCCTCCTTTATCTTCATACCCATACCCCTTTTGGTTTGCTTAGGGTCATATCTGGCAGTCTTGTTAGTGAGCAGCATGAAGTAGTAGTGAGAAGCCCCCAGGTTATTCATTCACATGGAATTCCAGGTGTCTGAAGTCTCAAGATTTAAAGCCAGGAACCATTGAACCAATCTCATTGGACCTGAAACCCCAGAATAGGTATTCTGCAAGATGATATATTTTTAGAAGCAAAACAGATTGGCATACTGTTGTTATTTTACGATGCCCAAGAAAAGAATGTGGTTAGTAGGACATCCAGTCTTCAGATATTACCAGAGGCTCAAAGTTCTTAAGAACTGGGGAAATTTCCCAAATATCTCCAGTTATGAGGCTCTTTTAAAAACAGTGGTACCCTTAGTGATTTAAATAATAAGTCTTCTGTTTTGTGGCAGTCCGGCATCAGAATATTTACCTTTCATCCACAGTTTGCAAATGCAAATCCACTTTTACTAGCATCTAAAAGTGTTTTACAAATATTTAATTCTAATTTCCCATTGCCAAAGTATTCAACAAGAATACTTTAGTTTGTAATACTTCAGGTGCATTTTTATCTGGTTAATAACTTGCTTTCTTGGGATCATAAGCAAATGAGTCATTCTGGTTGAAAAGTCATGTTTCCATTACAAACCACTTAGTTAATATTAATACCATTTTTGTTTCAGCTAGGACCTTTTTCAGCATTGCAGGTAAAGTGCCCACTAAAAGAAAATTTGCTGTGCAACAGTGTTAGGTGTGACTGGCTGTTTGCATATGCTCTAGTTCTGTTTCATAATAAAAATATCCATTATCAAAACCTGAGCAGTATAATATGGGAAAGTTGATTATAAGAAGTTTTTCATGCTGTAACCCCATTAAATCACGGATCTAACTAACCATCATCAAATTACTTTTGTACACATGAATTAACAATAAGACACTTCACATATTTCTTAGTTTTTGGTTTTGTTTTTTTTCGTTTGGAAGAGAAAAGTTTGCCATTGTTTAAAGAATTACAGAATGAGATTGTGCTTACAACAAAGAGGAAATGTCAGCACTGTTTATGCCCATGTAAACTATAACAGGAATAGAAAACTATGATGCCAAAGTATTTGTGATGATGTGGATAATGCCAAAGTATTAGTTTAATTTCAGATGAACTAATTCAGATGTGTTAACTGCTCTACCGTGCTCGAGAAACATTGACATTATTGCTGACATAGTTTGGTGATGTACAGTTCAAGGTCCTGCTTCATGCATGGTCGAAGATGTAGCAGTTTAGTTCTATATAGGCTCATGCACACATAACAGTTGCATTGTACCAGCTACTGTGTACTCCCATACTGGCTATTGTGGAAAAATGATAACTAGCAAGATATACTTGTTATTTATGTACTATGTACTAAGTTTATCAGATCCTGTTTTTCTTCCCATTCTTCAGTAGGTACTACACAAAATGCCAAAGATAGCTTTTTACAATAACTCAGCATGAAAGCTGAGCAAAAAGGGCAAATTTTGTGGCTTTTGAAAAGAAATCCCCTGATGTGCGCTTCTGTACAGCTGCTATGAATTTCTGTTGCTATTTCTATTGTGTTAAAATATAAGCATTTTTAAGCCAAATATGACAACTTTAAGGTTTAAAGAAACCTTTTTTTCTTTTCTTGGAGTTTTTTTTATTCTGACTATAGGAGAAAAACTTAAAGAAAACAAACCAATGTTTGTTTGATGCCCCAGTACAGTGTCTTCATATCCTTTGGTCAAGCTTTGAAATATATTTCCTTAAGGAGGGCTTCAGAAATGAGAACCAGAGATTGAAAAACAAATTTTAAAAAAATAGTTATTTGAATAAAAGCTGTTTTGCTTTTGCTTTTCAGCTTTCCCAAGCCAAGTCAGGAAAGCTAAATCCACATGTACATGTAGAATATGAGTGGAACCTTCGACAGGAAGAAATTGATGAAAGTGATGATGATTTAGATGACAAGGTAAAAATGAATTTTGAATGCTTGAAATGGGTTTCCTGGGAGTTGTGAGGATTTGCTTATTTGTGGAAATGTAAGAAGAAATGTAATGTTTAAGACCTAGTTTCCATTTAAACATTTTCAAATAATGGGGATATATAGTTCTTTAACTGAAGTAGGTATTCACGAATACTAAAAGAGTACGTAGAATGTATCTTTAGTATAAAGGGTCTTTGGTTGTAGCCGTGTTGGTCTAAGGACATAGGCAGGCGAGGTTCTTTGGGTAGATGTGATATCTTTTATTAGACCAACCGAGTAGTTGGAAAAAAGTTCTTGGCAAGCTTTCGGGCTCTGTCACCCTTAGACCAGCAGAGACTCCCTCTGCCTGACGGAAACGCCAAGGAATGAGAAAAGCTAAAAGTGTGGTAAGAGGTCAGTGAAAATGTAAATAGGTAGAGATAAACAAGACAACAGGAAAAACAGGGAAGGGAGAGGGGAAGAGAGCAGGAGGGGAAGAAAAGGTCAGAAGGAGACAACAGAGATAAAATACAAGGTGGAAAAGAGGTTGTTGTAAAAAAGGGAATAGTTGGAGATCAGAGAAGCAGGAATGAGAGAAGCTAAGAGTGTGACAGGATGTCAGTGAAAATATAAAAAGGTAGAAATTAGAGAAACAAATGGTAAAGCAGGGGAAGGAGGGGGAAGAAAACAGGACAAAAACACTCTTTTTTTACCTTGCATTATTACCACTGTAGTGTTTTCTCCTGGTCTAGCTTATCTTTACCTATTTACATTTTCACTGACAACCTACCACACTTTTAGCTTCTCCCACTCCTTGGAGTCTGAGACCAGCAGAGACTCCCTATGCCCAAAGAAGGGTGATTGCACCCGAAAGCTTGCTAAGAACTTTTTGCCAACTACTCAGTTGGTCTAATAAAAGATACCACATCTACCCAAAGAACTGTGCCTGTCTTTAGCATAAAGTTATTGTACACAATAAAGTTGGTCAGTCTGGGTATTTTTAATTTCGGTTTTAAAAGTTTAGCTTTAAGAAGGAAATGAAATCGATCAATACAGTTGCTGTCTTTTGCCCCCGTGTTTTCCTCTAAATTGAAATCAGTAATGTTTAGCCAAAACAATTCATAGTACCTTTTTGTCTTAAGGACTTACAGAAAATGTACTTAACAAAGGTTAGCTATTGCAGAAATAATCCTAGGTGTTTTCATGAGGGTAAAAGGAAAGAATAGACAGAGAACAAATCCTCAGGCTGGAGGAAGGAGGTACAGTCTAATGATTAGGGTGTTAGGGAGGGCTGGGTTCAGTTTCCTGCTCTGCAATGGACTTCCTTTGTGAACTTGGGCAAGGACTCCATGCTGTCAGTTCCCCAGTTATAAAATGGGGATACAACTTACCTACATATGCATGTTGTGAAAGGAAATATATTAAAGCAGCAGTCAGCAGCTTACAGCCAGGGCCTGGATCTGGCCTGTGGTGCCATTTGATCTAGCCTGCAGACATGGGGCGTTGGCACCAGTTAGCCCCTACTGCTCTAGTGCCAGCTGTGTGCGATTTTTCTGTGCCAGCCCGGGGAGCAGCGCTGGCTGTGGGTACTTTCCTTTGGTCTGCACTGGGAAAAGCAGTGGTGGAGGCTAGGTCCTAACACGTGTCCTCCCTCAAATCTATCTCTGACATGATCTGGATCAGACTGGCCCACAGTCTTAAAAGGCTGCTGATGACTATTAAAAAACTTAGGAATTGTCCATTACTACTGGTAAGGGGGACCATGTAAGTACTTCAGAGCAGAAGACTGGTCAATATTGGGCAGGGGAAACCCTGTCAACTGCCAGAGCAGGAAACATGCCAAACAGCTTTGCCTGGAAACTTATTTATATACCTCAGTAGCCTGTGAGAGCATCATTTATAACACTTAAATTAAAATCTGGTCCCACTAATGTTAATAGGAGTTCTGCCCTTGACTTGTTTAGACTTAATAGGTCATTTAAACTGAAGGCTTACTATTATCATCTAAATAATACTTTAGTAAAAAAATATCGAGATGAGTAACTTAATATATATTGTTACATGTATGTTATTTGTTTTAAAACCCAGTACTCTAGTGGGTTGTCACTTGTTAATGCCATAGTTATTAATCTCTTGGTTTCAGAGGAGTGGGAGTTTCAAGAATGAAGACACTTTAGGGGCTTTAACCTAAATTGTCAAACCAATAAGCAAAGACACTATATTAATATCTATTTGCATTCTTACATAAACTTTTTAGTTATGTTAACTATTTAGTTTGCTATATATGCAGTCTATTTTACACTTAGACTAATGTAAATAATGGGAGACTATCCAGACTCTATAACATGTTTGATGAATATATAAGAGCTTTCTATTGAATCCATGTTACAACATATTTTTTTGCTTTTTTTCCCCACAGCCTAGTCCTATAAAAAAAGAACGTTCTCCAAGGCCCCAGAGCTTTTGTCACTCTTCCAGTCTTTCTCCACAAGACAAAATGTCTCTGCCTGGATTTGGTACTCCTAGAGACAAACAAAGACTCTCCTACGGAGCCTTTACCAATCAGATTTTTGTCTCTACAAGCACCGATTCACCAACCTCTCCAACAGCAGATGCTCCTCCTCTCCCTCCTAGAAATGCTGTCAAAGGTACGTCTGTTTCACACATTTAAATAGAAATCGAAATGATTTTTCTGTTGTCATACCTAACTAAACATGTGGTAGCCCTTAAAGATTTTGTGTGTTCCTCCTCCTCTCTGAATTTTAGTTTGATATAGTCTGCATCTGGAAAACATGAATTTTGCAGTGCTGAAATAAAGACCTTTACAATAGACTCTAATTTTTCACACCCTTGTGATCATAACAAATAGAAACCAAAATACTCTTGGCTAAAATGAAAATGGCTGATTTATTCCACTTAGCAGTAATTCTGCCCAGGTTATCCTGAGTTTCTTGGTTATTTCAGTAAGGCGATCCTAGACTTGAAGCCAAGCCAAAATTCCAAATCTGAGTCCCTCAACATTTTGGTAACTAGTTGAAAGTACTTCAAGTTGCTGTTTTGTGCAGCTTCAGACAGAGAAGACAGAAAATCAGTAGTGGAAGCCCGAGAGTCCCCTTTGTGCCTGGAGACATTGGATGGGGAGAACTTCCAAATTGCTGGAGGACTGCCTGTTGGTGCTAACACCCCCTCCCTTATAACATGTCAGGACCTTCCTATGTAGAACTGCTGGAAGTTAGTGAGATGGAAGAAGGTTGGAAGGAAGGACTCAAGCCATTCATCACACATCCAGCGTTCCAGCGCATATGTAACTTTTCTGAGCCTGAGGGTTTTAGGCCTTCACTAAGGAGGACAACCATTTATCTTTATAGAATTTGTCCATGAAGAACTGTGAGTTTGTGCTAACATTGCGTAATGTTCACCATCTGCAAGTAACTTAAAGCCATAAGATACTTGTTGCCTTTTTTATTAACGTTTGTAATATTGTTTCAAAAGGAAGAGAGGACTTAATTCTGAAGAGTTTTCAGATTTGATGTTTTACATTAGTTGGTAACAATGATTTATTAATCTGTCCAGTTATTTATATAACACCTGTAACTTGGTTGGGGGAATATGAATAATCTGTGGAGTAAAAATATTTAGCTGTCTTTTATTAATGTAAAGCTAGTCTTAAAGCTTATGAAACCCCCACACTTTTTCACTTTTTTTTCTTTCCCATAATTTCTGAACAGCCAAACTTTGTTTTTAAACTGCGCTTGTAAATGAGGGAGAAAATGTACTCCATGGCTAAGAGCAAAATACAAACTTTCAACCATGAATGAATTTGCCCAGATGAATTACAGACCCCTGATGTTAATTTTATTACATAATTTTACATTTCATTTCCCTGGTTTTTATATTAGTTTCAGTTCTCAAAAGTAATGAAGAAAGGTTCTCATTAAAATGCACAGCATACATGGATGAAATACACTCTGTTAATTTCAGAGAACAGCAATTACATGATTCAGATGCCATGCTTGGGAAACAGTGTTCCACCAGCAGCATTAGTCATGTATTGGTGACTAGAGAGTTTCCTGAGTTGTGGTTTTAATATAGAAATGTTGCCAGTTGACTGACTCCACATCTTTGTTTATCTGTCCAATTTTTTATATTTGCTCATTTGTGAGAATTTGGGTTTCTGCGTCGGTTTCACTTGGGGGCTCATTCATATTGGGAATAAATATGCATGTTGACCTTCCTCTTGGCATAATAAGACTCACAGTGTTAGGATCTGAATCTTCAGGCTGTTTTCCTTAATGATAAAGAGCTTGTGTCATATTTCTATGTACAATTCAGTACACTGGCAGAACTCAGTGGCTAATAAAGAAAATAGTGTCTTTGTTTTGAATTTTAGTTTTCATGATAGACCTAAGGCTGATTTAGGAAATTTTACTTGTTTAGAAAATGTGCTTGAAGTCTCATTTTATTTTATATCCATGCTTAGATGCCTTCATTAATCATGGCTCAGATGAGCAAAGGAGCAGAACCATAGGGCCACGTGGAACGGGGAGTTTTCCTTTAGGTCCTATCATAAGGTAGTTTGTTAGGAGCCAGAAGCCAAACAAAAAACAAACACTAAATTATTTAAAAGAGTACATTATTGTGCCATGGAGTGTGAATGCATTTTTCTGCTGAAAAACTGTGACATGCAAACTCTCTTAGACAATAGGAAATGTCATATTGAGAAACTGGACAGGGTAAAGGATAAAGCCTCTTTGCTTCAAAATTGTCCAAGCCGTATAAATCTGCTAATGACACCAGACTTCCTCTCTGGTGACGTCAGGTGCACTGTACTGAGTCTGTTTCCATGGCCTTGTCCATCAATATATGTTTAAATTGGATTGTAAAGAATGTTACCAATTTCAAACTATCCTTTTGGGTTTTTGATTATGAAAATCATTTGGACACTATCAAATCGGTAGTAGAATAAGGGCTAATCTAACAGCACAGCTACTTTCCAGTGTTCAAGAATCACCTCAGAAGCAATTATGAACATATTGCAATCTGTCGTGTACCTCATTTGATTTTTGTTTTTTAAATTTATCTGTTGAAACCTTCTTAACAAAATTAAACCTTGGTCCCCTTCCCTCTCACACTAGTAAGAGACCCAGGCATGGAGACTGACTTGTCATGAGATTTTTTCTTTCTTTAGAAAGAATTCATGTGGTCACTTCAGATCCTCTAGCTTGGCCATCCCAGACCATAGCCATTTAATTACTGTATAGGCTTATTTGAAAGGAAAGTGAGATTTTTGTTTTCCATGCTAGACATGGAAATATGTTAATGTATGTTAATGTCCTGAGTGCCCCATATAAGGATGAGTACGAGAAGCATTCAGCCCATAAATGACTTTGAACTTATCCCTCCCCTCCCCCTTAATTCCAATTGTATCAGCTCCTGCTCTGTTGTGAGGCCCCAACAGCTACCATGGGACCCTGCTAGAGCATGGAGCCAGTCTATAGGGGGCGGTTAGGCTTTGGGTTCTATTTTTTAGCAAGTGGCTTAGTTTTTGAGGAGTCTCTTAATATTGTTTTGTATCCTTTGGGATATAAAATTTAATAAATCTTTTTTCAAAGCATGCGATGTACTTAAATGAAAACACCTCCCTTTAGCCCTCTGTAAGCTGGCTTCATTCGCCAGTGAAGTTCCCTGGTAGCAAGGTTCCATGGTGTTTGCTGAGATGTCACAGTGGAATGGAAGCCATCAAGTCTGAACCTTGTATGGGGGAAGGAAGGTAAGTTAAAAATCATTTATGTACTGAACACCACTTTTGCCCATAGTTTTTAGTGCATTTGGTGTCTAAAAATTAATTTGGTTCATTTTAAAATTGTATGTATAAATATTATACAATCTGTGAGTTTCTGTGTGTGCATTGCAAGTTACTGAAAAGTTTCTTCATGTCTGAGGTAAGCTTCAGTCTTTAGTTGGGTAGCCTTTCCCGTAATAAGTCTTAAAATCTTAAAACTCCTCCCCGTGCATTTCATTTAGGAAGAAGGGCATGTTTACTGTCCTTGTCTTCATAAGAAAGTTGTATCAATTGCCTTAAATTTGTTTCCTTTTTATTTCTTTTTTTTTTTCAAGATTTGGTTTATTTTATTTCAGCTAAAAGCAACTACTTATTCAGCATAAGCTGAACCAAAATAAATCTGGTTTAACCTGAATAAGTTTGTCCATGCAGTTTTTTAGGCGAGTTTGGCTAAAGAGGTTTAAAATTCTCCTGGTTTTGCTGTCTTGAGAAACCCACAATGGATGTGTCTACACGTGCATTTAATGTGCATGAATAAACTCTGGAGCTTACAGCTCTGGAGTTTTTTTGTTCCCAGATGCACTGTTTGAATGTGTGCCTGGGAGCAAAAACCTCCAAAGCATAATCCTCTGGAGTTTATTTGTGCATAGCACATGGAGCTTAGTCAGAGCAGCCTGGGCTGGCAGGGGGCTGCGGAGGTGACGTTTTACTGCACAACTCATTTGGCAGCTCCGCAGTAAGCATCTCATGTAAATGCCAGTTTGTAACCATTTGAAATTCAACCAACTTTATTTAGTTATTTAATTTTTTTTGCACAAGTCTTCAAGCCTCCCTTCTGACTTTGTACGTAAACCAGGTTTTGTGACGTTTGCCAGTTTTAACAGCCATTACTCTGAAGTAATAATACGGCACAATGCATCTGTTTCACTGAGCTTAATTAAACCTTGTGCAAGTGTACATTAGAAATGTTATGCTCAGGGAAGTGTTGCACCTGGGTCTTTTAATTCTGTAAAAGTTTGGGGGCAAATCTGAGGCAGGTTCCCAAGTTGGGGTGATAATGAAAATAACCAACATCGTTCTGCCTGTTCCCATCAGAAACTCGTTTAGACTTGGCCATTTGGAATCCAGTTTGATTTTAACTTTCTGAATTTGTTTCAGTGCCAAGCGTGAAACAGAACAGGGCATATCCATCTGTAGTGCAAATTTTACAGCTTTAATTTCAGAAGCCCCTTCCTTTCATAGACAAACTCAGTCTTAAAACTACTTAGTCTCTTGTCTCCACTACTGCTTTGGGAGGAGTAGCCCTGGAGTAATCCTGATGTCCTGATTAAGGGAATTTCCAGCCAGTTTAGACTTATTTATTCTTGGGGTTTTTTTAGCTTGTAGAGCTGTTTTCCATGGTGTTTACCTCCGTAAGAGGGGAGGTCGCCTCTGTTTTGCTGTTCTGACCAACCAAGCTCTTTGTTTGCTGTCATGTGCTGGATTCTCCTTTATTTTAGGAGGTCTTCTTAGCTCCTGTGTCAGTTTGAATTGGGTGACCAGAATTATGCACTGAGTTGCAGACACTGTCACCTCAGTCTTGTACAATGGCATTGACACTTAGGTCTACTGGAAATATTTTATCTGATACGTTCTACAAATCACACCTGCCTTATTTGCACGCGCATCAGTCTGGTGCCTGATAATTGCCCTGGAATCGACTAATAAGAAGTGAAGGAAGACCTGAATATGCTACTTTCAACTGATAAGCATTTAGCTTCTAGCAAAAATTCTTATTCATTCCTTCAAGTAGTTGTCCAGCTTTCAAGGTCATCAGATTCTATATGACCTGAATGCAGTATGACTTTTTTCTTGACTTGTGCATATAACGATAAAAAAATATATATATTCTGACCATACGTGATAGTGTTGTGTTTTTTATATCTTGTGGTTTTGGTTAAGTAAAACAAGCTATTTCACCCAAACAGCATATTTTCCAATATCGTAATGGGAAGAGAAACCTAATTGCAAACATGTATTCTCACATATTCATGCATGTGAACAAATTCAAAATATCAGTGTTAATTCTACATCTTGACTCACATTTTACATGGAATATTTAAGTGGTGACACTTATAAATACAGTTATAGCTAATGTTAATGTGCAGCACAATGCTGAGGCTTTAAATAATTCTTCTTCTAAGTAGGGTGTTTGTGATCTCTGGTTCTCTAATGCTGGAGATAAAATTGAGACAAATAAGAGATAAGGTCTTAAATGAATGAAGCTTCTAACCTTACCAGTCAACAATTTTATGTTTCTCATAAATTTTAAAAATAAGCAGTATGTTATGAAAGTATTATTTTTAACACAAACTTACTTTCCTTTGCAGTACCGGTCCTACCATTAGCTGGAATATTGGTTCTACCATTTCTCTCATTCAGTGGTAAAAAAAAAAAAAATGTACCTTAGGTTTTCCCACTATAAAAAACACACTTTCTTGAATGGTAACAGCTTTGCATGTTGTACTAGTACACAACTTAATAGAACCTGTACTAACTTCACAAAAATGAAAGTACAGTGCACTGTTAATCGCAGACCTTTTGCGGTTCTTTAACTAGCCACACAATGTTTTAATTGCTGTGTATCTGAGGCAGATGAATACTTTTAAGCCTAAAAAAATGTTTGAGCATCTTAAGGCCTTGTTACACCCTATGCTATGAGCAGCACAAATGTTTATTGGTGTTAGTGCTAGCTTGGAGTTTGGAGCAGTCTGAGAGATCCTGGGATACGGGGGGACTTCAGGTTGGACAGCACATCTATAGGGGGTGGGGGGGCACACCATAATGTAACAGGAGCTGAGTAGTGTGGGTCAGAGAGAATCCTGCCCTGGAGTGGCATAATTTTGAACCTCATGAGTGCTTAAAACTACTTTAAGGTGTTAATATGTGAACAGCACAGGGGTTAAAAGCTCCAGGAGCTACCCAAAATTACTGTGCAATAAGGCCTTTACCCAATTAAAGGTTTTCTGTTTGAACTCTTGTAATTATGTAACACCGAGAGTCGATAGCTACAGCGTAGATTCCAATATTTGCATCAGCACTGAACACGGGATCATAGATCTCCGTATTCTATCACCCGTTTGCTTTTCTGCTGTTTGGAGACCAATTATAGCTCTGAATATGTTTGAAGGCTTGCCCTCTGGCCATTGTTTTCCTGTAAATGTGCTTCACTGATTTAAAGAGAAGATATGCTGTTCAGTAATTAAGGCAGGAGAGTATTTACAAGGACTCCTGGGTCTGTGAGCCTGTTTACCCTCTATACAATGGGTAGACTATTACTTACCTTACAAATACATTGACAGGCTTAACAAGTGATTTGAAATCCATGTAATGGAAGCAGGGTTTAGGTTTGCTGTCGCTGCTGTTTTACATGGAGTTCAGGTATTATCGCATGAATATTTGAAAGCTGTAAAGTGTTAAATGTTTTTAAAACTTCCTGTGGAGTCTATAGACACATTAATATCATGGGATATTTAAAATGTGTGTCTTAGTATGATTCTTCCTAATGTTTTAATTGTGCAGTGCTGACAAAAAAGATCTTGCTCAGTTTAGTTCTGAAGCTTTGTTCACACAATGCCATTTTGCAATGGCAATGCAGAGCATTGTCCCAATTTTTGAGGACTTTGTCTGTTTTTAATTTGTTTGAAAAGAAATTTCTAATTACTGATATAGATGGACTGCACTTCCATGAGGCAACCGCTAGGTGGTGGTAGGGTGAAATCGTTAGATCATCCGTTGTTTGCCGTTGTTATAGCACGTAAGCATCTCTGCAGTGGAGGTTTCAGACTATTAGCACTTTTCTTTTACCCTAGCATACCAAACAAATACATTTCTTACCTGTAGCTTTTATATTAGTGTGAGCAGGAGCACAATGAATATTGAAGTCCTTCTGGTTTATATATTGAGTTGTTCTTAATTAGTGCTTCTAACCTTTAGCTTTAGCATACATCCATTCAGACAAAGTGAAGGGCTTCTTTATGGTACAGGTCCACAAAATCCACAAAAACCAAGGGTCAGGGTGCCAAAAGGGTCTTCAGTTTTGGTGGGAGAATCCTTTTTTTTTTAAATTGTTACTTAAATGCACTTTGGTTACTTCCATGTCATTTTGAAAACTAAAGAAGGAAAAAAGGTAAAATGTGATCAAATAAACTTAACTTGCACTAGTATCTGAGAGGGCACTGCCAAATTAATGAATGTTATGAATTAAAAGTAAGGTTACAGAAGAAGAATCTGTTGCAAAAATTATGTTATATAATCTGAATTTAATTCAGTTTAATCTGATCTATAGCTTTGAGAATATTTGATTTGGGGTGAGAGGGTTAATGAATTGGCAAAAAAATGGGTGAAACCCAATTTAAAATCACTTGAGAAAATAAAATTGAAAAATATAATTTTGTTCAATGTGAAACAAAAATATTTAGACTGAGGTGCTTTTTAGGTATGTAAAGGAAAAGGAAAGGCATGTATTCACAAAACAGCTTGGAGTAGTGCTGCTATTTCCCCTCTTCAACCCAGTTGCTCAAAAGTTAGACCACTCTGATATTCAATTCCTTCCTCTGTTTGAGGAGATTTGATCCCACATCACCACCACCCAAAAGAAGAGCCCCGGTCACGAGATTATAGGATATTCTGGGCTGGAAGCGTTAGAAGAATCTCTCTTGTTCCACTTTGAATCAATATTTCAGCAGTGGCTCAAGTAGGAACTGAGCTACACCCTCATGAGTGTCCTAATTAACCAGGATAGTCATTCTCCCTTGTTTGTTCAAAGAGTTCTACGTTTTATACAACGTGGAAGAGGTTCCAAGAGGACCAATTAAGAAAGGCTTCACTTGGATTACCCTATAGGCTGATAGTTGAGGCACATATCTGAGAAATGGGAGGCTGGTTAAATCTCTGGCCTGAACCAGCCAGAGAGTAGATTTGAATGTAGGTCTCTCAGCACCTTTAGCTTTGAGTCTAGTCGTGCAATTTTATTTTTTACCTTGAAAGCGTTTGTCAAGTTCACAGCTAGTTTTAAGATAAATGAAAATGCATTTTCTGGGAGACTGGTGTTTGCCAAGAAAAAAGATACATAGATAGATTAATATTGCCTTGGTTTGGCTTGCATTACTTTAAATACCTTTACAAATATAGATACACATCTTATAGTGAAGGGGTTTTCAACCTTTTTTAATAAGTGTACCCCCGGGGGGGGCTGGCGAGCAGCCAGATGTGGAGCAGGGGGTGGCGAGTGACAGAGCGGCATCTGTGTGGCCCTGCTCTTGCCTCACCCTGGCCCTGCTCCTGTGAGGCAGTGGCATGGGGTGGCGGCGCTCCGTCCCTCCCCCCCCATCGCCATGTACCCCCTGCGACCTTTCAAAATACCCCCAGGGGTACGTGTACCCCAGTAGACATCCCCTGTTATAGTCTGTGTATGTAAACGTAACATAGTCTTGGTAATTTTCAGTCTTGTTAGCGCACTGATATATAATGTTTCCTGGGAAGTGAGGAAGCAGCACTACTTTTGTGTGCATGTCATGTTGCAGGGATCACTGATGACTATACTTAGCTCTTAAACAAGATGCCACATTATTTAAACTCTCTGTGCAGTATTGTAGGCTCAGAATTTACGTTCAAAATGTGGGCAGGTTCAGAAGAGGTGGAACGATATTCACAGGGATTCTCTAACTTCAAGGCCAGATCTTCCAGTAAGTGCCACGTGGAAGTCTCTGTGGGCACATCTCCACGTGCAGGGCTGTGTGCTTGCAGGGGCACAAGTAGCAATGGCACAAATTTGTGCTGCTGTTTTGTGCTACCTAGCTTGCACCTGCATTTGTGTTTTGATGCATAGCAAATTGTCCCAGGTAGAAGTAGGGGAGCTAAGGGCCAACACCTGCGCTGGCCACAGCAATACTACATGGCATCCTGGTGCAGCAGAGGTGCCGATCCAGGAGCACGGAGCCTGGCTGGCAGCCAGAGTGCTGCTCCGGATGGCTATTCCTCCATATGTTCTGTCACACACTATGCACATGTGTTGCACTGCTTTTTCTTCGCAGCATTTTTTTTTTTATGTTACTGGGACCTCCCGCTAGCAAATTTAGCTCCCATGCTGTATGGGCACATTTTAACATTGCAGGCATACAGTTTGTGGTGCTGCAAATCACCTGGGCCTGAACATCTGGATGCATCCTGTGTGTCCCAAGTCCTGCAAAAAATATCTGCCCATGCAGTATTCATTGTAGGCTAGTGGCCAAAAATACATTGTTTGATTAGCTGCCAAAGATTATCTGGAGCCATTCTAAACAGAGATGGGAGTATGCCTGTTTTATCATTACTAGGTTTAACACTTCATTATGCCCTGTAAATGTGAATGTTTCGGTATGTTTAATCCACCAAAAAGATATTCACTACAGAAAATGAGTGTAGGTTGGGATCCTATTTTTCAGCATTCAAGGAAGGTTTCCAAAATGTTATTAAAAATGAGAAGACTTAATTACATTAGCTATTATATGATGCTCCATAGTTAGAGTACTAACAATATACTGAAAAGTTATGTCATTTCTTTCTGTTGTGTATAAATAGTGATTCTTAAACCTACTTCTGGTTGATCTTAAACCACTCCTTAGTTTTAAGTTTTAAAAAATGTATGTTTTTTAACAATGCCTAAAATTTTAAAAGCCTGCAGTGATTAATTTATTTTAAAATGTACCTTCATATGTGTGTGTCATTTTTTTTGTCTATGATCCCACAATTAAAATGGCTAAAAATGTGATGAGTATGTCATTAATCCCATAGTGTTTTGGCATGGCTTATTTTTGTTTCCAGCCCTTTGCTGCACTTTACTGTGGTGTGACTGTGAATTCCTCGGTGCTGTTTGGTGTTACACATCCTGTATTCGTAAGAAGCTTTTTTTTTTCTTTTCTTTTTTTTTTTTTAATTTTTCAGGTCCACCTTCAACACTCCCTCTAAACACTCAAACCTCTAGTGGCAGCTCCACTCTTTCCAAGAAGAGACCACCTCCCCCACCCCCTGGACACAAAAGAACCCTCTCTGACCCACCAAGCCCACTACCTCATGGACCCCAGAATAAGGGCCCAGTTCCTTGGGGTGAGTTTTAAAATGCAAAGGGAATTTAAAAAAGAAACCTGAATGTAGCTGATATGTCTTTGATTTGTCTTTGTCATTGTTGTCTTTCTAATGTTGCTACGATTTAGTGGCAGTTCTGATAAATGAACAATTCCATCTTTTACGATGTCACCAGACTGTCTTGATGTTCTCTGTACCAATCCAAAACCGTGCACCGTTTATAACCTTCGGCCAGTAAGAAGGCGCAAACTCCCAATGTTTTTGTACAACAGGACACGTTGTTAATCAAAACTTTATAGAAACAGTTATTACATTCCTGTTCAGATAGGCATGTTCTCTCATAGCGAGTACTGGCTAACCCAGTCAAAATGCTCTTGGTCGCTGTAAATCCAGGTTTGTCATAACTGACCCTTTTTTGAGAATTTTTTTTCTTAAAGGCAAATGCTTTCTGAAGAAATGCTCCTGCTTTATTTCCACCAGTCCCAGAACACTGTGTTCTCCTTTAGCCTTAGTAAATATGAGAGGAAGTGGTTCAAAGCAAAATGTTATGAGCAGTAAGCATTTGATACTGCTGCAAATATGCCCAGAGCAAAGTATTTGTCTTGGGCATTTCCAAGTGAATATTATAGACGTCCCCAATTTTTCATCTGCCAAATTCAGTTTTCCAAAAACAATGACTCTAGGGACTGTGTGATGCCAGTATGTATCCGTTCCAGCGGGCAGGGCTTCCTTGGGTCCTTTTACATTGCAGGTTTAAATCCAAAAATTGTTTAGTAGGTCAGCTTCTTCTACTAAAATCCCACAACTGTCCTATAGATGTCCTGATATAAGTCTCCTGAGAACCTAAAAACGCTATACATTAGCTGACCAATTTGAAAACATTTAGGACTAGGCTAGTTTTAGACCTGTTTGTGTGTGTGCCTCCATCATCTGTATTTGAGATTCAGACCAGGTGTCAGCACGAGAGAGAGAGGAAAAAAAAAGTTTCAATGAAAACAGTAGTCCTCTTCTAAGCAAGAAAATAATATATACCTGTTCGTTATATTCTGCATGGCCTGCTCCTGAAAACATAGCAAGTGAGAGAGGCTTGCAGTATGCACAACTGTTTTGGACCATTTGGAAATAAAGTGAGAAGTGAATTCCCAATTCTAGGGCCCCTTCTGAAAACCATAGACAGTGTTATAGGCTTGAATCAGCATCTTCAGTTTAAACTGTAGTTATTATGTATGTATATTATAACAGTGCCTAATGGTCAACCAAGAATGAGGTCCCATTGCGTGACGTGCTGCATACAAACAGTAGTGTGTGGTCTCTGCCACCAAAACCTGACAATGGTGACAAGGTAGACATGGGGTATGGAGAAGTATAATGCACGAGGTGAGTGAAGAGCATTATGTTAGCAGATGTTATTCAGTGCCATATTTTGGTGGTAGCCTTAATTAGACAGTTGAGGGAAGCAGGCAGGGGAGAAGAGGGGTTTGTATAGAGGGAAGCTGAGAGGAAGACTGGGAAAAGTTTGAAGCAAACAGGTGGTCACCACAGGGCAAAGAACAAACTCAAATTAAAAAACCCTGCTATGGCTACCCCTGCAGCTGCTCCTGCTGGCGGGCGTTTCTGATTTGCTCTGCTCTGTGTTTTTGACAAGGCCAGAAGGGGGAAAGAGAATCCATTATCTGGGTCATCGTGCCTCAGTGTCGGGGGTGCAAGAATAGTGTGGATCTGAGGAAAATCTCAGGGTTTTCGTGCTGTGCTGACTGAAAAGCTTAAACCTCTGAAGAAAAAGATGATGTGCCGTTCTAGCCTTCCTGCACACAGGAAAATGGGACTTTGCACATTCCTTCTTCTAAATAAGCAAGATTGCACCATGATACCATCAACAGTTTTCTTACTAACAGCAATTGCCTCTGGCCCCAACCTTTGGCTATCCTCTCTGGTTTTAAAAAAGAGCAACAGTGCAATCAATGAGTTCAGATTTGGGAATGTTTTATTTAAAAGAAACCAAATGTTTGAATATCGTTTGGATGAGTCTTTAAAAATAAATGAATTGAAGATGAATGCTTAGCATTTGTTCTTGACATCTACTTTTTTCATCCATGCACGTCAAACTTTTACATACATATGTTTTAATTCAAAGTATTTCAATCTTATAGTTGGAATAAGTGAGGGACAAAGGTTATAGACTTACCCAAAATGAGCTGTGAATCTGTAGCAGAGCAACAAACATAGAAAGAGCCCTGTGTTGGTTCTGTATCTTACCCAGTAGATACTGCTGCCTTTAAGTGCTTTTTAATTTGAGCTGAAAAACTTTCTCCCTCCTTCGATAACAGCACAATTTAAAATAGTTAGTGATGTGCATTGCCTCTGGTGTTAGTAATAGAAACAGCTTTTGTATAGGAGAGACAGAACCCTGAATTCAGGCTTGTTGGGACATACTAAAGTGTGTATGTTTGTACTTACAAGTATGCTGTATATGCTGTTCGTGATGTGGGGTTTCAAACAGACTCTGTTATCTACCTTAAAACATGTATGGCCAGTTCTAAATTAAGAATATTTTTACAAATCATAACCTAAATGAATTCCTTCTCCCTGAATTTTGACCAAAAGAATTTCCCCAGTCTTTTAAAGCCAGGATAACATTAGTTGTAAAATGAGAGAGGCTAAAATACAATGAAAAGTGCTAGTAGTAGCAGTGGTGCTGCTCACAACTGTAGAATCACTAGTAAATCAGACTGAGAGCCTTTAAAATAAATCTATGAAATATCTACACAGCAGATAGCAGTGTGGTCCAGAGTTAGCTTAGTTAGGTACAATAAGCATTCTGGCCACAGCATTGCAGAGATGAGTGCAGACTAATTTATTCTGCAGGCTCCTGTGGCTCAGCTCAAGCTAGCCTAGGTATCTGTACTCTGCAGTGCAGTCAGTACCCTTGAAAATGTGCCACAAAGTTTGGAAGTCTTTTGGGATTTTAAGGTCTGTTAAATGGGAAATTAAATTTTCACTTGGAGAAGGGTTTTAATTACAAGAGATGGCATTTGCATTCATGGTTTAGGATTGCTGTCTGATAACAATCTTTCAAAGCTAGTTCCCATCTTGGCATCTTCAATAGGCTTTTTTGCTAGCTGCTTTGGTGCTTAAATTGCATCTTACCTGTTAAGGTTTCAAGAAGACCAATTTTTGCTTTACATCTGACCAAATAAGTACTTCAAAATACTCCAAAATTGTTACCGAGATTTAAGTTGGACCTTTCTGCCATTACTAGGAGACCTTTGTTACATTAGCTATTGGATCCTACTGGAAAAAAATGTATACAGTCTTGGCACTGGTCTTGTTCTGAAATATAGTTAAAATAATGAAACTCGTGAAATTCTTTGAATCAGGTATTACTGAAGGACTTGCATTCTGTACTTGAGTTCTGAGTGTAGATGATTCCTTGAGCAAAGACCATTCTCTCTACTACTATAAGTTGAACAGGTTGCCTTTCAACAGCTCTCAGCATAAAAAAGGGCTCTTCACTTGGGATGTTCTGAAATCCTTCATTGCCCACCCCTTGCTGGGATACTGTACCCCAAGTTGCATTTTTGTGAATGGTAGAATGTATCCGAGGGCTGAGCGGAGCCAAACTGCTGGCTTTGAGGTTAATAGGACTTTTAGCACTGACTTCATTAGAAACAGTTTAGACCAATGCTGAATGGGACCAATGCCCCATCCACGTTGCTAAATATGTGTTGTTTTTTCTTCTAATCTTGATGCTCTATCCATGCACTGTCACTAACTTTTTAGTCTCCATGTTGGCATAGCTATTATTGAGCAGAGAAATTAAATTTTAATAAAATTTTTGCTGCTATCCTTTTATTGATCTTCCATTTGCTAGGAATGGAAATATTAATCTCAGTTTCTTTGTGTAGGAAGCATATTACTACTTAGCGTGTATCATTAGTTGTCAGGTTAGTAAATTCAGCCTCTGTAGAATTAATTTAACAGGGTTTTTTTTGCACCATGGGATCTAGTCACATTAGTCTAATTCTTTTATTGTCAAATTTAAGGCTTGTCAGAAATGGTGTTACAGAAAGAGGATTTGAATGTGATAAGGGCTCCCAAATATAGAAGGCACTCTTAACTGCAGCTGCACAAGTCTTCATGATGCTTATGATTAATGGAGGGGAAGTGCTCTGTTAGGAGGTCTCAGATGTGCTGACTTCATTTTTGGCTTTCACTGCCTTCTGGCAGAGTTCAGTAAAACCTGGGTTTTTTCTACATAGGGAAGTTAATTCAGATTAAAATGGAATATATATTTAAAAAGGAATAGCAAGTTCTGATTAGTGCCCTACTTTCCAAAATAGATTAAGATAATTGGAATAAGGCACTCTGAATCTGGAATAAGAACATTCACACAGGGAGTTATTTGGAAGAGTTGGGCTAATGCTATAGCCATGATGGTCCAGGAAATATTCAAGAGGTAACAATGCAGTTGGTCCACTAAAAGAGACATCCTTGTCTCTCTCTTTTTTTGGAAAAAGTATTCTGGGGTACTTACTATATAGACTACTCTTGAATATATACCTACCCCTACAGAATCAGGATTTTCTAAGTAAGAGCTAATTTATAATGGGTTTAAAAGACTATGTACTTTCTAAAGGATGAAGTTGATTTTTTTCTTCATTTCACTGTAGTGCTTTCCCATGAACTTGTTAAGGGGAGAGTTTTATATAGAATGTTTTCCAGTTTCTGCGAAAATTAACTTTGCATTCAAAGGAAATGCCCTGCAATGCTGACTGTATGAGACTGGCCTTTTTCCCACTACCAGCAACTGTTGTTCAGGTATATGTTACACAGGAGGCCATCCTAGATAATCATACAGTCCCCGCTAATCTTAAAATGTATGAAACTATGAACGAACATTTCTCTTTAATGTATGCATAAACAAGCTAATAGTAGGTGTATTTGGAAAGCTGCAGATTTTGGTTTATATCAGTGTAGGCCAGCCTGTTAGGCATGCATGCCACAAATTAACCTTGCACTTTGCCTGAGTGTCACTGATCCCCTTCCCCTGCCCCATCTGCTTCTCTGCCTTCTGCTCCCTGCCTCCTCTGCTGCTCTGCTTTCTGCACTATCTGTCTCTGCCCTGTCTTTCCACTCCCCAGTCTGCCATGTGCCACACATGGAAACTGCCCATGCCACCTGTAATATGTGTCCTGCAAGTTGGCCACCTCTGGTTTATGTAACGATACCTTCTCTTTATGTGTTAAGGTTTTTTATCTCTACTAAAAATGAAAATAACCTAATCATTTTTGCCCCTTAGGTAATGATTTGGGCCCATCTTCGACTAAGACTGCAAACAAGTTTGAGGGGATGTCTCAGCAGTCAAGGTAAGATTTTTAACTGTTTGTGTTTGTTAACGATGGGCTTGAAAATCCATCCACGTGTCGCTGACATGTGAATCATGAATCATCATTTACCAAAACAGAACCTGACTAGCCCTTGTCTATACATTTTCTAAACAGATTTCCTACAATCATGAAATGCTGTATGGTAGAGATGAAACAGTAGCAGCAAATACTGCTCTTGCATCAAAATGGAACACAGGAATGTTGTTGCACTAGGCTCTGATCCAGGCAACCGGGAACTGTACACTCGCATCTTCTGACATTTAAACTACTGCATATTTGATCACTTTTACTAAGCAATGCTTCATGCCCCTACCATAGAGTATCAAAAGGTTACAGATCACTCATTTGAGGTGGAGCCTATTTCTGTAACACAGCCGACTTGAGTCACATCCATTTTGCCTGCATTGTTTCTCAGCCTGCCAGGGATAAGTGTGCGTGGATATGCTGTCTTCAAGGCTGACTGTTCCTGCCAGTTTAGTATCTTCCCCCTTCACCTTCTGTAACAGAAGGGATAGTAGACTACTGTCACCGCGAGCCAGTGTAGTTACTGTGTTAGCTGAAGGGTTAGACGTGCTGTGGCTCTGAAAGGCCGTTTCAAATGCTGACTTCTGCTTTATGGTGGGTGGGCCGGTGTTTGTTGCAAATGTGTGGATATATAACAACACATTTGATGTTTCTTTAAGACAGACCCAGGAACTGACATAATTAACTATAAAGCATTATTAACATTGCAAATTCCAGTGCTTTAAGGCAAAGAAAATTTTGCAACAGAAAATTGACTGAATCCTGCTTAGATATCCTGACAGGATTGCCACTCAGCTGCCCACATCCTCATTGATTTGATATATTTTTAAATGATTTTTTTTCTCCAGGGTTTTTTGTTTGTCAGTATTGTGTAAAGGAGCTAAAACCCTGAAGTGAAAATCCTATTAGAATGATAACTTCAGAAAAGCAGAATAACAGATCAGTAATTTTCCTTTCTTGGCAGGGTTTGGTTGGTCCTGGGCCAAATGGTAGTTTGGTAGGAATAAACAGAGTTAATGAGCCAAATGCTTTTACAAGTTCAGTAGTCTGAACAAACAGGGTCAACTATTGTGCTTGTGTCTGGAGTGGAGCGTTTCCAATTTTTAACAGTATCTGCTCACAGACATGCAGTAGCTAAATTCCCTAATCTGTTAATATATTCAGTGGTGCCTTTGCTATTAAAAATGGAAGAGACTTACTCTACTTTTGCAGAATGTTCCATAAAATGAGCATTCACCCTTTTACAGAACCATGACAGTCCATCAGATATACCCTCACCATTGTCTTATAGTGTATATTTTGGGAAGTTTCACACCACATGTTGAGATTATCTTTTACAACATGTTTTTATCCTTGGATTATGCTCTTACAGCACATTTTTATCCTTGAATTATGCCTCTGAATAAGCAATGTTTACAGCATCGGTATACATTTTAGCCCTAAGAGGACTTAAAACTTAATAGTGATGTTGTAGTCATGATAGTCCAAAAATTTTGCAAGAGGCAAGGGTTTCTTAGGATGCTATCTTTTATTAGACCAGTAGTATGGTTGGAATAGACAAGCTTTCAAATGCAGCACGTTCTTCATCAGGTCATTAAAATTTGAAGAAACAATGTTTCTGCTCATCTTTCTTTTGTGACCTGTGACATATTATGAATGCATAGTACTACTTTTTGGTATGTACTGTTTTATTCACATTTACCCATTTAAAACAGGTACATTCTGGAAATTTGTCTTTTTTTATTTAGGCTGGATCAGTACTTCTACGTGCATGATATTGGTCACTTAGGGTTGGGAAAAGTTGTGGTCCCTGACCAAGGTAGCTACCTGCCAGAAATGCTGGTTTAGACACAATTGTATCAACAAAACTCTGCTTTTACTAGAATAGTCGACTTCATTTGGCATGGAAGTCATTGCTGTACCATTCCAAAGTGTAGTTTTGCCCGTGGAGTTACCAGTATTAAACACTACAAACGTGATTCTGGTAAATCAGAGTAAATATGACCTGAATAAAGTTTGGGGTAATTCTGCAGTTATATAAAAGAGTAGCGTACTGATACTTACTATGCTTTTGGAAAGGAGAAAAGTATAGTTATTGTTAAAACTACAGTGTTTAAAGGATGTAGCTGTGTTGGTCTAAAGGACATAGGCAGACAAGGTTCTTTGGGTCACTTCAGTGCAAGACTGGTTATGATGAAGAGCATGTCCCTGTTCCAGGGGGAGCGTAGTGTGTATTGGTTAAGCATGAAGTCTTACTGTAACTTACTTACCGGATTTTTCTGAACAGTAGATTGGTATAATTAGCAACATGCCATCACTTTAAGTTCTGACAGTTCATATCTCTTGATTAGCACTGGAACTGCAAAGACTGCACTTGGACCAAGAGTTCTTCCTAAACTACCTCAGAAAGGTAAGAGGTTATTTTTAGTTACTTATTTTTAAGCGTTCGCATAATTGTTGACATCCAAAAGACTGGAAAAGTGAATCAGCCCATTGCTTCAGCCCCTTGAACTAACAGCAGCACATAGGACTAACGTTTTGTATACACCAGGTTCTGCAGTGGGATGGCATACCAGGGAGTAATGTGACTCGCATCGCATTAGCTGTCTTTTACTCCCCAGCCCAAACGATCAGGTACCCATTTGGGTGGACTAGTTGAGGGCCTTTTAACATAACCATGGAGCAAAGTTCAGACTTATGCCTCAGGATCCACAGAGAGATTCCTGACCCTCTATACCGGTGCAACCTGGAATCTGAGGTATTTTCTTAGTCCAAGTCCTGGGGGTAGCGGGGAAACAGTACAGACATGACCTAAATAACTTTGGCATTCACCTTTGAACTGAACTGATTACGTTCCCTGACTTTATCAACACTAAAAAAGATCACCCAGTAATAAAATCGGTGGTGTATGCTGCCTACGGAGGAAAGCGTCTCCAGCGTGTGTGCTTTTGAATTACAAGACTTGTTTGCTATTAACATCTTGAATGACTCCAAATAATGATGATGGTTATTAAATTAATCTAGCCTTTTTTAAAGGGTTGGGAGTAGGTGGAAGGAATCTGTAGCAGTACATGAATCAAGAGATTTGGGACATGGGAGAAAAATTGTTAAAAGGAGAGGAGAGTGTGGCATCCAAACTCAAGATGGAAAGATGGTGGTAGCTGCTTCTCCCTTGCTCTCTTTCCTCCTTCATTTGTCCCCAGAAGAAAATAAAAGCAAAAACATAAGATAGAAGAAAAGGAGTCAAAGATAATTAAATGCACATTTAAATCTGTTAGTAGCAGCAGTTGACATCTTAACTAATGGTCAGGGGATAAAATGTTTCAGTTGTGTCTAAGGGTGCACGTGCACCATCAGCAGACTGCACTAGACACACCTGCAGTGGAACACGGCATTCCTCCTCTGTGCAGGCTGCTACCCTGGAGAAGTGCAGTGTTGCCGCTGCAGCATTTCTGTGGCTATAGGCTCCTGCACAGATAACGGTTACAGCGTCAGAGCTTGCTGCATGCTCTCAAGCACCCAGCATTCCCAGCCTAAGGCCGCATTGCCACCTCTTCCAGAAGTTTCAAACAGGGGTGTTTTTCCCCAACCACTGATATGTGGAGCATTGAAATGCCTATATTAGTCATAGAAAACCCAGTGTACCCTATCCTGTCCTGCCCCATGAAGCCATACATAGGTCAGCTTCAAGGAGAGAGGTTTAAGAGACTAGACCATGCAGGATGGCAGGTGGGTGCATCTTTGAGCATTGAAGGGCACTGGGGATGTCTCGTGACAAGGCTCCACCTCAGCAAGGCAACTTCTCTCTGGTTGTTGTTACCTTTTGCGCTCTGAGCAGCATGCATAAGGCTGGAGGGAAACTTTGTGCCTAGGTTAGCAAGGGAGTGGTGCAATGCGTGTCAACTGATTGATGGGTTTTTTTGAGCAGTCAGACATAAATGCTAAAAGCAAAGCACACTGGTGCATTCAGACCCTAGCAGAACAATTCAATGACACATCTGAGCTCAGGCCTCCAGCCTCAAGGGTAAGTGTGGGTTTTGTGAACAGGGGAGAGCACGCCAATGCACATACATAACTGTCTGTTACTTTGCCGGTCAAAACTGGGCCTGGAATCCATTTTGGATTTTATATAGCATCAAACAGAGGTAACGTGGTTTAAAATTTGAGAGAGTAAATGGACATAATAAGTAACTCTCATGCAGCCAACATAACAAGTGCAAACAATCCTGAAATAGTTAAAATGGGGCCTGCAGAATCCAGAAGAAAGAAAAGTTCAAGATGTTTCTGGACAAAGTGCCAACAGGCTCGTGTCATTAAGCTGTCTCTGGTACTAAGTGGTAGGCCTGTACCTATATGTGGAGAAGTTTGCTAGGGACTTCAGCTAGGGCTGTGGCAACAACAACAAAAAGCCTTTGGAGGCTATTTCTGGGGGGTCTTTGATTAAATTATTTTTTAATGTCTTTATTCCAAGCCAAATTGGCCAAATCAATTCCAAATCCGTGAGTCAGTCCAGAACCATAAGTGGCCCTACTACCGGCAAACATCCTCCACCCCCATCTGGGGCTTCAGATGTTTCCAAATCCTTTGGTGGGCCTGCAAGTAGGATGCTCAAGCCTGGAGGCTTGGGGTTCAGATTCCCCCAAGTTTTGCTTGCCCTTAGCTATAAGGCCCTCAGAGCAAGCTAGGGAGACTGCCATTTCCATAAAGCGGCCTTACAGCCGCTACACCTCGGCAGGTACTGAACCGTACAGGCAGCCACTCTCAATTGCTCAGGGGAACTCTTCCAGTCCTGTGTTCCTGTTTTTCTGGTTGGCTTTCCTAGCAAAGGGTAGCCAACACACAGCAAGAGCAAATGCTACGTTACCAAAAAGTGCCCAGGCCCCTACACTGCTTGACTGTTTTCAGCAGGGGTTCCTGCTGAAGCACCCAGCGAGTGGTATGGAAAGGGGGTGCCCTACCATGAGGGGAGAAATAAGGCTGCAGGCAGAACCGTAGAGAGACGATGGAGCAGTTCTCCTGGAGCACTTCTTGGAAGCTTTCCTGAGCATCAAAGGGCTGTTTCTGTCCAAGGCAACCAAGGATTCTTGGGCCAAAGCAGCAGCATAGCCAAGATGAGGCAGATGCCCCAGGGATTGGGACGTAGTTGCTGTCTCCTCAGCTGCATGTCCCACCCTACGTCTAACTCAGAGATGCTCCTTCAGGACAGGCCTTGTCCTAGGAGCGTTCCAGACCACGGCGCATTCTGCAGGACCCCCTGGTGACATGCCTTTGGCTGGGCTTGGCACTGGTTCTTGTTCCTCTTGCAGCCTTTTGCTTGTACATTATTTGCAGGCTCTGCCTTCTGACAGCTGCCATATAGTGGTAGGGGCTTAACGTATGTCTTTCATGAAATGTGTTCCTCAACTAGCATAAATCTACATCCTTGTGCCTCAAAGTCACTTTGGGTTAGACGTGCGCAAGCTTGTTGACTATGCCTTGGTTGGTAAACATTTTGGGGTGAGGCCTGCCCTTGTTCTGTGTTTCTACAGTGTGGGGGGGGGAAGGGACCATGTTCCACGACTAGGCCTCCTAGGCACTAGGACAAGATACAAGTGAGCGTTTGGTAAACCACAAAGGCTGGAGTGCATAAGAATGACATCCTAGCAGTAGCATACAGTATGATACAAATCATGGCGTGCCACTGGACTGAGGAGCCCTTCCTGCACTCGCAGTTTGTAGGAACAACATTTGCAGACGTGAGGCCAGCTGAAGATTGAGAGGGTGTTTGGTCCATGGATTCTGTGATGAACTGTCCCAGAATGAAAGTGAAAGATGGTGAAAACAAAAATGGCTGTAACATTGTGTGTGCAACTGTGCAAGTGGATACTAAACGTTGTTGAGTTTGAAAACCAGCAAGGGAAGCTGGAACCTACTTTGGTTCTGCAACGTGAGAAAAATGCATAAATGATAAAAGGGAAATAAAAATGTTAAATCCATTCTGTCAGCAGGTATTTGGGTTTAATTGTTACAGTATGACAATATCCCTTCAAAACATCATGGAGATGGTACACATTAAAGTGAAAGACATCAGCTTTCACTCATTCTAATATTAATTTAGAGTTTGCTATAATCACAGGCTAGTTAATTTGGGGCAATATGCAAAAGTGTGAAAGCAGAGCCAATAGTTGTTCCAGCTTTTGAGGGACTGATGACCCAACACCAAAACTGGTATCCTAAACTATAGCATCATTTCAGAGGGATGATAATTTATAGTCTACTCTTGTTCTTAGGAATACGCTCAGGAGTGAAAAAATGCTGTGCATTTACCCCTGAGTACGTGGTTATCTGAACTTAATGTAAACAGTGCTCATGAAGTAACACCATGTTGCCAGTTCTGCTGTGGTAGCAGCCCCCAAATTGACAGCTGCTGTCATCTTCAAGGCCTCTAATACTCCTTCTTGTGGCTGCTATTGGATGCCTTGAAAACAAGAGTGGGTAGCAAAAACGAGGGTAGATAGCAGCCCTGAAAGTGACTTGCTCTTATCATGTTCTGGGTTCTTAATAGCAGCCCATTGACAGCTGCCTCCTTCACCTTTTCTGTACAGCTAATCAGGGTACAGCTAATTTACAAAGTAGACAGCAAGACTGAAAGACGTATATTGTATTCAGATAGCTTAGGCACTTAACTAATGTTTGCTATTAATTCACTATGTTCATTATATTTGTTATTAACTAAAAAATAGGGACTGGCATTGTGCTATGCAATTAAGCAAATTATGCACTTATCCAGGTATGTATTTAAGTTCAGTACAATGTATTTAGTATCAGAATTGCTGTGAAAATTTTTTGCTGGGTGTGACTTTCAACCTCGAATTAATATGTTTGTATATGTGCTACATTGTGTGCCCAGAAGTTGGGGTCATGCGCACACATATGGCTAGATGTTTTTTCCGTGTGTTGGAAACCGTTGTGGAAATCATGCATGGTTTTCATCTTCAATTTAGATTAGTCGCATACAATGGCATTAAAGTGTTCTTCTAGTAGATTATATTGTGATAGCATGTGTAGTAGGTTTACATTCTTGGAGTTATTCCCTATAGCACTGCTTGACCTAAAAGCAAATAGTGAACACTGAACAGTTCTTTCTTTATCTTAGTCAAAACATGATGTTTTCATCAACAACTTATTTTTTCTCTATAAGCATCAGATTCTGGACAGATGTGCTTAAAAAAACATAGTTCACTGTAGTCATGGAAGTAAAGCAGAACTGAAAACTGAGAGATGAAAGAAAAGTGACACTAAAAAAGTTAATTGAACATCACCAAAAAAGTTTACTAAGTCTATTTGTTTGTTTGGAGAGAATTTATTTCAAAGATGTGTAAATTACATCTTAACCAAGACAACTGCTAGGTCTTGAGCTTTCTTTAGTTGTGCTTAATTACAGATATCTGTTCTTGAGTTTGGAGAGAGAATTTCAGTTACAGCAGCCTGTATTTTGATTGCCTGAAAAAGAGAATTTCTTCCTTCTATAGAGAAGCATCTTTTACGTTTAAGGCCCCTTTCTTTAAAGTAATATGAGAAAAGGAGATTGTGAAATGCATTTGAAAATGTTCTGGGTTTTTTTTTCTCTTTCAGTGGCACTAAGAAAAATAGAAACCAGTCATCATCTTTCAATAGATAAACCGAGTCCTCATGCAGAAATCTTCCTGAAGTCTTCACAGTCTATTGATCTGCCACAGAAACCACAACCTGGAGACTTGGCCCCAAAGTCTCAACCTGTGGAACAAACCCAGAAACCTCAAATTGGAGATTTACCCCCCAAACCAGGAGAGCTCCCCCCAAAACCTCAACTAGGAGACTTGCCACCAAAACCACAACTTGGAGACTTACCTCCAAAGCCACAAATGAAGGACCTTCCTCCCAAACCTCAGCTAGGAGAGGCGTTGGCTAAAACTCAAGCCAGAGAAGCATCTCCAAAGCCTCCACCCTCTGAGACCAATCAGAAATCTCACTCCTTGGATCTTTCTCCAAATGCACAGTCTAGAGACGCCGTCCAAAAACAACCATCTGAAGATGCTAATGACATAGCGCACAGCCTCCCAGAGACCCCCGTGCCGCTCCCCAGGAAAATAAACATGGTGGGTAGTTATACGATGTCACTTTGTTTGTAAGCCTTATGGCAAGCTTTGAAGTGGCCTTAGGGCTAAATTTGCAAGAAAGGTGTACTGACATTCAGTGCACAATACAGGTGACACTGCGCTCCAGTGAAGGTGCAGGTGGACTTGTGTGCTCTTGAATGGTTTCAACAGGTAATGAAGGTGATGACAAAGGTTCCTACATGCCAAAATGAGGATAAGGAACGCAAAAGGCCAGGCCCAGGAGCATGGCAGTATATCTGAATTCACCACTTCGTTTTGGCATTGTGAAGGGAACAAATTCTGTTTCTGAATTAAGGGAGTTTTCTGTGCTTAGAGCAGGGGTGCTCAGCCGCTAGCCTTTGGGTCAGATCAAGCCCTCAGTGCTACTTCTAGCCCATCTATTTACCTGAAAAATAGTGGGGCAAACTCACCTTTATAAGCTCCTTTTCCCACTCCATGAAGAAAGGCAAATACTGCATTAGCCTTTTGAAGTATTTTCATATCTTTTAAAATACAGATAATCACCTGGGCCATTTGAAATGTTCTGAGAATGAACCACTGAACCTTCTACTTGCATTTATTTTTACATCAGCTATGTTGGACTGTCCCTGTCTGAAAGCTGGCATTCACAAATTGTAGTAGGGGGCACACGGGGTTTCCATACCCAGCTCCTCTTTCTGTGTGCGCACACATGGTCATTCCCATTAGCTGGCAGTGTGGCTGTTGGGAGACATGATCCCATCTCAGACATGTCTTCCCTTGTCTCCATTTCCATGTAAGAGCAAGATCTGCAGTGACAGCCAATAATGCTAGTGTCATCTGCCCAATCCCTTTGATTCTGTTTAGCCACTGACTACACAAGCAAAAGTTCATTTGTTAACCAGTTTAGGAAATCAGGTATTTCAGAAGTGTACGGCAGCTTTGACCAAGTACGATTAATAAGGAGTTAAATGGGATTTACAGAGAGGAAAAATGGTCTCAGTGCCAGTAAAAAACTACCGTATACATTTTGGGGTAAGGGACGTGCTAACAAAAGGAGAAAATTAAATGCTTTGAAAATATTTCAGTTTCTTTACACCTCACTGTCCCAATCAACTCTGAAAATATGCCCTCTTTTAAAATCCAGCTCTTAGTACTTTGCAGAAACGCAGACCACCTCAGGCTTGAATTCACCTTTCCATCACTTCCATGAGTTAAAGGGAATAGATTACTAAAATGTCAGCAAAGCTACTAACAACAAAGTACCAACTACCTGGAGCAATGTCAGTCGCTTTCTTTCACATCCTGATGCCTTGAGATATGTATAGAAATCCAACTGTTTACAGACTCTTGCTTGAACTAGAAAAAAAAGAATACACTGTAGATGGTAGAAATTGTTTCCTTCCATTGTATTTACAGACTGAAGCTATGTACACACATTCAAATGATCTGGGAGAATTATTATTAATAGCTTTCTGCACAGATCTTTTTCCCATTGTTCCTGTCCTGTACGGTACCTTCCATCTGAGTGGTGTTTGAAATGCAATGTATAGAAGCGGACAAATTCTACCGCATACACATAACTGTCTAGATCTGAGCTAATGGGGCAGTACTTTGATACAAATTCTTAACTATGGGCAGAAATAGACCTAGAGATCATGTTTTGGTTTCAGAGTAGATTATCTCATCAGTGGCTTATGTTGTCAGTATTAAATGGTTTCTAGTCTTCTGAAACTAGATTTCATACGAGATTTCTAGCCTCTTGGGTGAAAATCTCATACAGTTTTCAGATTTCAGTTTGCATCTAGACCTGAATCAAAGAATGCAGAGTGGGCTGGGATCCAAAACTTCTAGAGACCGTTTTAAATAGTGGGATTTATATTTGCTATTTTCTTCAGCCCCTGAATCTTCTGAAAATCAGAGAACATTTTTATTTCTGGTTTGTGTTAAAAGGTCAGTGTGTGGACTGAAATGATATTAAAGTTGTCAGAATTGCTTTCTAGCCTAAGCAGAAAATACTGCTAACAATGGCTCTGATATCATTTCAGTGCAAAATAATTTAATAAAGTAGTATGTTAGATGCTGGGTTTTCTGAAATGTGTACAGTTTTAAGTACAAACGATGGCAGCCACTAAACTTGGTTAAAATCCTTGATGAAACTTCCTTACCGTCACTTTACCAGTGCAACTTGTTTATCCTTTTTGGTTTGCAGTCAGAGACAAATGCCTGATGACATAAAGTGGTTTTGGAGAATAAAACAGAGTCCAAAGCTGTTTAAATTCTGTTATCCCTTTCTCTGAGCTCCTTAACCTTAAACTTTACCTTTTTTAAGGGGAAAAACAAAGTCAGAAGAGTAAAGACCATTTATGATTGCCAAGCAGATAATGATGATGAACTTACCTTTGTTGAAGGAGAAGTAATTATTGTAACTGGTGAAGAGGACCAAGAGTGGTGGGTGAGTATCTGTCCTTTTATGAAGATGCTGAGGAACTGATGCTTTTCTGGTTGTCATGTCAGCTGAGCAGCAGCTAACTTGTTCATACTTATACACCTTGTTTGACTTATTTAAAGGTCCTGAACATCAGTCCCATCTAGTTTCTTAAAACAGATATATATAGTATTTAAATGATCCCCCCCTGTTCCAGATGAAGTTAGCCTCAAACCTTACAATTGGCTTTACACAGTTGCTTAATTGGGTGAGCTTCCCAAGAGACCAGACACTGCCTGGATACTTGTGCTTTTCTGTATTAATTTAACCTTTCTGCAGGTCTAGGAGAAAGTAGACAATGACACCATGTCAAGAATGGCACAGGACTTGCATAACATACTTGACTCTTCTGTCAAAAGCCTCAAGTAGTAGTAATGACTTAGACTTGTATCCAGGGTTTAAACTGAAGGAGAATATGGGGAGGGGAATTTCTGGGTTCCAGTGGTGGGGTTCTGCCTCTCCCCTAAAAGCTGCTAAAAACACCCTGGCCAGGGGATGGCTCTTGCTTGCTCAGAAAGACGCATCTGACATGTAGTACTTTGTCTTTGGAATATACCAGCTTTCCATCAAATTTGGAGGTGTCAGATCTGCTTTTATGACTATTGGCAATGGCAGCCTGTGGTTCCAGTCTTCCAGAAATGTTGAATGCGCTTGTTAGAGCGGTTGGGAATCCACCCGATTATCATCATTAATCCCATGCACTGCTGGTTTTCCTGCATAAATGATATGCTGCTTATCAGCAGTTTCCCTACCCAACAGTTGTTATTCCTGTTTCACTTCTGGTCTCCCTTGTGGATCAACCTCTTCCTTCTCCACAGCCTCTCTGGACCTGATCCAGTCTTCAGTCCTCTGCTTCGAACCTCACACCCAGTCAGAGGCCCCAGTCCTCCATTCACTCTCTGCTGGCTTCCTCCCAAGCCCTAATGAATCCTGCCTCTCTCTTCCTCACAGCTGCAGCTTGGGGAAATGAGACAGGTTTTATTAATAAAAATGCGATTCCAACTTCTGTGCTGTCTTGACAGCTGTTAGTCCAGCTGTCCACCTGCAGTGCTGCCCAGGCTGAGTGGGTTCTGTGCCACACACAAGGTTTATTTTCATCAATTGACAGGAAGCCCAGAGAGTAGTAGGATTCAGACCCAGGACACAATATCAGAAAGGGGAATGCCTTGGCCAAATTGGGGTGGGGGAGGAATGGCAACAGAGGGAGTAGGCAAAGGTCCGTGCTTCTACAGGTAACTGCTCTGTTATATTTAGCTGGTCTCCTAATAATACAAGCACAATTAAATGCATTTGGCATAAAGAACAGTACAACAGCTGCAGAATATTAAAAAGTTGCTTGGATGTCAGTTTTCTCTAGATCTTGAAAAGAGAATTTGGTGATTTCCTTGCTAAGTCAGAGATCCTAATGAACTTGTAATGCACAGTTATAGTGAAGTCGATGGAGTTGCCTCATGCATTTGTACTGGCACTGAATTCTGGCGATGCAAGTAGAGGAGTTATCTCATGTGCATGTGAATAGTAACAATTCCATTGCCATCAAATGGCCAGAGGACCTTGCATGTTATCAGTTTATCACTGATGACAATAGTCCTTATCGATATGTTTGCAGAGAATTCATCACTTCTGTATCTTTGACTCCAAGCAGAACTATAGGTCTAATGACCCCTCTGCTGTAACTTTTTAATATATTCAACATGTCCTGTTTCAGTATCTGAGAAAATGTTTCTTTTTTTTCTCCTTAAATTCACAAATCTTCTTACTTGTTTAGAATAAGGAAACCTGTGTTTCATATGCTTTACTTAAAGGCAAGTGTTGATACAAGGAAATTTGGAGAGAATGGCTTGCAGTTAATTGTTTTATTTGGCAAAGGATTTTGTTACAACAGTGCTCAAAGACCACAGTTGGAATCAGGACCCTCTTGTTACAGATACAGGATGGTTTCAACCTCTGATGCTGTCCACAGATGTCAGGTGCAAAAGGCAGATCACTTTTGGAGTCTGAGGCCCTGTGAAGATTCACTGAGGTCTACCTGTTATCTAACCCCTTAGTCGACCTGCCTTAAAACCAGCCAAGTCAATCCACCAGCTCCACAAAACAGGAATAAATGCTAGAATCAGTAACCGTCTCAGATCGGTGGAGTCTGTGAATGAAGCAGTGTCTGGTCAAGGCTGTATGCCCCCAAATCGCTGGGTGGAAGTGAGAATGCTGCTGGCAGCGCTTGCTAAGTCTGGTTTGTAAATGAAGCTGGGATCTCCTTAAGAAGCCTCTCTTTGAAATGTTGCGGAGAGCTCCAAACCAAGAGGTGCTTCTTGGACAGAAAGAGAGCTGGTGGGCCATATCCTACAGTCTTTGCTGTTGTAGCCTCAGCTGTTTGCCTTCTAGTTTCCACACCCCCCCCCCCCCCCCCCCAATTATAGCAACCTATGGAGCAGAAAGGGTTATGCTATTCTGAAAACAGTGGACCAAGATTTATACCTGCGAGGCAGAAAAGGACTGTAGTGAAACACCTGCTGTTCTAATGCAGTCAGAGCTGTAGTTTGTGAAATGCCCACACACCAGGTAACTTACTTGAAAATGTTTGGATCCCCCTTCCACGCATCTATTTTTTCTGTAGGAACTGATGACTGCAACCTTGTGGTCCACTTGTTCGCGGGACTTGTTGGCTCTATCCTTCTTAAGCAGGAGGGCTTAGACCTGGCTTTGGGGCTCTGATTCTTTCAGGGAGAGGGTAGATGAGCCCTCTATCCCTCGTTTCTCTTCTTTGCCTGATGTAAGGAGTGCTCTGTAAGGTTTTCTTCTGCCCATCATATAGAGCAAACTAGTCCATGTCATTTTCCACTTTTAGCTAATATCTTTGTGGAGTGAGTTGGTCAGCAATGATTCAGATGATTGATACCCCAGGTATAGTCTGATACCTGTAGCTAAAGGTGCACTTTTCCTCCTCCATGTTCCTGAAATTCTTGCAATTCAATGAGATACAAGACTTTTGCCAGCCTCCCATTCCAACGACAGTCCTTTAATTCTGTGTCATTCTACCTGCATTCATTTGTGCCTATGTTTATCAGTTAAGCTGTTTGGATGGCTTATTACTGATCTTTATATAAAGCCAAATGTTAGCTGACCTGGGTCAGTTGGTGGAGGGTTTACACGGCATGGGGCGAAACATGCAGAACCCTAGCTCACTTGCGCTGACACACAGAAAGAAGTGCGTGGTGGTTGTATGGGATAAATGGGAAGTCCTTAAATCATGTTCGTCTCCTTTGTTGCAGATTGGCCACATCGAAGGACAGCCGGAGAGGAAAGGAGTCTTCCCTGTGTCCTTTGTGCACATTCTGTCAGACTAATAAACATACAAAACTTGAGCATTGCACATCCTTCATGCAAGACGGGCTTTTTAGCAAAAGCGAACAGCTGCTGCCTCCCTGTAATCCTGTGCACAATTGTATATATAGCTGCTGTTACAAAATAAGAATTCATTTAAGGTCCACCTCATGAGGTGAATTATATCCGCATTGTAAATATACTGTGTTATTCTGCCTTTGCCAGTATTATGGTAGCCTTGGAACCTGGCACGCCTTATTGGGTTTGTTGAAGCCATCCTTGGCATCTAGCACTTATATCTCTGTCCATGCTGTTAAAATTGTGTACGAACTGCCAGCTTTCCAAATATAGGTGGTTTCAATCACCCATGTAACTGTATAGAAATGACTGTTCCTAACAAACTCCGTACTTTCAATGATATGATTAGAAAGTTAGATTCTGTTTTCAAAGTGAATGGTTTGGGCCCCTTTAAAGACCAGTCTACAGTTTTTAAGTGTACACCATTTACAGCTATGAAACCCACTTTGGTATTTATTAAATGAAGTGTTCAGTTAAGTGTTATTATAAAAACAGCAACAGAAATATTCACTGACTTTACAGACAGCAGTAGCATTTCTGGGTGCGCATCCAGCATTTCATGTTTCTGTTCTGTGGACTCCTCCGCACTGAGTGCAGTTTCCCTGTGATATTACCTCACTGTAAGAAGGTTACAAATTACTTCCCTCTGAGAACTTTTTTATTAAACATTAGTCAGACTGTCCTGCATTAGAAAGATGTACTATTTGGTAAACCTTCTTCCATTTAACTTCTAGAAAATATTACTCTTGGCATTATGCATGCATTTAGAAGCTTACTTAAAACCTGTCTTTGTACATGAATAGTACTGTAGTCACATAGCTAAGTTTGAACAAGAGAGCATTTCAATTTTCTCACTGTTCACATTGAAATGTGAGCCTGCAACAGTATTAGTTTATAGCTAATTGGCTGTCTGAACATTGTCATTTAAAAATGGCTTCAACATCGTTGAAGGTTATAATTAGCTAATGTAAAACTTTGTAAGTGGTGTGTTATTTGGCAAACTCAGTGTTGTAGATAATTTTTTTCAAAAAAATCAGAGTGAAAATTGCCCTTTTTCTGCTATTGATGATGGAAACCCAAATCACCAATATCAAGTTGTTTTAATAGTCTTCATTAAACCAAAATTGTGGTCTGTAGTTTTACCTCCAGGCATCAGCCAGCAAACACATTATTATAAGGTTAAATTTCTAATAGTCTTTCAAGTGCTGCATTTGACCCCTGGTAGCTTCAGAAGTATGAAACTGCATTACCTGAAAACACATTCCTTGCACTTAATTAACTCGCATTTTTTTCTCTATTCAAAGCATCTAACGCTATTAAAATACAAATCCATTCATTTTTCTCATTTTCTACAGTATGTTACATTTTAACACTTAACACACAATTGTTTTTCTTCGTAAACCGTTTTTGTCAGGTTCCTTGCTTTTCATATGTAGGCCTGGTACATTTCTTAAGATAGATGTGACTTCAGCACAACAACAGATATAACTTGTATTTTATCGTAGATCATCTTGGCTACCCAGGAGAATTTTTCATTTCATAAAAGCACAATGCAAATTTTCTTAAAGCTTTCATTTTTAGAGCAGTTTGACAAAGCTGTAGTCAGTGAATATTTAATCTTATTGATATGGCTAATATGGAAAATTTAAATATCAGTCTAATAAAACCTGCATGATAATTGCAAAATATTGGAACTGTTATTGGAAAGCGGCTTTTAAACAATTGCTTCATCATCTATGACAAAAACAAGTTTATTCTTAAAAAAACAAGAAAAGGAAAAAAAAAACAGGGCACAGTGCAACGAAGCTTGCTGGCATTTCCCCCACAGCATTACCCACAGTATTTCAGACTCGTACTTTTTCTGGAAGGAAGTCAGGCCCAGAGTTTATTTTGCATTCCATTTTATCCATTAATACAATGTTTTAAGTTGCATTAAAGAACAAAAACTATTTACGTTTTGTGGTCAAGTGTATTTTTAAGTGATTTCAAAATGAGCTGGTAAAAGCAAAATGTATAAAGAAACTTGGACATGTAAAATGATGTTGAGTCAAATGCTATTCTTTTCTACGCTCTTTGCAGTAGTATATATGCATTTTTTTAAACTGAAATTGAGTTCCATCAGGAACAAGAGTTCTGTTTATTCTGGCTTATCGTGGGTCATAGGAAACCTGAAAAACACGTTGTATGATATTGATTGAGTTTAAGTATGGTATTATTTAAACTCAATGAGCCACTCTGCAATTTTGTACATGACATGGTATTGGAGAAAGTCTAGATCTTTATGGACAAATAGCTAATTAGTTTTTTTGCCCCAGGAGGGGGAAGTATGTTCTGCAAATGATGTCTTATTTACTGTTGAACAGCAGTTGCTATTTATTTTTTTATTACATAGTACATTGACGTGTTGTATAGAAATCAGCTCTGGTAGTGCCACTAGTTAAAATCTTGACTTCTTATTTGAATGTTAAGGTCAAACATCAGTACACTTGTCTCTTCACATGTATTTAATGTGACAGTTTGAGTACTGTATGTGTTAATTTCTACTTTTTTAATATTTAAAGTCGCTTTTAAATAAATGTATTCAGTTGATCCCAGACATCTGCACCAAGGCCCTTTTGTCAATTGGAATATCCTTGAGGAGAAAAAGACAATTTACTTCAGTGGAGTGCAAGAGACTATCTTAAGTACTTGGATATAGCACACACCTTGCCTGGTCACCATTGGCATGTATATCTGTTATGTACAGAAGCATTTCCCTGTAGTTAAGTGTTTTAATCCAACGCATGGAGTAATGAGTGCATTTTGCTGTGACACTTTCTCCAGTGGGCTTTTCTACAGGTAAAGTGGCTTTCTGTTTGGAAAGAAATGCTTGCCATGTCAGTCATCTTCCTCTCTCCAGAAGGGAGAACAGAATCTCTCAAACAGCTGTAGTGTGAAATGGTTCTTCGATGGCCATGAGTGTGATCCCTGGAGCCGAGCACCTGTCTCAGTTACTACCTAGCCTGGTGATTCTCAGCCTTTTTAGACTCCAACCGTCCCCTCATAACTTGTGAATTGAGCAGCACCCTAGTTCAAAAAAACAAGTGTATTTATTACAGTTCTTACCTCCTTGCAGAAGGGCCAGGCAGCAGGTGCCGTGCAGGGAGAGCCTGCCCTTACTTACTTAACTCCTCATGCTTCCTGTGGCACCCCAGCCCCCACGGTGAGAAATAATGATCTAGCCTTTACCAGAGAAGGTCGACGCATTTGAAGTTGTGTGCAGCCTTCCTTTAGGCTCTTGAATGCTTTCAGTGCAGATTCTTCTACTTGAAGGAGTTGGTTATTAGGGCCCTCTTTCTTTTCTGCCTTACTGGTTTTACTCTCTCGCTATTTAAAAAGACAACTTACAGAAACTTTTTAGTCTCTGTCCTTCCCTGAACACTGCCAAAGGATGACAGTTTCCCAGCCAGCGTGACTAGCAGGAAGTGGTAAGTGAACAGAGCTAGCTCATGGACCAGCAGCAGGGCTGTGGTCTCCCTGTGCTCTAAATCAGCAACTTTGTGAGCTACAGTTAGACCACTGCCACCACCACCAGCAGTCCTATGAGCCAACTGTGGTAACTCCTCATTACACTAAAGTCTGCAATATAGCCCATACCCTGAGCCATTCACCAAGAGCTGATTGCACTAGGAGTTTGGCGTTTGCATGCTGAATATATGAAGCACTAAAAATGCTTCTCTGACCAAGACTTGATCCTGCATCATTCCATTATTGCTTTTTTCTTTTCCCTCTTCTCATGTACCTGGTTTTCCCCCTCCTGTGCTGGAGCAAGACCCTCATTTTTGCATATCATTTAGAGGGTCTTAGTTTTTCCTAAATCACAGTAGAGGGGGAAACGTATTTTCCACTTCAAATTGAAGGAAGACTGCCTTGTTGCCGCAAGAAAAAGTCTGAAAAGCTGCAGTTAGTCACTCTACTTATTCACATTACTCTTTTTGCTACATAGATGGGAGACAACCACTGGAAACACATCTGAAAGCTGGAACTCTACTGCAGTACAGAGAGAACATTCAAAAATCGGTTTGCTCTAGGTCTGGAACAACGTCATCTGCCCTTTCATGTAGGAGGTGTTCAGCTGAAGGCTTATAGAAAACAAAATTAAAGCTATGCTGTCTTGTTCCTTCCCCTTTTTAGGCTTCCACTCAAGTGGCTCAGCCAAACAAAACAGGAGGAAGTTGTCTTGAGCTTGTAAAAACAGCAGGAGGGTCAGGTGCTCCTGCTCAACAGAGCACAGCAAGTGTCTTAGCTTCAGGAACCTGGCATACCCCTTCAAATAGCAGGTAGACAAGTGAATGCCTACTGGGTACTGCCTGAAGTAGCAGACAGTTGAGCTAGCTAGGACCCCAATTTCTGATATCCTATAGAGTATTTTGAGGTTCTCCAAGCCTTGAATGCTCCAATAAAAGAGATTTGTTGTACAAGGCAGGGTTCATTAAACTAGTTTATACAGGTTGGTAAAGAGTTAATTATGGACCTTAACTAGTTTGCAATTTAGCACAAGCTGTTGTTTCCAGATTATACCCTAGGATTAAGAGTAGAAACTTGCACCATTTTGTTTTGCTAGTCCCTTAAAGCTTAACTATTATTTGGTTGTGTAGAAGGTGCCTCTTATGAGCATCAAGCTGAAGCTTCCAGAGACTAAAGGAGGTGCCAATTAAGTGTGTGAGCAGTATAGGCTGCAGCTGCTGCTAGCCAGCATGAAAGCTACATTCCCCATGCTTAGTGAAAAGCAAGCTCAGTCTGTTGACAAGTATTAGTTTTACTTAATAGTTTTCCTGCCCTGGAGGCCTTAGTATCAATAAAAAGCTTAGCTAGGGATCACTTTAGGCTATTTCTATTGCTTCCTAGTCTGGTATGAAGTACTTGGCTATGGGCACTTCTACGTCCAAGGGTAGTCAGCTTTGGGTAGGAATGTTACTACCTACATTTTAAAGTGTGGCTGTGTTAAAAAAGGCAGACTACTCCCAATATCAAATAACTCAACCTTTGGCTTTCCAACCTGCATTCCTCTGAAGAGAACAGAAAAGGCAAAAAAATGCGAAGAGAGCCTATGTAAGTAGTCAGCAAATAGTGCTTCCACAAACCAGCTGCAGCCTAGGCTTTGTTACAGCTTCCTCTACAGACAAGATGTACTTCCTCATTCAAAAGGAGTCTTTTGGAAGCTCACTAGGGAACATTACATTCAGTCACTTAAGTGAAGCTGGAGGCCATGTGCAGTTATAATATATTTGTTAAGCTTGCTTTAAGAAAAGGTGCAAGTTACAACATGCGCCACAGTTGTTGCATGAAGCCGTTCTCGGGATTTTACTCAAAAGGGCTCAAGGTCTCTACAGATGGACTGAGAGGCTAGGCCCAGCCCTTTTCAAGGGTGTAGAGTAAGGCTATAGTGTCCGAGGTGACTTTCGTAACAAATGCAAATAAGTCTGATCAGATGAGACTTTTAATTGTTCAAACACTGAACAATCCCACTGCATTAAACATAAAAGATCCTCAACTTGAGGTTAAACAAAAAACCCAAACCAATCCCACAAGCCATGAGCATTTCTCTATGAAGGTAGTTTGCAAAAAAGCTTAACCTCTCACACAGCTGGCAGCACTCCACTAGATAAGCAGAGCTTTCTGCACTTGTTTTCTAGCAGAGCCTGTGGATTTCTTTTCTACCGATTTGATGACTCCAACAGCAACAGTCTGCTTCAAATCCCGAGCTGCAAAACGACCTGAAATGAGAACAAATACTAGGCTTAGCCATCTTTGACTCCGTTAGGCAAGACAGTCTGTTCCTGCAGATGCCAGGCTTCCTTTAGTCCAGAAATAGCCATTTAGTGAAGTTAGGCTGTGGATCCTACTGGGAGTGGAGAGCAGTCCCAGTAGACCCCAGTCAGGGACTAGGCACTTTGATTTACATTTTCACCAAAGTTTCTCCTTTGCCACTAGCAGCTAATAGGCAGCACTGTCATGACTCCAGATACTTACCCAAGGAAGGAAAGTCAAAAAACCTTTCCACACACATGGGCTTCCTAGGTATAAGCCTAATGAGAGCAGAGTCCCCAGATTTCAGCATAGATGGACTGTCCTCCAGCTTCTGCCCAGAGCGACGGTCAATCTTCTCATAAAGTTCAGCAAACTGGCAGGTGACATGAGCCGTGTGGCAGTCGATCACTGGGGAGTAGCCAGCCCTGATGAAGCCAGGGTGGTTCAGGATAATCACCTAGGATCCAGAAACATCCCAGAATGAGTGGAGGGCTTTTCACCTCTGCCATTTAAAGGGAGAATAGCCAAGATGTCTGGACACTTAAACTGCTTCAGTTGACAACCATCTGAAGCATCAGCTTTAAAAATCTATACATCCAGCATTTACTCTACAAATAGGATTTTAAAACACCTCTCCATCCCCTACTTTAAGCCTCCTGGAAGTACCATTTCAAGAAGACACCCTCCAGGGAGCTGCAGCTTCCTCACTGTTCATCCCAAATACCCATCTGCCCTTCACAGGAGGCCTCTAGAACAGCAAACAAACCAACCTGACTCTGCCTACAAATGCATCTCTGTACCTGGGCTATGAAGTGAGCTGCTGCTGCTGGAGGATCATTCCTGGAGTTACCAGCTACATGGCCCCGTCTAAGGTTCTTGACTGCAATGTTTTTTACGTTGAAGCCTATGTTATAGCCAGGAAAAGCCACTTCCAGTGGTTCATGGTGCATTTCAATGGATCGGACCTCTGCCGATAGGTTTGTGGGGGCAAAAGAGACAGTCATGCCTGGTTTAAGAATGCCAGTCTCTATCTTCCCCACAGGTACAGTACCAACTCCTAGGGAAAAAAAACCAAAAGCACACACATTAATGCATTTGTCAGAGCCGACTACGTGAAGCACAGGTAGTGCAGCAGGATAAACTCCCCTGGCCATGACAGGGCAGGAGAACAACTTCAGAATGCTCTCCTTCAAGGAGAAAGTTGACCCTTTAAGGGCCAGAAAGGTATCCATGGCTATGCAGCTGCAAGAAGTCCAACAGGGAATTTGATATCTTCCCAAACAAGCAGGTATGAAGTTCTAGATTGGGCAAGTAGCTTCATTGCCAACAATGAGATCCCAGGTGGTAGTCTCTAGTGTCAGTAAGAAGCACTGGTGCTATGGCAGGCACACACTGAATAAACACCACAGGGACTTCCTTACAAAGTCAGCAGGTGGAAGTCAGCTTGTGCAAAGAGGTGAGGACATGCCACTCTTACCAGGAAGGCAACACAGTTGATAACTACTATAGAGCAGGTGAAACAGCAGCAAAGTGAGAAGATGTGTCGCTGCCACAAGGCATAAGCCAAGGTTACTGGACCGGACCAGACTGCCAGGACCAGTGCCAGGTTGGTGCTATAACTTATTTCTAGAGATGTGACAGGGCTAGGAGTAAGCTGGGCTTTCTCTTCATGAAGGCCATTTGTGAGGGGCAAAAGCAAAAATTTCAGCTCTACTCAGGTTCATGCCCCTGAGCACTCCCCCCAGCAGTCCCATAAGGAAATCCCAGGACCCAGCCCCTTTCCAAGACCAACCTCCAATCTTGTAGACATCCTGCAGAGGCAGCCTCAAGGGCTTATTACTCAAACGCACAGGAGGCAGAAGAGAGTCTAGCACTTCCAAAAGAGTTTGTCCCTTCCCGTAACCTTCCTTCCGTTTGACCTGCCAGCCTTTGAACCAGCTCATCTGCAGGGGGAGAAGCGAAGTGCTAGCAAGATGCATCAGACCGACAGCTGGGATGCACGCGCAAGCTCCCAGAGCTGGGCTGCTCCCCAGCCAGGCCTGGAGCAAGCCCCAGCTCCTTTTCCCACGATCTAACCTGGACTAGACGGGTGCTCCGGACCCCTCACCCACCCTGGGCCTGCATGCAGAGGCTGGAGACCATGCGAGGCCCCCTGATGGGGACAGATGAGCTGGGCTGCAGACACCAGCCATTACCCCCACCCCAGGGGGGACACACCAAGGCTGTGCTCTGCTGGGGAGGGAAATGGGCTTCCCCCAGCACTGCTCCATGTCTGCACCCCTACATGCGGGCTGGCACAAGTGCATGGTTAGGGAAGGCGCACAGCAGAGGCTCTTGCTACAGGTGCGAGCCCTCAGCTCCCTTATTTAGGAGCTTTGCCTTTTGCAGCTGCTGCCATGGGCCCAGAGCTCGCAGCGCGCTGGCACCCCTCCTTCCCACACCCCGCGCTACCTTCTGGCTGGGCAGGGCCAGGTTGTCGCCGGCCCAGCCGGACACGGGCAGGCAGGGCACGGCGGGCAGGCTGTAGCCGATCTTGCGCAGGAAGAGGCCGACGCCCCGCACCACCTCCTCGAAGCGGCGCTGGCTGTAGGGCGGCTCCGCCAGGTCCATCTTGTTGACGCACAGCACCAGCTGCTTCACGCCCAGCGTGTAGGCCAGCAGCGCGTGCTCCCGCGTCTGCCCCTGGCGCGACACGCCCGCCTCGAACTCCCCCGGCGCCGCCGACACCACCAGCACCGCCGCGTCCGCCTGCGCACACACCGCCCTCAGCGCCGAGCCTCCCGCACCGCCCCGCACCGCCCCCAGCCCCGCACCGCCCCCAGCCCCGCACCGCACCTGTGCCGTGGCCGTGAGCATGTTCTTGAGGAAGTCGCGGTGCCCGGGCGCGTCGAGCAGGGTGAGCGCGCGGCGCCGCGTGTGCAGCCGCCCCAGCGCCAGGTCGATGGAGACGCCGCGCTCCCGCTCCGCGCGCAGCCGGTCCAGCGCCCACGCGAACTTGAACGAGCCCTTGCCCATCTGCGGGGACACGCGCGCCCGCGTCGGGGCTGCAGCATGGGGGGGGGGGGGAAGGGGCAGGGGAAGGGTGTTTCCCCGCCCGCACCTACCTGCGTGGCCTCAGCCTCGAATTTCTGGAGCTGGCGCGGGTCGAGCGCGCCGCTCAGGTAGAGCAGGTGCCCGGCCGTGGTGGACTTGCCCGAGTCCACGTGCCCGATCACGGCCACGCTCAGCTGCAGCTTCCGCGCCGCCGGCACCGCCGCCGCCTCCTCTTCCTCCATGCCCGACCCCTGCCCCCTCCTGCCGCGGCCGACCCGCCTTTATCCTCGCACCTGCCCCCGCCCCGCCCCGCCCCCCGGGGCTCCTCCTGCCCCTCTGCCCCGGGCTAGCCGTGGGGGAGGCCAGCTGCGTGGGAGGAAGGGGCGGGTCGCAGGTGCATGGCCCCACACTGCACACCAGTGCTGCAGCCCGACCCCAGCAATGGCCCACGCCAGGTCCTGTGAAATAGGGGTTGGCATTTCCACCTAGGAGGCATGTTACCCCCTCGGCACTCTCCTGTGCCAAAGAAGGGTGAGTGTGCCCACATGTTTTTAGGATCTTGGCACTCTCCCATGCCGAAGAAGAGCGAGTGTCCCTGAAAGCTTGCAAGCAAAGACGTGTTTTTGCAAATATCCCGTTGGTCTCATAAAAGATACCACCTCTGCCGCCAGTTCTGGTTGTGTGATGTCCGGCTGCTGCCCAAGCCTTTGCCCTGGTTGTCTTGCCTGTGTCCATTGCCCGGCAGCTCCTTTCTCACTCCCCCCCATGCCGCCCAGGCCCCCTCGGAGAATTCAGGCCGCGGGTGCTGGTGAACACGGGCAGGACTGTACCCGTCTTTGTGCTTGTTCAATTACAGCTGGAAAGCTTTCCAGGCCTTCCTGCAGGCCCTGCTCCTCCGGGGACAGAAGGGCAGTCCGTGTGGGCCCGGGTGTGAGTTAGGGGCTACGAGAATGGCAGCTGCCTCGGTTGTGGTCTTTCATGAGGTGCACAGGGAAAAGCCAGTATGAAATAAAGAAAGGGGAGCCCTTCCAAACCCTGTTACAACATGCACGGGAGTAGGGGATTTGTTAAACTGGGACCAGATCTTCAGGAAATGGTTCTTCCAGAGAATCTGCTGCTAGGGGTGATTTATTTATGTGGATTGCAAACCCATTGGGGCAGAGACCATGTTTTTGGTCTGTGTTTATACTGTGCTGGGGCTCTGGTCCCTAACTGGTCTTTCTAGAGCCCGGTTTGCACAATACACTGTTAATTAAAGCTATTACGTGAATGGAAAGTAACAGAGCAAGCAAAGGAAACACCCAGACCAGTTCATCTGTTCACCTTTAACGCTCATAGCCACAGGCCTGACCTGCAGGCTGCACCGTGTGGGTTTGCCACGAGCGTTAGCGCCTGCAGCTGCAGAGAGATTGTCAGGCAGACAGACACCTGCGCCTGAGCAGAGCCTGGCTGGAGGTCTGCAAGGGCACAAAGGCCAGTCCAGCTGCGAGGTACTGATATTATTAGAGCTGAGTGGTATTTTCCAATGGAAAAAAAAATATGGTGTGGGACTGATGAAGCTACTCACAAATCCAGACTTGCTGAATAGGTTTGTCTGGGGAAAAAAAAAAGAGCTGGGGGCAAGGCAGGCATGCCTTTTTTTTTGGCCAGCGCTGGTCCAGGATGTGGGATGGTCAGGCTGAATACCCTGCTCTGCCTGATGAGGGAGTTTGAAGCCACAGCATCCACCTCCCAGGAGACTGCTCTAACCCCCAGTGCTTTGAGGTGAGTCTCGGTTAGTGTCTCCTGCTGCTGCCGTTGCACTTCTACTCCCTACTCACACAAGTAGGGACCTGAACCCAGGTGTCCCATTTGCTCCAGCCACCAGGCTAGAGACCTACGCTCTTGGTTTCCCTTCTACACTTTCTTTCTTTGCCTCTTGACTATTTATGTGCTTTAGACAAAGCAGGACATCATCCACAGGATAAACTGAGAGCCGCTCAGCTCCAAATACTGCTCAGCACTCTCGTCCCTGGGCTGCCAGCTAGAACCGGCGCTGAGTCCTGCGCGAGGTCTGCCGTGTGAAATCTTTGCTGGTATAAATCATGCCCAAAAATGAAAGCTCATGTTTCAAACACTGATCAACTCAAAACACAAAAACTCTTCTATATTTTGGCAATGGCAGAAAAAATATCTGGGGCCTATTTGAAGCCATCTTTATTCTGAATGTATTGGTTTGGATGCCAGACTGAAAACCTGGCCCAGCGATTTGCAGAGGCCTAATTTTTGGAGGTGGTGCTGGTAACTACCTGGAGTTACTCTTTGTTACCACTTTTCATTCTCAAACTGTCTCTTCAATTGTGCATCACTTTGCCAAACTTAAACCACTCAGGCCTAATTTTCCAGGCTAACTTTTTCTCCCCCAATTAATTAGTTTCAGGGTGGGGGTGAGTTCATCCAACTCCAGGAACAATATTGAGGGGGGAGGGAGTGTGTGGGGGTTTTCCTACATTAAAATCATCTTATATTATTTATATAGCCCCAACTGTCAACCTGGCATTTCACAGACCTGGAGGAAGACCGCTCTGTACCTCAAAGGGTGTTCAATTTGAGGATTCCTTAGTGCTGGTATTTTTTGACTCATTTATATATAATGTTTCCTAACTATCTCTTGAATGACTTGACACTACCGCACTGTGCAGACAGCTAGTGTGTGTAACCGCACGCTCTCCTCTCTAAGCCTGGCCTCCCTCAATCGTTCTGTTCGTTTCATACAGTCCTTGGACCTTTGCTTTCAATCAGGAGCCAGCCCTACATTTAAACATGTCTGTAAAGTGACTCCCTGCGTGGAGATTCGCTAGCGCAATACCTAAAATAATCAGCTGTTCAGAGCGGGGACTCTTCTTCGCCATATGTTCATGCAGTGCCTACTACAACGGTATCCCACTGCTGATTAGCACCTTGGGGTGCTGCTACGTTAGAAATAAAAATAAATTGGAATTTAGGCACCGCACAGGAGCTGACACCCTGTTTTTGGCTGGGGGAGGAAAAGAAATGGCCGTTGGTTTGGATTTACCACCAGAAATCAGCCTTGGTCTTATTTTGATTAGAGAAATATGTCTGTGCTCCATAGCCCTGATCCTGCAGATACAGATGAGTTTCAGCACCCAGTCGTTCTGCTGAGATGAATGGGACTGCATGTACGCATCAATGCACAGTGCTGTTTGTAGAAGAGAGAAGCCGTTTGGGTGGAAGATTTTTGATTCTGTCTTGGCACACACGAGGAACTCGGCCTTCTAGGGCTCCTGGCTCCTGCTGCCAAAAGGAAGGAGAAAAGACACAGGGGCGATCAATATTTCCTTAATGGAAAAGCTTTCAAGAGGAGATCGCAAACCCTGGCAAGTCCAAAGAAAAATTAAAAATCTATATGCTGCCGTTGATAGCATCTTATCAACGAGTGGGTGTGATTACAGCCCTAATCTCTCGGTGCGCTGGCCCGTTTTAGAGTAGCGTGCCCCTTCCTTGTCAGCCGTGTTTTTCGTTCAGTAGCTCTTTTCCCTGGAGTGGTGCTCTGGCCTGACATTCGGGCAGCAACGTTCAGTCATTCCCAAAAGACTGGATGATAGCACTCACACTATAAAGCAACAGCAGAGTTGGTCCAAATTATCTCTTAGCACAGTGAGTTAAGCCAACAGGAGAACCTCCTGATTGCTGCAAACACTTGCACCTGGGTCCAATTTCATACAGGGGAGTTGTCCCACCCAGTGAAAGAGAATCACCCTTGGTTTTGATCTAGGAAGCTTTCCCTATTCTCTACTGTACTAAGCATATGCTCCCCTTAGGCATGTGTTTTAGTGGGATTTTATCTTGTTTTTCTCTTTTTGAGAACATGCATGCGTGCTTTGGGGGAATAGAGATGGACTTCAGGACCTGCAGGTGCTCTTCTGACTTGAAGGATGTGTCCACAGAGTTGCATGTGGAATTGTATGAAGGCGAGGGCAGTCGCTGTTGCAGATCCATCTCTTGTATTTGGGAGTTGAGCAGGGAATCGTTAGCCCCCGCTTGCTTGCCAGTTGTTTGTCCCTGCAGGCCTGTCGTCTCTGCCCTGACCTGGGAAGATGATTCATGTTCAATGTGCAAACTGCATTTATCTGCCCTGATAATGTTTATCACAAAGTAAAGTTGCTAAAACCACAACTGTGTGAATTGTACTCGGGGAAGTTCAATCATAGCAGATTTAACCATGGGCACATGGAACCGGTGTGGGTAGGTTTTCTTATTTATCTATCAGTTATTTTCTCTTCGGTGTAAAAGCCTTCATGTAGTGGGAATAGGGATAGACCGGTTGGCTCTCAGAGGGTATGTGAAGAGGCGTGACAGGCATTGCTCCCCTCTCAGCTTCCTGTGTGTGGTGGTTTCCATTCACTGGGTACCTTATCTAAGAGCTGGGATAGGCCTGATTTTTCAGAAGCTGCCAAGCAGCCTTTGCCTCCTGCCACTTCCTTGGTCTGATTTCCCCCGCACACTGGTGTGGAGCAGGATCGAGGCCACTAAAGGCAGTGCCTCGATATCAGCCTAACAGATGTGAGTGAGGAGGGAACCGGGCCGGGTGGTTTAGTTGAGGTTGTGCATATGCAACAGGTTTTTTAATTTAAATTTTCCGTTTTCCAAGCAGCAGTGTTGCATGGGTCTCCGCGCCCGGGGGTCAGTGCTTCCATTTGTGCCCCTCCCCTGTCTGCGGCCCATTGCTGAGTGGGGGGTGCTCCCCTGGCAGCTGATCACCGAGCCTGGAAACGCCGGTGGCAAAACTAGAAGTGCTGCCGGAGGACCGAGTACCCCTGGAGGGCCTGGCCAGCGCCCGGGGGCATGGCTCCCCCCATCACTACACTACTGGTTCCAAGCCAAATTTGCCAAATCCATGAGTCGGTCCAGAACCATAAGTGACCCTACGACCGGCAAACATCCTCTCCCTCATCTTGGGCTTCAGCTGTTCCCAAATCCTTTGGCGGGCATCCTACTGGCAGGCCCCAGCCTAGAGGCTTGGGGTTCGGATGCCGCTGAGTTTTGCTTGCCCTCAGCCATACGGCTGCAGGAGCAAGCTAGGGAGGACTCCCCCCTTGCCATAAAGTGGGCATAAAACCAAGGGTAAGTACGCATGACCTACGCGGGTCCTGTCCCGTGCCAGCAGCACGGTCTCCCCGGGTGCGACTACGAAGCCACTGCGGCGATCGCGGTGCTTGGCCTAGGTAAGCCTAGGACCACACTTGATCTGAGCCCGCAGGTGTGCCAATGGGCGCGGGGTGCCGCCTGGCTTCGCTGCGGGGCGAGGGGAAGGCAAGGCAAGCCCTGCTGGAAACCCTGGCGTTTCCTCGCCTCCATCCCAGGCAAGCTTTGCAAGCAGCCCGCTCCTCCCTGCTGCCGGCGGGCGGGTGACAGCAGCAGCCCGCCGGCGGAGTCCCGCGGGGCTGGCAGCGGCAGCAGCAGCAGCAGCCGGGCGGCGCGGCTCGGCTCTTTCAAAGGTAAACAGGGTTTCCTCTTCCTCGGCCCGGGGCTCTTCCTTTTATAGTTATTTTCCGCGGTCCCGGCTCTGTGCAGACCTGTGGCGGTGACGTTGAGCCGGGCCGACCCGGAAGCCCGGGCTCAGCGCTGCGCCGCCCGCACCCCGCACCGCGCACCCCGCCAGGTACACGGGCACTGCGCGGGGAGGGCACGGGAGGGGGGGGGCTCCCCGTGCGCGTGTGCATGAGTGTGCATGCGTGCACCGCCCTGCCCAGCAAGGGACTGATGCGTGTGCGCCCCGGGCAGCACCAGCGAGCCGCGCGGTGCCGCGGGCAGCCGGCCCGGCTTGGGGACCGCTGTCCCGGGACAGCTGGGCAAGGGGCGGGTGCGGGACTCGGGCCCGGGTGTCCTCAAGTCATCCAGGGGCCTGGAGGAGCGGGGAGGCGACTTCCTCCTAGTGCTGCACGGGCCCGGGCTGGAGCAGCCTGCCTTCCTCCGGCGGGGCAGGTGCGGGTGCGGGTGCGGGGCGCCAGCCTGGCCGCGGTGCAAAGAGGGCAGCCCCGCTGTGGGGCCCTGGCCAGGACCCACGCAGTGCTGCTGGGCTGCGCGGGGTGGGCGTCCAGTTTGGAGGCGGTGGGGGAGGTGGGCAAAGGGGTGCTGCCCACCTGGCTGCAAGAAGCAGTAGAGGTTGGGGATGCAGGCGGGGGTCCCTTGCGGGGCCTACACGTGAAGTTGTCTTGGGGAGCGGGGCAGGAAGAAGGTTTGCGACTGTTAAAAGGATGGAAACTGCGCGGGCAAAAGGCAAGACATTTCTGTGCGTTGCGGACGACCTGATGGGGAAAGACTTTTTCTGGCACGGTGACTCCTTCACCCCTTGGAAGGAAACAAAAGGCAGGGCAGCACCTGCTTTTAGCGGTATAGCGGGGGTTTTATTTTTTTCTCCCTCGCTCAGAGCTAAAGTTCATAATTTCTCAAACCGAAGCACTTGTATGGAGATTTATTTAGGACTCCTGCATTTTGTTCCTGACTTTGCCCAGACCCAGCAAAGAGGACAAGTTGCTTTGCTTCCTTCTTCCCAGCCACAGGATGAGGGACGATAGATGCTCCCTGCCTGCGAGCGTTGTGCTTAACTAACACGGCCCGGAGTCCGAAGGAAAGATGGTAGAAAAGTATCAAGCGTTCATTTGCCTCGGGGCGAGGGGGAGGCTGGGAACCTGTTAAAATTTCTGTTTGTGGCTTTTGCCATGGAAAATGAAGCTCTCCTCCAAGTGTTGGTGGCACGGAGAGCTTATATAATATCCAAATGGTGTCTAAACCTCAATAATCAGAGGCCAAACACTTGAGGCTGCTTCTGTTGAAACAGGCCCAGCTAACTGTGCCCAAGACGGATTTTGGTAAGAAAAGGTGCCTCATTCAGGGCTTTTTTGGAAACGTGATCTCTGAGGACTAGCCTGGTTTCAAGTGTTTATGTGAAACTCTCCAACTGGCTGGAGAAGAATGGGATGATTATTGCTGAGGAGGGTTTTCAACCAAATTAAATTGGCAGCGTCAGAGCAAAGGCAGTGTTCTGCGTTCCCTTGGATTGATTTTTGTGGAGCCTCTTTACCAACTGCTCAGCCTTTGCCATCTGCACTAAGTGGAAGTGGCAACAAAGCAAGTTCATAAATACACAAATAATCAAGCTCTGATCCAGAGGCTTGTTTGGGAGAGGGCCTTTCTTCTCCCCAGCCATTTAGCATAAATGTGCAAATCAATATCCTGAGTGAGGTTGTCAGTCAAGGGTATATCAGGTACCGTGGAGAGAGCAGAGCACTCCACCGTTGACCGGCATGAGGGTGCCCAGCACTGGAGGGAGAGAGTTACACAGGCAATATTGACTGGACCCATGCGCCTGCAGGGGGCTCGACCCTCCTCTCATTTACCTCCGTTTTATCTGCATTGATGCTAGGGGAATTGTCCTGAGGGATGCGAGAATTGAGTTGACAGATCATTGTCTGAGACATAGAGGTCAAAGCATAGGACTGGGAGTCAGGAATCGGTGCTTTGCTGTTAGCCCTGGCCCCGACTCGCTCTGTGACCTTGACCTCTTGGTCTGGGGGGGAGGTTAACAGGAGTGACCCACCTCCTGGGGCAGTTACTGCTGCACTAAGACCAGAACCTGCGATATTCAGATTTCTGCTGTGCCGGAGGAGATCAGTGCAGAGCAAGTCGCAAGCAGCAGTGTTCTTGCTTTCTCAGTAAAGGCTCTTGGAAAACATCAGACACGAGGAAATGCCAATCGGGAAGCATGCCCCCAACAACGATCAAGGCAGCTTCCAGTCAGTCCCAGTCGGAAGCCCAGGGTTATTAACTGATGATTCAGGAGTGCCAGTCATAAGGAGTTGCCATTGAGCACCCGTGCACGTGGGTGTTTGTTTGCTTCTTGGAGGTTGTTTGTGATTATCCAAGCGTTAGACAGCCATGTTTGTGGGCCACTTATTACCCACGGCTCTGGATACATTTGATTTGAATGAAAGCAGATTATGTTATGTTGGAACAGATGCCAGGCTTGAGACTTTTCAATCTTTGTTGTTATTTATGCAAATCTTGCACCTGCTGTTGACTAACACATCTCAGAGTTTGTCCCGGGAGCCAGAAATGTACTGGGCTGGCCTGCAGGGAGGGAAGGGCTTCTGGTCTGGGGGCGCTCTACTTCCCTGTCTGGAGATCAGCAGCATCAAGTGTACGAGCGGATGCTGTTTCTGGGTGCAAACGCCACCACCTTTAGCAAGAAGTTGTTGTGTTTCAAAAGGTTTGATGATGCAATGCAGAGGAACACCAAAACCCCATGCAAATGAGTTGGCTCTGTTCAGAGCTTCATATCCTAACACCCAGTTTGTCCAGTAATTAAATAAGTGAGCTGTAACCTCCGTTGTTCAAAACTGGTGCCTTGAAGCTGACAAAAAATATTGCATTTGCTCTTTGATCAGTTGTTTAGTAAAACTGGGCATCTGCTTTATTAGCCCTCTATTTTTTTGTTGTTGCAAGAGGAAATGAGTTCTGAAAGGAATCAAACTTTCATAGCAGGAGCCAGGCTGGGTCAGACTGGTGGGTCCCGTTAGTGCAGCATCCCTGGCAGTTGGTAGCACTGGGCTTTTAAGAGGCAGGGAAAGAAACCTTGTGGCACGTAGCTGTTCAAGAGGAACAGCAAAATGTCAATGAGGCAGCAGCTTCCGGTCTCATGAGACGAAAGCAGTCGCTACCTGTGGTTAGCTGAGCAGACTTAGGGTATGATCTTATTCTCAGAAACCAATGAGTGCTCTGGCTTCGGTAAGAAGAGATGCAAGCTCATGAACAGTGAGTACCTTTTAAAACATTGAAGATAATGTCTGGAGCAGAGATGTTTTCAAATGGTCGGGAGTAGGGAGTATAATGGGTATGCAGTAATATGTAAGTATAGCTGATGAGGCTTTGGCCTAGCAAAGCAATCAGGCCTTGCAACTGAGCCTCTAAATATGAACAGGCCAGATAACAGGGTGGCATTAGCAGAGGTTTAGGTGTTGAAGCCAGCAAGAAACTTAGTGCAGTTTGCAGAGTGTAGGAGGACTGTGGTCACTCACACTGAAAAGAAATAGCAGTTTAAAGTTATTGAAAGCAAAATAGCAGCTCCCAGGGCTTAGAGCAGAGGCCCTGGCAAGGTATTTTTCATGCTTGTTTTTGAGAGAGCCTGGCAGGTTAACATTGAAAGCAAAAGCTCATTTCCTGCTTGAAAGTCCTGCTAAAGTGAATGAAGCTCTCGGGGCCAGATCTGCAGCTGGCTAAGGCAAATGTTTCCACTCAGCGGGGCTGTCTCTGCCTATCGCCCAGACTCACAAAGACGCAGTGGCAGGTAGTTAGCACCGTGCAGAATAATGCCCAGCGCTGCAGGGGTGACTGGTACGTGCTTTTCTCGTTCTACTTCACCAGTGGAAAGAGCCTGGTTTCCATCTGTCCGCAGGCACCACGGAGAACGTGACTGGATCCTCAGTAGGGGCGATGGTGGCTGAGCTTCCCAGAGAGGCAGCTTGGGCCCCTTCGCGGCTGGAATACCACCAGGCACTGCACTTGTGCAGCTAGGCTGGTTTACACAAGCTGAGGATCTTTCCTGTCTTGCTCTATTGCTGTGTCTCAGTCTTGATGTACAAGGCCCCGTGTTAGAGGTGCCAAGTTAATGAGCCTGGAGTCCAGTGATTAGAGATGCCAGGGTGCCTGGCCTCTGTGGGAGGAGTAAGTGCTCTCCTTGCCCACCCGCCCCGTCTGCATGCCTGGCATCCTGCACCTGTCCTAGCTGCCCTAGCAGAGCCTGTAGCACTTCTGCTGCACCCCGAACACCTGGCAGCCTGCGTGCTGGCCGCTCCCAGCAGCATGCTCTGTGCTCTGCTGCGGGCAGGCAGGTGGATGCGGGGCTGGAGCCATGCTTTGCAGCTGAGCTCATCCCAATCACTCCTCCCGTGCTCCCCGGGCCAGTGAGACCCACTGTGGGGGCAGAGGTTGCTGGTGTGTGAGACCCCAGAGGAGCAGGGAGGGGGCAGGCAGTGGGAAAAGCAGCACATGATGGGGGCCGCTCCTCCTTCCCTGCCACTTTTACCTAGCACCAGCTATACCTTTCTGGTCTCAAAGGGCCTTCCATACCTTTTACAAATTTAGATTCTAGGTCCGTGATTCTCAATTGGGGTGATGGGAAATTCAGAAAAGTCATGGGGGGGGGGCCTTGAGGCTAACAAAGTTGAGAACCACGATTATAGGCCCTCACCATCCAGTAACCTTTCTAGCACAGCATGCGTGCTGAGTCCTTTGCTTGTCTGCTCAGAAAGTGCCAGATGTAGACAAAGATCCAGCAGGACCCGAACCAACCAACTCCTAGATGCTGACTTCCAGGCTGTCAT